>NW_026062042.1:0-343513 GCF_023897955.1 Schistocerca gregaria | reverse complement strand
ACACTAGATCGCGTGTTAAAGCAGGTGTTGACAGATGTGAAAATTACCGAACTATAAGTTCAATAAGTCACAGGTGCAAAATACTAACGAGAATTCTTTACGGATGAATGGAAAAACTGGTAGAAGCTGACCTCGGGGAAGATCAGTTCGGATTCCGTAGAAATATTGGAACACGTGCAGCAACACTGACCCTATGACTTATCTTAGAAGCTAGATTAAGATAAGGCAAACCTGTGTTTATAGCATTTCTAGACTTGGAAAAAGCTTTTGACAATGTTGGCTGGAATACAGGGAGTCGTTTCTGAAAGTATTTGTATGGAGTGTAGCTATGTATGGAAGTGAAACATGGATGATAAATAGTTGGACAAGAAGAGAATAGAAGCTTTCAAAATTTGGTGCTACAGAAGAATGCTGAAGATTAGATGGGTAGATCACATTACTAATGGGGAGGTATTGCATAGAATTGGAGAGAAGAGGAGTTTGTGGCACAGCTTGACTAGAAGTAGGGATTGGTTGGTAGGACATGTACTTAGGCATCAAGGGATCACCAATTTAGTATTGGAGGGCAGTGTGGAGGGTAAAAATCATAGAGGGAGACCTAGAGATTAATACACTAAGCAGATTCAGAAGGATGTAGGCTACAGTATGTACTGGGAGATGAAGAAGCTTGCACAGGATAGAGTTGCATGGAGAGCTGCATCAAACCAGTCTCAGGACTGAAGATCACAACAACAACAACAACAACAACACTAAAAATCTTGAAAACGGCTTAATGTTTTTCCCATTTGTGTGTTATTATTAGTGTATCAAAGAAATAAAAGAAGAAACTACTCCGTCTTCATCAGTGACCCATTATAAAGTTAGTTAGTTACACATTCCATGGACAATTTTGTATGACAGATTGTAATGATGTGGAGAAAGTCATTTTACATTGACATTCCAAGTTAATTTGTACATATAATTACTTTCCGATCATTTCCTAGTTTGTGTTTTTTCTTTATTATTTACAAAAAGAAAAGTGTGTTCAGATTTAAGTAAGTAATTACTGTTCACCATAGTATCCTTTGCATCACATACATGATGTAGGTATTGTCATAATGAGATACAGCATACATACATCACAATTCTAGATGTTAATATAACTAATATGAAATTAACATTATACAATGTGTTTAAAAAATTTCATAATGGACTAATGGATTGGTATTAGATGTGCCCTATAACAATTCTGACATACAAGCAGTACACTTCAAGAAACAAGAATATACAAACAATATTTAATATTTACAATCAGAACAGCATGTTTGAATGACAATGAAAAGAAAACAAGTGGTTATTAGTCATCAAGGAATTCAAAATACTCATCCATGATATAGAAACATTAATTTAATACTTAAGTTTTATTTCTGACTTAAATTTTTTGTCATTCATAATTCCCTTGATCTAAATTGACAGTGTGTTATACAGCTTTATTCCATAATGGCTCAACCTGTTTTGAGTTTTTGTTTTTATAGCTCTTTCTACATGCAGATTCTTACTGACGTGTGTTGTACTTCTGTAAATCTGAATTCATATGTAAATTACTTGTGTGTGTACTTCTATCAGACATACTTTTGAATATGAACAACAATGGTACTGTAAGTATTATTAAATGCATGAATAAGGGCTTGCAGTGTGTTTGTGGTGAGCTGTATTTAATAATTTTAATGACATTTTCCTGTCATTTCAAAGTATCTGCAAGTGAGGTTTTTTGACACCTCAGAACATTCTTCTATAAGATACAGCAGACTGGAAATAAGCAAAATACACTAACGTTGTACATTGTTTGTAACAAATTCCATAAATTATGCTCGGTGCAAAACATGCAGAATTGAGTTTTTTGGATATGTAAATGCAATGGCTTTTCCAGCAGAAGACATGGTCAGTGTGCATGCCCAATAATTCTGTAAACTTTACTTTCTCTATTTCGGTGGGCACTCAATAAAAACTGGAGGATATACTTCTCATTTCCTTTACTGTACTGTAGGTAATTTATTTTATTTAAATTAAATGTTAACTTATTAGGAAGAAACTGCTGCAGCACGCATTTCACAAATTTTTCAGCAGTAATAGATAAGGATTTTCCATCATCACCAAATTATGGTTGTATGGTCTGCAAATAACATCATTTTTGACAAACTGTTTGGGCTTTTAATGTCAATTATATAGATCAGAAATTATAGGTGGGGCCATGAACAGTACCCTACAGGACACCTTTTGCCACCCTCTTAGCATCTTATAGCCACTTTATTTTTTGCCTGTTTTGAGACCCTGTGAGTTCCAAAACCTGTGTTCTATGTTGTAGATAGGATTAAGTTAGTTCCTTGCCAATATCTTTGATACTATAGCTTCCAGTTTCTCATGGAGTATTTAGTGGTTTACTGTATCAAAGGCATTGATAAGATCTTGGTTGATTGCTACAACACTTTTGTTATGGTCGAAATTCCTTCTGGCTCCTTCATGAGGCTTGTATGGCTCCTGTGTTATAACCTGTATGAAAGCTGTGTTGATTACAATTCAGAAGATTGGAGGTGTCGAGATAGCTTATGATCCTGATTTTCATCAACTTCCTAAAGATTTATGAAAGAGATTGAAGGAGGGACATACGTCTGCAGTTTTCTACCTAGCATGAATACCCATTTTTGAACAGAGTTCTAACCTTAGAAATTTTCATCCTCTGTGTGAACACACCTTCACTGAATGAGAAATTGGCAGTATGTACCTGTGGCTACAAAATTTGTGGCGCGACTTTTTTATTTGTGACACTTGCACTTTATCCATTTCTGCAGACATTTTTGGCCTCAGACTATTAATTACTTCCACATTTCATATTCATTAGTGGAACTTGGAACTTATTCTCCTACTGATGCCTACTTTGGTGCTGGTTTTTACTTTTGTTTGTTAAAGTTCATGCTTAGTTTCTCAAGTACACTTAGAAAGTAGTTAATAATGTAATTGAGCAATGCTTCTTTTTTTAGTTGATTGTTATCTCCAGATATAAGTATAGTCTCCTGTTCCTTACTGCTTTTCCCAGTTCTCTTTAACTATTTACCATGTTCTGCTTGATTCATTGTCTGACTCCCTTACCAATCTATAATTATGTAATATGTATGCTACATTAATTATCCTTTTTATACACTTACATTTGCAGTTTCATACTTTTTTTTTTAGTGTCAGAAAAAAATTTCACTTCAGTGTAGAAGTTTCTCAGTGTGTTTTTGTAAGTGTATGTGAGTGGACTTTCATGAATCTTTATAGACAGCACATTTCCAGATCTATCATGGAAAGAGAGAACATGGCATTTGTATTTGTTTGTGACAATACGTATGCCGAGGATTGGTCAGTCAGTGTGGTAGTAAACTGGTGGCAGTTTTCAGGGGAGAAAATTCTTTTGTACCTATGATGTACTATTGTTGTATTTACGGGAAGTGTGAGAACTGTAATGAGTGCATTGTGGTCAGATAAGCCTAGGTCAATGTTCCTTACTTCTATATCTGAGGTTTCTAGATTTGAAGATGTATTGTCTATGAAACTTTTTGAAGAGTTTGTTAGCATAGCTGGGATATTTATACACATGCCGGAAAAGTTTTGCATCATCCCAGTTCCAAGAACTCCTGAAGATAGATGTTGACTGTGGATATTGTATTACAGACACAGTCCCTTTGACTGTTAAGAGATGTCACTAAACCCACCCAAAGATGTAAACAACCATGCATGAGCAGCACCTATTAGACGGAGGGGCTCCGACAGCCAATAAGTTCGAGTCATTCCACCTGGAAGGAGGTAGACAGCTCATGTTGTCTGAAGTTCAGCCATGCCTAGATGGCCAATACTGTGGTTTGATCACATCCACTTAGTTACTTTGTGCTAGGAAGGTCTCTCAACAGGGGAAGTGTCCAGGCATCTCGAAGTGAACCAAAGTGATAATGTTCAAACATAGAGGACCTACAGAGATACAGGAACTCCTGATGACAATCCTCGCTCAAGCCACCCAAGGGCTACTACTGCAGTGGATGACTGCTAGCTATGGATTATGGCTCATAGGAACCCTGACAGCAATGCCAGAATAATGCTTTTTGTGGAGCCACAGGATGTTGTGTTATGACTCAAACTGTGCACCACAGGCTGTATGATGGGCAGCTCCACTCCTGACATCCATGGTGAGGTTCATTTTTGCAACCATGACAACATGCAGTGTCTTACAGATGGGTCCAACAACATGCTGAACAGACCACTCAGGATTGGCATCACATTCTCTTCACTAATGAGTATCATATATGCCTTCAACCACACAATCGTTGGAGACGTGTTTAGAGGCAACACGGTGAAGCTGAACATCTAAGACACACTGTACAGCAGGTGTAGTTTCATTATGTGGGGCTGATGTATGTTGCTGCTGGTCATGGAAGGCATCATAATGGCTGCATGATACATGAATGCCATTCTCCAACCAATAGCGCAATGATATCGGCAGCATATTCATGAGGCATTAATTGTTGTGGACGAGAATTCATACCCCCATGAATGACTTCCTTGGGATAATTATATTGTTTAACTAGAGTGGCCAGCATGCTCTCCAGACAGAACCCATCAAACTTGTCTGGGATTTATTGAAAATGGCTTTTTATGGATAACATGACCCGCCAACCACTCTTGGGGATCTATGCCACATCGCCGTTGAGGACTGTGACAATCTGGACCAATAGTGCCTTGATTAACTTGTGGATGGTATGCCATGACAAATACAGGCATGCATCAATGCAAGTGGATGTGCTATTGGGTATTAGAGGTACCAGTGTATACAGAAATCTGGACCCCTACCTGTGAAGGTATCACTGTATAGTGGTACAACATGCAGTGTGTGGTTTTTATGAGCAATAAAAAGGGCAGAAATGTTGTTTATGTTGATTTCTATTCCAATTTTCTGTACAGGTTCTCTACTCTCCAACTCTAGGGAATGAGGTTATGCAAAACTTTTTTGATGTGCGTATTAGAATAAAAGTTGAAACTACATAGAAAGTTAAGGACCGGAATTTTAATTGCACTGTGTACCAACATATTGACATTATAAAGTCCCCAGATACAATTATTGACTTTTTCTCACCACATAAGATGCGCAGTCTAATTAATAAAAATGTCTGGATCACAGTTCTAGTTTCTAGAACACTTTCACAGCTGCAACACTTTCTATACCAAGAAGTCCCTTCCATACAGCCTAGTCATCCATGGCTGTTGCATCAGTAGTGATGAGCAGTTCCTCTGAAAATATGCTGAGGATCTCACTGAGGCCTTCACACACTGTTATTACCTTCCCAGCTTCATACAACAACACATCCCCATGCCTTATTGCTCCAGTCACCCACCACCTATCAAAGGTGCAGCATTCCACTCATGACATGGTAGCACAATCAGGACTGGAGCAACCATATCATATTCTCCTTCTCCCCTGCAGGTCCGGGGTATTCCTGCCTGTCGTACAAGGTGACTAAAAGGAGTTTCACATGTTTCAGCCTTTATGTGATGGCCCCCTGTAGGGTTTGACTTCCATTCTTCAAACTTTTCCAAAAGAATGAGCCAACTGGAGAAGGGAGCCTTAAAAGGTCCATCGTGTTCTTCGTGAATTAAGATCTTTAGACCCATAACCACACAGGCATTGTGCTGCTGATGACTGCACTGTTAACTCCCTGCATATGCCAAGGGGTAGATGCCCATCCTCCTGAGGCATCAGGACTCATAGCAAAGGCCATCCTATCAGGTGGCGCCTGTTGGGAGGGCCCCTGGTCAGAGTGGGCGGCATCAGGGTGGATGACAAACGATGAAGCGCAGTCCATCATCTGTTGCTGGTGGTGAAACACCAGCAGTCTCTAAGCGATCACAAGCACAATTCAACACACAACAGTACAACAAGTAAGAGCCTAAATGTGGTCCAGGGTATCACATTTCATAGAGACATTCTTTTGCAGTCCGAAATTGAGCTGCTGGCCAATTTAGAGTGACGAGGTGTAAATTTCGTCCAGCATGTCCACCGGGGTCGGAAGGATAATGAGGTTGCCAGCGGTGCCTTCATATTGGCCTTTGAGGGTGATACATTGTTCGAGAAGGTCAAGGTGATGGTCTACTGGTGTGATGTAAGGCCCTTTATCCACCCCCCAACTCGGTGCTAGAAGTGCTGGAAGTTCAGCAATATGTTTTCCCGCACTACTTCCAGTGTCACAAACCAAGATTTTGGATGCCCATCACATCCCAATACTCCATGTGCACGGCCTTCCACCTGTGTCAACTGCAGAGAGCACCATTCACCTTGCTCATCTGACTGCAGGATTCTCCAGAAAGAAAGGAGAATCATGGAGTACAAGACCCTGGAATGAATGACCTACACTGAGGATAAGAGAAAATTTGAACACCTGCATCCTGTGTGTATGACATAGTCTTGCACCACCCCTACAACAGTTCTGACACCATGAGCTCTGCCAAACCAGGTCACCTCTCAGAGCTGGTAGACTCACCTGCCCCCTTGATGTTGGATAGCATTTCCATCCCTGTTGATCCTGCACCACCTACTTGAGGAGCAACACCACCCTGCCCCCCCCCCTGCCGCCCCCCGCCGCCCCCCGCCGCCACCATCATTGCGCAACAATCATGGCTGGAGCTGGAGAAACTTAAGTGTTCTTCAGCTTCTCTCCCTAGGAAGTGGTCCCTTGGGTCACTCCATTCCTAGGTATCTTCTAGTGGGAAACAGGACACCTGCCAGTGGCCAAAGAGCAAAAAAGCAGCTGGTTGTAGGACGTCACGCTCATCCTCAGTCCTGGAGACTGAGCCAGTGAAGTCCTCCCAGCCTGGGAAACCCAAGGAGCAGTGAGAGAAATTCAAAACGAAAACCGCTAAGACCAAAGAAATTGCGGTCGCACCCACACCACGGCTACCTACAGGCTCTGCAGCTGAGGGTGGGGTGGAGATTTGGGCACCTGCTAAGTACCTACACTCCTGGAAATTGAAATAAGAACACCGTGAATTCATTGTCCCAGGAAGGGGAAACTTTATTGACACATTCTTGTTGTCAGATACATCATATGATCACACTGACAGAACCACAGGCACATAGACACAGGCAACAGAGCATGTACAATGTCAGCACTAGTACAGTGTATATCCACCTTTCGCAGCAATGCAGGCTGCTATTCTCCCATGCAGACGATCGTAGAGATGCTGGATGTAGTCCTGTGGAACGGCTTGCCATGCCATTTCCACCTGGCGCCTCAGTTGGACCAGTGTTCGTGCCGGACGTGCAGACCGCGTGAGACGACGCTTCATCCAGTCCCAAACATGCTCATTGGGGGACAGATCCGAAGATCTTGCTGGCCAGGGTAGTTGACTTACACCTTCTAGAGCACGTTGGGTGGCACGGGATACATGTGGACGTGCTTTGTCCTGTTGGAACAGCAAGTTCCCTTGCCGGTCTAGGAATGGTAGAACGATGGGTTCAATGACGGTTTGGATGTACCGTGCACTATTCAGTGTCCCCTCGACGATCACTTGAGGTGTACGGCCAGTGTAGGAGATTGCTCCCCACACCATGATGCTGGGTGTTGGCCCTGTGTGCCTCGGTTGTATGCAGTTCTGATTTTGGCGCTCACCTGCACGGCGCCAAACACGCATACGACCATCATTGGCACCAAGGCAGAAGCAACTCTCATCGCTGAAGACGACACGTCTCCATTCGTCCCCCATTCACGCCTGTCGTGGCACCACTGGAGGCGGGATGCACGATGTTGGGGCGTGAGCGGAAGACGGCCTAACGGTGTGCGGGACCGTAGCCCAGCTTCATGGAGACGGTTGCGAATGGTCCTCGCCGATACCCCAGGAGCAACAGTGTCCCTAATTTGCTGGGAAGTGGCGGTGCGGTCCCCTACGTCACTGCGTAGGATCCTACAGTCTTGGCGTGCATCCGTGCGTTGCTGCGGTCCGGTCCCAGGTCGACGGGCACGTGCACCTTCCGCCGACCACTGGCGACAACATCGATATACTGTGGAGACCTCACGCCCCACGTGTTGAGCAATTCGGCGGTACGTCCACCCGGCCTCCTGCATGCCCACTATATGCCCTCACTCAAAGTCCGTCAACTGCACATACGGTTCACGTCCACGCTGTCGCGGCATGCTACCAGTGTTAAAGACTGTGATGGAGCTCCGTATGCCACGGCAAACTGGCTGACACTGACGGCGGCGATGCACAACTGCTGTGCAGCTAGCGCCATTCAACGGCCAACACCGCGGTTCCTGGTGTGTCCGCTGTGCCGTGCGTGTCATCATTGCTTGTACAGCCCTCTCGCAGTGTCCGGAGCAAGTATGGTGGGTCTGACACACCGGTGTCAATGTGTTCTTTTTTCCATTTCCAGGAGTGTAGATCTTGCCAGACCCTCTCACATGATGGATATAGACTATTCAGGCAATAAATCAGTGGAAGCAGGTGACTGTGAGCCATACAGTGCTTCACTGAATTTTCCGTGCCTTCCCAGTCTCACAATGTCATCGTCCAGTGCAACTGTGGTGGTTTTATCCACTGCCTGGCTGAGCTACAGCAACTGTTGAGGTTTAAACCTGCCATCTGCATTGCCCTCCAGGTAACCTGGTTCTCTGCCCTCCGTGACTATAAGGCATATTACAGCAACCACAGTGACTATAATCGATTGACAGGTGGATTTTGCGTTTATGTTCTAAACTCAGTCTGTAGTGAACATGTGCCCCTTCAAAACTCTCTTGAAGCTGTGGCTGTCAGAATAAAGATGATGCAGGAAATAACTGTCTGAAATGTATATCTTCATCTAGATGGTGCAGTACCCCTGAATGTATTAGCTGCACTAATTGATAAACTGCCTAAACCTTTCCTTCTTCGGGAAGATTTTAATGCCCATAACCCCTTGTGGGGTGGTACCATAGTTACTGGGCGAGGCAGAGTTGTCGAAATTTACTGTTGCAATTTGACCTCTGACTCTTAAATACTGGGGCAGCCACATGTTTCAGTGTGGCTCATGGGAGTTACTCAGCCATTGACGTATCAATCTGCAGCCCAGAACATCTCCCATCCATCCACTGAAGAAGACATGACTACCTGTGTGGTAGTGAGCACTTCCCCATCTTCCTGGCAGTGCCCCAGCATCAGGCACACAGATGCCTGCCCAGATGGGCTTTGAACAAGGCTAACTGGGTAACTTTCACCTTAGCTGTCACCGCTGAATCTCCCCTACATTGTAATATCGATGTGATGGTTGAGCAGATGACTAGCACAATTGTTTATGTCACAGAAAACGGAATCCCTCGCTCTTTATGTTGCCCAAGGAGTAAGGCAGTCACTTGGTGGTCGCCGCAAATCGTTCAAGCAATTGAAGAGTGTCTGCAAGCTTTACAGCCCGTAAGTGGCACCCTTCCCTGGAGCACATCATAGTCTTTAAATGGCTCTGTGCCAGTGTTCGCTACCTTATCGAGCAACAGAAGGAGTGGTGTTGGGAGAGATAAGTCTCCACCATTGGAGGCGACATGTCTTCCCAAGTCTGGAAAAAGATCAAATGTCTCTTTGGGTACCAAGCCTCAATGGCTGTCCCTGGTGTTACCTTAAATGGCGAGTTATGTACCAACACAAATGCGATTTCCAGGCACTTTGCCGGGCACTGCATTGGATAATCATCCCCCAAGGTTTCGCACACTGGAACGGTGGCTGAAAGGTAATGTACTCTAATGCACTACATGCTGTGGTGAATCCTATAACGCCCCATTTACAAAGTGGAAGCTTTTCAGTGCTCTTGCACATTGCACCGACACAGTTCCTGAGCCAGACCGCATCCAGAGCCAGGTGATTAAACATATCTCATCTGACTACAAGTGACATATAATCATCATCTTCAACCGGCTATGGTGAGATTGTGTAAAAACGCACTTGATGTGGACAGCTATCACACCATCTGCCTCACCAATGTTCCTAAAAAGCAATGCCACAAGAGTGAGAATAAAACGGATTAAATGTGTAACACAAAACAGAAAGAAAGGAAAAGCCATAAGAATGAAGGGCACACTATGAACACTAAAAGGAACAAAAGAGGACAAGGAAACAACAGAAGAGAGTAAAACATGAAAGCAGATTACAGTGGCTGGCAAGCACGAGAATAGAAAGGGAAAGCCAGTGACTCTGCAACACATTAAAATCTCAACCGTAAAGCACTAGGCTGGAGGACACAGAGGGTCAAAGGATACACTAAACCCTATATAGAAGTATAAAACCCACTCTCACGGATAAAATGTAAAACTAAAGCTGCTGTGGAGTCATTGTGTCCAACACCGAAGGCAGGTTGGTGGGAAAGTTGAAAGTCTGTCACAGAGGGGTTAAATGTGAGTAGTCCAGCAAGAGGTGAACAACTGTCATTTGGAAGCCACAGCGACACTTAGGTGGCTTCTCGCAACAGAGTAGTTAACCATGCATTAGCCTCATATAGTCAATGCAGAGCCAGCAGAGGATGACTGATTCCCTGGGAGAGGCCTGCCTGGAAGACTTCCACACATTCATAGCCTCCTTAACGACATGCAGTTTGTTATGTGTGCTGTTATGCCATTCCATCTCCCAAAGCCAGAAAACCCCATGGTGTAGACAGAATGTAGGTCAGCTTCAGAGAATGCCTATCTCCAGAAGCAGTTTCCACATCGCCTGCTTGGGAGCCATTCCGTGGTTTATCAGTGGACCCCAGGACACGTCATTATCCCTGGCCATGAACTTGTATGATAGGCAGTTGTGAGAAAATGCAAATCACCAAAATGTAAGTAGTTACTCTTTTTAAAAAAAATTGTGAATTTAACTGTTTAATAATATGAAACTAACACAACTGTATCGTTATAAATCCCACTGATGATACCTTAGAACAGGAGAAGGTGAAAAGTGTATGGGATAAATAAAGTAACTAGCAGCAGGATAAGGCAGCTTTATTTACAAAACAAATTTTTATATGCTTGCTGCAGAGGATGGCCACACAAACAGACTTGTTATTCATGCCATGCCAGGCATTTCCACATGGCCCATACCAGAAATTCAGAAGAATCATCTGAACATCCATAAAACCATACAACACACAAAATTCAACATATGCAAATGTAACAATCTGGTACCTAAATATTCAATGTAAAAATTAAAAACAGTTCAACCACCACCCAAAAAGCAATGCATTCTGCTCAGAAAATATGGTTAAAATACGAGATAAAATCCCTAGACCCTAAAAAACAAGAGTTAAATTACGAGTTGTATAAGACATATTTACAACTCGCAGACACCATAAATAATATGAAAGTTTTCTCCCATCTGGTCAACAGGGTCGAAAAGCTTACAAAAACTGCTGCACAAAGAATAGAAACAGTTCATAGAAGAAAGATCAACCAACTCAAAAAACTCCAGTTACAACATATTACCTTTACTCACACACACAAATTCTACCCAAGATTAGTGAACCTTACAGACACACAGTTAAACAGTAAAGAAAGACAGCTGTTGGAGAAAAGATGAAAATACAATCTAAATTCAGAAATAGATGAAGGTTACTTATGAAATCTAATTATAGAAGCATAAAGTGTTTTGACAAGGGATGATAGGAATGAAAATAGCAGTGTCAGCATTGGATTAACTAGAGAACTAGTAAAAAAAGAAATCCTGAATATAATAACCAGCATAAAAATGCAACAACACAAAACAACAAAAACTCAGATCTGCAACACTAGGAAAAATTAGGAGAAAACTACAAAAACAAAATGTTATCATTTTAAAATAATAATTCCAATCCCAAAGTAAGCAGGTGTTGACAGATGAGAAAATTACCAAACAATCAGTTTAATAAGTGACACCTGCAAAATACTAACATGAATGTTTTACAGACGAATGGAAGAACTAGTAGAAGCTGACCTCTGGGAGATCAGTTTGAATTCCATAGAAATACTGGAACACATGAGGCAATACTGACCTTACGACTTATCTTAGAAGAAAGATTAAGGAAAGGCAAACCTATGTTTCTAGCATTTGTAGACTTAGAGAAAGCTTTTGACTATGTTGATTGGAATACTCTCTTTCAAATTCTAAAGGTGGCAGCGGTAAAATACAGGGAGCGAAAGGCTATTTGCAATTTGTACAGAAACCAGATGGCAGTCATAAGAGTCGAGGGGCATAAAAGGGAAGCAGTGGTTGGGAAGGGAGTGAGACAGGGTTGTAGCCTCTCACTGATGTTATTCAATCTGTATATTGAGCAAGAAGTAAAGGAAACAAAAGAAAAATTCAGAGTAGGTATTAAAATCCATGGGGAAGAAATAAAAACTTTGAGGTACGCCTATGACATTGTAATTCTGTCAGAGTGAGCAAAGGACTTGGAAGAGAAGTTGAATGGAATGGATAGTGGCTTGAAACGAGGGTATAAGAAGAACATCAACAAAAGCAAAATGAGGATAAAGGAATGTAGTCGAATAAAGTCGGGTGATGCTGAAGGAATTAGATTAGGAAATGAGACACTTAAAGTAGTAAATGAGTTTTGCTATTTGGGGAGCAAAATAACTGATGATGGTTGAAGTAGAGAGGATATAAAATGTAGACTAGCAATGGCAAGGAAAGCGTTTATAAAGAAGAGAAATTTGTTAACATCGAGTATAGATTTAAGTGTCAGGAACTCTTTCCTGAAAGTATTTGTATGAAGTGTAGCCATGTATGGAAGTGAAACATGGATGATAACTGGTTTGGACAAGAAGAGAATAGAAGCTTTCGAAATGTGGTGCTAGAGAAGAATGCTGAAGGTTAGATGGGTAGATCACGTAACTAATGAGGAGGTATTGAATAGGATTGGGGAGAAGAGAAGTTTGTGGCACAACTTGACTAGAAGAAGGGATCAGTTGGTAGGACATGTTCTGAGGCATCAAGGGATCACCAATGTAGTATTGGAGGGCAGCATGGAGGGTAAAAATCATAGAGGGAGACCAAGAGAAGAATACACTCAGCAGATTCAGAAGGATGTAGGTTGCAGTAGGTACTGGGAGATGAAGAAGCTTTCACAGGATAGAGTAGCATGGAGAGCTGCATCAAACCAGTCTCAGGACTGAAGACCACAACAACAACAACAACAACAACAACAACAACAACATTTTAAAAGGAGACAAGTAGACCACAATATTACTGATACACAAAGAACAATACATTGAAAAAACACAAGAATTCATTTTACAAAATAGCATTACAAATTTAAAATCAGACATGACATTCAGATTAAAGACAAAAGTAAAAAAAAAAAAAGAAAACACACTCTGAAAAATATTGACATCATATTGGATAACATAGAGAAAAGAAAGTTGTCATAGATCAGTCCCACTGCGCTGGTTCTCCAAAGCCAACCAAAAATCCACAAACCAAATCTTCTGTGAGGCCAATACTGGATTTCAGAAACTCCCCCCACTTCAGAGCTTGCAGGATACATGTTAAAATTTCTGTCTGAAAATTTCAAAGTACAAGAAGACAGAACCATTAAAAACACTACACAGCAAATACAACGAACAAAAGATATAACCCTCCTTTCATTTGTTATAGAAATCATGTATTGCAACATACCAGTACCAGAAATGGTTCAAATGGCTCTGAGCACTATGGGACTCAACATCTGAAGTCATCAGTCCCTTAGATCTTAGAACTACTTAAACCTAACTAACCTAAGGACAACACACACACAGTCATGCCCGAGGCAGGATTCGAAATTGCAACCTTAGTGGCTGCGCAGTTCCTGACTGATGCGCCTAGAATGGCTTGGTCACACCAGCCAGGAGTACCAGAAGTAATAGAAATTATAGATAAGTTCCTGAAAACTTATAGTCACCTTCCTGATGAACAGATTAAGGAAATATACACACTAATAAAGCTCATAACACAACAAAATTACTTCAAATTCAGTAATGAATTTTATTTAGAAGAAGATGGATTACCAATTGGGTCCCCAGTTTCAGAAGCCTTAGCAGATATTTTGGTAAACCACATTTAACAGATCATTTTCACAAAAATATTAGCAAAAGAATACAACATATTATAGTGGTTCAGATACATGGATGACATCCTTTGCTTAACAGATGTACCACAAAGAAAAATTGAAAAACTACATACTGACATCAGCAAGATCCATAAAAATATAAAATTCACAATTGAAAGAGAACAGAACAACCAAATTAACTTCCTGGATATAACAATAAGAAAACAGAACCATAAGCATATGTTTGAAATTTACCGTAAACCCACAGCAACAGACAATATGATTCCTCAGTCCTCTAACCAACCGCACACACAAAAGCAAACAGCACTTCAACACATGCTCCATAGACTCAACACAGTACCACTTGCCAAAGAAGGCAACCAAAAAGAATGGGACATAATGATGCAGGAGGCACAAAATAATGGTTACAACAGTAACACAGTAACAAAGCTTAACAACAAAATTAAAAGTAAAATAAAAGCAGAAAGCTCCAAACCACAGACAACAACACAACAGAACCAAACACAAACATGTAGTCCCATAACAACTGCACAGGATAATCAGAAAAAGTTGAAAGAAAACAGTAGATGATACACAATGACATACAAACGCAAACTCACCTATCAAATCACCAACATTTTCAAGAGATAAGGAATAAACATAGCAGACACAATAGACAGTTCTGTTCAAAAATACACCCCAAAACTGACAAATAACAGAGACATATACCAGAAAGCAGGTATATATCAGCTACAGTGTAACACTTGTGAAGGCAGTTACATAGAGCAAACAGGGGAACATCTGATGTCAGATAAAAAAACACATGAGAGTTTGGAAATATGGGACAAACCACATCACATTTGCAGAATGCCTAAGAGAAAATGACCACAAACCAACCATTAGAGACAATGACATAAAATAATTATAATTGACAGTAAAACAACACCTCCTAATAATGCAAGAAAATTACCACATACAGAAAACCAAAGCAGAAGGGAAAATCGTGTTGAATGACCAAGTACACATGCCAAGCCATTCATTATTTAAAATAATAGAATACCATCTGCAAAAAGGATTAATAAAATAATACAGTCCAATATAATAATAATAGAATCCAAAAAATCCATGAGCCCCTCCACAGAATATTGAAAGGAAAAGTCAAATCAGCTGTCGCTGTCACCAAAGTTTTCAACCACTCACTGATAGCTTGTATTCCCCCCTCCACTGCCCCCCCCCCCACCCAAATTAAAACTCGTCAGCTCTATCCCCCTCCCTCCCTTTCTCTCAATCATACGCACACGCAGTAGAAACATCAGAAATAGAAGTTAGTCTCGAACATATACTTCGTTACATTTGCAACAAATAGGTAAATTTCTCAAAGAAGATGAAACAAATAATAGAGTTGCGATATTTACGTTGAGAAAAACAGTGTACGACGAAATAAATGTATTGAGTGACAAAGGAACAATAGTCGACCAAAGAAAGGGAAGAAATATGTTGAATGGTGTATGGAAGGTGAGAACACAAAAATGTGATTATATGGCAGTGATAAAAGTGGTAGTGTGACCTCCAGACCAGATGTGAGGATAAGCAAATTAGCAAATCATAAGTAATTACTTTTTTTTTACAAAGTGAACTGTTTAATAATCTAAAACTAACAAAATTGTATCATTATATATCCCACTGATGATGCCTTAGAACAGAAGGCGAAACATATATAGGATAAATAAAGTAACTAGCAGAAGGAAAAGGAAGATTTATTTACAAACCAAAAATATATATCATAGTACCCTGGAATGGGGAATGTATTAAGCACTATCTTTTACATCCCTTCCACAGTAGTATTCCACTGACCACTGAACCTAGAGAATATCACTACTACACAACCCCTGCTTGCTGCCCTTTACCTCATGGCTCATGCCCCTGTAATAGACATAGATGCAAGACTTGTCCCATACATCCTCCCTCCACCACCTACTCCAGTCCACTCACAATTATCGCTTGCCCAATCAAAGACAATGCTACCTGTGAAACCAGTCATGTGATCCAAGAGCTAAGCTGCAACCACTGAGCTGTATTTTATGTTGACACGGCAACTGACAAAATGTATGTTCACATGAATGACAACCAAAATCCTGTTATGAAGAAACAGTTGGGCCAATCAATTGCTGAGCATGCTGCGCAGCATGACATTTGTCATTTCAGTGACTGCTCCACAGCCTGTGCCTTCTGGATTCTTCCCACCAACACCAACTTTTCTGAATTGCACTAGTGGGAACTCTCCCTACAGTATAGCTTACATTTAAGTAACCCTCAACCTTCATTAGTCACTGTCTACCACCAAACTATACCATTCCTTGTTCCCATTCCAGAACTCAATTCCAGTAATGCACCCACAGTTTTTATAGCTACCTCCTTTTCTGATGGCCCTCCCACCCCCCTGCTGACATCTGTCTAATCTCCCGACTCCAACTAGCTGCCGTACTCTCTCCCCACTTTGTCCCTGTAACCGTCCACAAGCAGCACATAACTGTCCCCCTACCCTACTATATCTCCCTGCCCCATTCTCCTCCTTCCCTACCACCTGTTTGCTTCTCCCACCATGTGCTTCTGCTTGCAGTCTGGTCTTGGGTGCCAGAGCTTGTGTGCTTTTGTGTTTGTTTTCCTTGCTCTGATGAAGATTAGTTATGATTATTAATATGCAGCCAATATGCAAGGTATCAACATTCTATTAAGGAATGGGATTATCATTGTCTACCGTCAAAGAAAAGCTCTACAGTTGGGTGCATTTCCTTGAAGAAGCTTCTGGCTTTGAAACATTTAAAACACTGTGGGCTCAATCTTATTTCTGTTATCTCTCTCTGAAAATAATGCTAATAATCAAGAACATATATTTAAGATTATTTCTATTTTCTTTCATCTGTGATCAGATTCTACATATTTCAAAAAATTTACTTATTTTCAGTTTTAATATCTATTGAGCAATAGTGACTGTTTACTAGCACTGAAGTTAACTAAATCAAAACAATAGTTGTTAGCAACACTATCCCACAAGGATTTTTGTGCATGATCTTTCACACAGCACTGAAGATGAGCTCCCACTGTCGTATTTGTAGTCCTCTACTATTTCATGTTTCAGGTTCAGAACCCACTAAATTATTCAGATGTTCATCATCATGATTATGGTTCAAGTAAGGTTAAACCCTGTAATGGATAGAATGGGAACTTCATTGCAGAAGACAATAGAAAATATACCATAGGTGTTATGTCACATCAATAGTTGTGATACAAGCCGTTCAGAAGCTGTACAGTTTCAGAGGATCAGCACCTGAAATTACTGTTGATAGTTCCGTACTTAAAATGGATAGCCAGAAGTTTCTTTTATAAGTTCAAAATTATGAGCTCACTAATCTTTAATCATGTCTTTAAGATCCTGTTGGGGATGACCAGACCTCTTACAGTTTCTAATGATGTATGCAGACAGGTACTTAGTATGGACATCTGTGGAGCACAATACTTATTATCTCTTCAGAAAGTAAATGTGCACACAATACAGATGAAGTGATCAAAAGTTGTTTCTCATACAGTTAAGTAAAACACGGCAAAGAATGGTTGTTGTAAACACAAATATTACTAAACAAAACTGAAACACACACATAATGATATTTATTGCTCATAATTGTAAAATAAGTTCTCTCAGCGTGACTTAAATGAATGGAGAGGCAACACAAATAGTTCCCAAGAGTGGTCTAGAATGCAGCCTAGTTAAACTGAAGCCATACCTGAAGAAGATTAACAGCAGAATCAAGAAAGTGGAGTGAATGTAGGCCGTAAACAGATTTGTTCTACAGTATTAATGAATTATGTTAATTTATTATTGTTTACAAAACCTGTGAGCCAGAAGGCTAAGTTTTATTGGCTGTGGATATTGTCATTATATTTTGTTTGTAGCAGTATGTTACTTCGCATGAGCAGCGTCTATTCAAAAGTTCAATCTAATTTATGCCTATGCATTGGAAATCAAGGGCTTATTATTATTATGGGACCCATCTTGCATATTAAAATGTAGTTACTGAAAAATCTGTAATTTGTAATTCAGGACTCTTGCTCATTAGTACTGGTGTCAATAGATATTAGAAAAATCAGATGATCAAAAGTGTATCAACAGATCCTGGAAATTCACAGCAATATGTCCATAACTGGCACTACAAATGTGGATAAAGTTAAACTAACAATTATCAATATCTGTTAATGCATATAACAAAGAAAGTTGCTGTGACTTACCAAATGAGAAAGTGATGGTAGATAGACACAATAAAAAATACACAAACACACACACAAATTTCAAACTTTCACAACCCATAGATGAAGCAACGTCTGTCTACCAGTGTTTTATCATTTGGTGAGTCACAGCATCTTTGTTTTTTATGTATATTTTTACCATGTGCAATGTTTCCCTCTATTATATTCAATATCTGTTAAGATAGTAAAGTTTACTGAAAAGAGCAAAAATAGCCCTTTAATTTGAAAGTGATCTTTCCTTCAAAATATACCTATTAACTCGTAAGACTTTGCATAAAGTATGAACTTCATCATCAGAATTTTGAAAATAAAGTTACCAAAAGGCTTATGAGGATCTTAATATACGATACGGGAGTGGTGCCACTGCTCCACACTTCTCTCCAGTGCTAAACTAGTGATCCGTTAACATCTTAGAATGCATCCTGTCCACTAATCCTTTCTTTTAGTCAGCTTGTGTAGGAAATTTCTTTTCTCTCCAAGTCCATTCACCCACCTTATGTTCAGTATACATCTGTAGCACCACATTTCAGAAGCTTCTATTCTCATCCTGTCTAAGCTGTTTGATATCCATGTTTCACTTTGTATATGACAACAATCAATACAAATGTTTCCAGAAAAATCTTTGTAACACCTAAATCTATAAACATGTTGTGAATATAGCAGTTCTATGTTGTGAATATTGCAGTTCTCTTTATTTCTGTGTCTAAGAAAATTAGAGAGAAATTTCCCCTCTCTTTTTTTTTCGGGCATGTTCATAGCTGTGTTTTCACACAAACCTGTTTCAGCATTTTCTGTACTATCTGAAGATAGCAAAAAAAAGTGCTGAAAAATGTCTCACTGAAAACAAAGCTACAAAGGTGTCTTGCATAAAGTGCAATTACTCTACAACCTAAGTTTATATTCAATGCTCCAAAATTTCTCTTCTTCAGAAACACTTTCCTCTCCATTGTCTGCCTAGATTTTATATCATCTCTACCTTGAACATCATTAGCGATTTTGCTGCCCAAATAGCAAAAATCATCGTCTTTAAGTGTCTCATTCATTAATCTAATTCCCTCACATCACCTGATTTAATTTGACAACATTCCATTATCTTCTTTTGCTTTTGTTTATGTTCATATCATATCTTCCTTTCAAGAACTGTCCATTCCGTGCAACTGCTCTTGCAGGTCCTTTGCTGTCTCTGACAGAATTACAATGTTGTCAGCAAACCTCAAAGTTTTTTATTTCTTCTCCATGTATTTTAATTCCTATTCTGAACTTTTCTTTTGTTTCTTTTACTGGTTGCCAAATATACAGTTTGAATAACGTCACGTATAGGCTACAACCCTGTGTCACTTGCTCCCCAACCACTGCTTCCCTTTCATGCCCCTCAACTGTTATAGCTGCCATCTGGTTCTGTAAAAATTTTAAATAGTCTTTCACTCCCTGTATTTCATCCCTGCTTCATAATTTGAAGAAGAGCATTCCAGTCAACATTGTCAAAAGCTTTCTCTAAGTCTACAAATGGTAGAAACATAGGTTTGCCTTTCCTTAATGCATCTTCTAAGATAAGTTGTAGGGTCAGTATTGTCACATGTGGTCCTACATTTCTCCAGAATCCAAAGTTATCTTCTATGAAGTCAGTATCTGCTGCTTTTTGGTCCTTTTATATAAGAATTTGTGTTTGTATTCTGCAACGACAAATTCCTAAACTGACAGTTTGGGAATATTCACACCTCACAGCACCTTATTTCTTTGGAAGTGAAATTAACACATTCTTAGTGAAATTTGTGGATATTTCACCTGTTTCGTACATCTAGCACAGCAAATGGAATAATTTTGTCATTGTTGTCTCTCCCAATGCTATCGGTAGTTTTGACAGAATGTTGTCTACCCCTGGGTACTTGTTTCCTTGTTTCAGTGTGAGTCTTCAGTGCTCAGTCAAATGCTTCTCACAGTATATCTCCCTTGTTACCTTCATCTGTCTCTTCTACTATTTGTATGATGTTGCCCTCAGTTATATCTCCCTTGTATAGATCCCCTATACACCGAGGAGCCAAAACATTATGACCACTGCCCACTGTGATGTCGGATGCCACCTGATAGCGTTACAGGCATATGACACTCTAAAAACAGTAAGTAAGTGGGAAGCAGATGCATATGGGGATCACCCTAATGAAGATACAGGTCCTCACAGCTTTACTTCTGACAGTATCTCGTCTCCTATCTTCCAAACTTTACAGAAGCTCTCCTGTGAACCTTGCAGAACTAGCACTCCTGAAAGAAAGGATACTGTGGGGATATGGCTTAGCCACAGCCTGGGGGATGTTTCCAGAACAGTTTTAATATGCTAGAAAGTTTCATATCAGTGCACACTACACTGCAGAGTGAAAATCTCATTCTGGAAACATCCCCCAGGCTGTGGCTAAGCCATGTCTCCGCAATATCCTTTCTTTCAGGAGTGCTAATTCTGCAAGATTCACAGGAGAAAATCTGTAAAGTTTGGAAGGTAGGAGCCGAGATACTGGCAGAAGTAAAGCTGTGAGGACCGGGCGTAAGTCATGCTATGGTAGCTCAGATGGTAGAGCACTTGCCCACAAAAGGCAAAGTTTCTGAGTTCGAGTCTCGGTAGGGCACACAGTTTTAATCTGCCAGGAAGTTTCATATCAGTGCACACTCCGCTGCAGAGTGAAAATCTCATTCAGGAAACCAACAAAGTGATTGTATTGTGAGGGGGCTTCGTGCAGCTTATGTCCCATAAAGCACTTAGGATTATGGATGAAATGGGATGACTGTTGCTTTGTAGTAACCATACCAACACAGTGTAATAGAGTGAGAGGAGCTTGCTGGAGCTTCTTTCAGAAATAATTCACATAGGGTTTTGGATGAAGTGTGATGGTTGTGGCTATGTAGTAACTATACCAACAGGATGATAGTATTGTGAGTGGAGTTTTCTGAAGCTCCTTTCAGAAATAATTCACATAGGACTATGAATGAAATGCAATGATTGTGGCTTTTTAGTAACTGTACCAAAACTCGTGGTATTGGTCGGAAAGCTTTTTACAGTTTCTTTTGGAAATAATTCACATAGGACTACGAATGAGATGAGATGATTGTGGCTCATTAGTAATTATACTGGAAAAGTGATAGTATTGTGAGGGGAGCTTCCTGCGGCTTCTTTCAGGAATAAATCACATAGGCTTATGAATGAAATGCTATGATTGTGGCTTTGTAATAGCTATACCAACAGATTGATACTTGAGTGAGAGGAGCTTGCTGCACCTTCTTTCAGAAATAATACACATATGGTTATGGATTAAATGCAATGGTTGTATGTCTTCAGTAACTATAACAACAAAGTGATAGTATTGTGAGGGAATCTTCCTGCAGCTTCTTTAAGAAATAAATCTCATAGTGTTATGGGTGAGATGCCATGTATGTGGTTTTGTTGTAGCTATAGCAACAAAATGATTCTACAGTGAGAGTACCTTTGTGCAGCGTCTTTCAGAAATAATTCACATAGGGTTATGCATAAAATGTGATGGATATGACTTTGTAGTTACTATACCGACAAGGTGATAGTATTGTGAGCTTTCTGCAGCTTCTTTCAGAAATAATTCACATACCATTATGAGTGAAGTGCAATGATTGTCACTTTTTAATAACTATACCAACACTTTGGTTCTAGAGTGAATGGAACTTTTTGCAGATTATTTCAGAAATATTTCACAGCATGCTATGAATCAAATGCAATAATTGTGGCTTTGTAGTAACTACACCATCAAGGTTTATAGTATTTTGAGGGGAGCGTTCTGTGGCTTCTTTCAGAAATAATTCACATGATGTTACAAATTAAATGCAATGATTCTTGCTTTGTAGTAGCTATATGAACAGAT
This sequence comes from Schistocerca gregaria, assembly GCF_023897955.1. Classification (NCBI taxonomy): domain Eukaryota; kingdom Metazoa; phylum Arthropoda; class Insecta; order Orthoptera; family Acrididae; genus Schistocerca; species Schistocerca gregaria. The sequence continues at coordinate 321,274 of NW_026062042.1, read as the reverse complement.
TGATTGTTAAGGAAGAGCATCTTACTGCAGATTCTTTCAGAAATAATTCACATAGTGTTATGAATGAAATGTGATGATTCTGGCTTTATGGTAACTACACCAAGAAAGTGATTGTAGTGTGAGAGGAGCTTTCTGCAGCTTCATCCAGAAATAATTCACATAGTGTTATGGCTGAAATGAGACGACTGTGGCTTTGTAGTAACTAACTGTGAAAGTGATTGTAGTGTGAGAGGAGCTTTCTGGAGCTTCTTCCAGAAATAATTATCATAGTGTTGAAGATGAAATGCGATGATTGTGGCTTTTTTGTAACTATACCAACAAAGGGATAGTAATTTGAGAGGAGCTTTTGTCAGCTTCTTTCAGATATAATCTTCATAGGGTTATCGATAAAATGCAATGCTTGTTGCTTGTTGTGGACCTTTCCTACAAGAGAGTGCAAGAATTCAAATACCTAGGGGCACTTTCCACTGTGAACTCGTCATGTGATGCAGAGATCAATGCCAGAATACAAGCAGGAAACCGATCTTTCCACAGCCTAGCACAACTGCTTTGGTAGAAATATCTCTCCAGACAGTTCAAGATTCAACCGTACAAAACCTTTATCCAGCCTCTTGTTCTATATGGCTGTGAGATATGGAGTATCCGGAAACAGGGCTTCCATAAGCTCCTTGTTTTTGAGAGAAAAGTGCTTCGGAAGATTTTTGGTACAGTTCTGGATGCAGATATTGGGAATGGAGGATCAGATACAATGAAGCGCTTGAGGAACTATACCAGTGGCCCAACATAGCAGGTACCCTCAAAGCCAAACAAATGCAGTGGGCCAACATTGTAGCTTGGGTGGAGGATCACAGATGGCCTCGGAAGCTCCTGGATTTCACACCTACAGGAAAGAGACTTCCAGGGAGACCCAAGAACCATTGGAGTGGTGGATCCCATGAAGATTTAATCCAAGGGTCAATAGATGTGGACGAATGGCAGATAGCAGCATTGGACAGAATACAGTGGAGGAGGTAACTTGTAGATGTGTGTGGTCTACTGGGCCTGATCACATAGTAGTAGTAGTAGTATTGCTTTGTGTAAAATTTCAAACAATGTGACAGTACTGAGAGAGGTGCTTTTGCAGCTTCCTTCAGAAATAGATCACAACTGAACCAACAATGTGATAGTAATGTGAGACAATCTTTCTGCAGCTTCTCTCAGAAATAATTTCCACAGATTTATGGATGAAATGCGATGAATGTGGCCTTGTAGAAACTGTACTAACAAAGTTACAGTACTGTGAGCAGAGCTACAAGCAATTCATTTCAGCAATAATTAACCTATGGTAGTGGATGAAATCAGAAGATTCTGGCCTTGTTGTAACTATACCATGAAAGTGATAGCAGTGTGGTAGGAGCTCCCTGCAGTTCCTTTCAGAAATAATACTCATAGGGCAATGGATGAAATGTGATGATTCTGTCTTTGTAGTAACTGTAGGATCAAAGTGTAGTAGTGTGAGTGGAGCTTTCTGCAGCTCCTCTCAGAAATATTTCAGGTAGTGTAATGGATAATATGCAATGATTCTGGCTTTTATGTAATCATACCAACAATGTGAAGCTGCTGTGGTATGAGCGTTCTGCTGATTCTCTTGAAAAAAAAAAAATTCACATATGGAAATGCATGAAATGCGATGATTCTGGCTTTGTAGTAATCATACCAACAAATTGATGCAAATGTGGGAGGAGCTTTCTGCAGCTTCATTCAGAAATAATTTGCATAGGGTTATTCATGAAATTCAATGACTCTGGCTTTGTAGTAATCATACCAACAAAGTGATGCGAATGTAGGAGGAGCTTTTTGCAGCTTCTTTCAGAAATAATTCGCATGGTGTAATTGATGAAATGTAATGATTCTGGCTTTGTAGTGTGATGCAAGTGTGGGAGGAGCTCTTAGTAGCATCATTTAGAAATAATTCTCATAGGGTAATGGATGAAATGAAATGATTCTGGCATTGTTGTAATCATAGCAACAAAGTGACACAACTGCGGCAGGCCCTTTCTGCAGCTCCTTTCAGAAATAATTCACATAGGGTAATCAAAGAAATGCAATGATTCTCACTTTGTAGTAATCATACCAAGAAAACAACGCAAATGTGAGAGGCGTTTTCTGCAGCTTCTTCCGGAAAAAAATTCAAATAGGGTAACAGATGAAATGTGATAATTGAGGATTTGTATTAATCATACCAACAGAGTGACGCCATTGTGGGTGGAACATTTTGCAGCTTTTTTCAAAAGTAATTCACATAGGGTAATAGATAAAAATTGATGATTCTGGTCTTGTAGTAATGACACCAACAAAGTAACGCAAATATGGGTGGAGCTTTCTGTAGCTTCTTTCAGAGAAAATGCACGTAGTGTAATGGATGAAATGTTTTGATTCTGGTTTTGGAGTAATCGTACCAACAATGTGACGCTGCAGTGGGAGGTTCTTTTGGCACTGCCTGTGAGAAATAATTCATATAGTCTTAAGGATGAAATGAGATGATTCTGGCTTCGTAGTAATCATACCAACAAAGACACGGTGCTGTGGGAGGAGATTTCTGCAACTTCTTTCAGAAATAATTCACATAGCATGATGGATGAAATGGGATGATTCTCACTTTGCAGTAATCATATGAACAATGTGACACTGCTGCCTGAGGAGCTTTCTGCAACTTCTTTTAGAAATAGATCAGATACGGTTATGGATGTAGTGCGACGGTTATGGCTTTGTTGTAATGATACCAAAAAAGAGATGCTGCTGCGGGAGGAGCTTTCTGCAGCTTCTTTTAGAAAATAACCACATACAGTAATGGATGAAATTGGATGATCCTGGCTTTGTAATAATCATACGGAGAAAAAGATGCAGCTGTGGGAGACGCTTTCTGTAACTTCTTTGAGAAATAATTCACATAGGGTAATGGATGAAATGCGATGATTCTGGCGTTGTAGTAATCATAGCAACAAAGAGATGCTGCTGCAGGAGGAGATTTCAGCAGCATTGTTCAGAAATAATTCACTTAGGGTAATAGATGAAATAGGATGATTCTAGCTTTGTAGTAATCATAACAACAGAGAGGTGGTGAGGTGGGAGAAGCCTTCTGCAGCTTCTTTCAGAAATAATTCACATAGGATAATGGATGAAATGCAATGATTCTGGCTTTGTGGTAATCATACCAACAAATTGACACTGCTGCTGGAGGAGGGACTGCAGCTTCTTTCAGAAATAATTTGCATAGGGTAATGGATGAAATGCGTGATTGTGGCTTTGTAGTAATCATATCAACAAAAAGATGCTGCTGTGCTAGGAGCTTTTCTGCAGCTCCTTTCAGAAATAATTCACATAGTGTAATGGATGAAATTCGATGATTCTGGCTTTGTAGTAATCTGATGAAAAAAGAGAAACTACTGTGGAAGGAGATTTCTGCACCTCTTTTCGGAAATAATACACATATGGTAATGAATGAAATGGAATGATTCTGGCTTTGTAGTAATCATATGAACAAAAAGACGCTGCTATGTGAGGAGCTTTTTGCAGGTCCTTTCAAAAATAAATCACATATGCTAATGGATTAAATGCATTGATTCTGGCTTTGTAGGAATCATACAAGCAAGGAGACACTACTGCAGAAGGAACTTTCTGCTGCTTCATTCAGAAATTATTCACATAGTGTAGTGGATGATATGCGATGTTCCTAGCTTTGTAGTAACCATAACAAGAAACAGGTGGTGCTGTGAGTGAAGCCTTCTGCATCTTCTTTCAGCAATAATTCACATAGGATAATGTATGAAATACGTTGATTCTGGCTTTGTGGTAATCATACCAACAGAGAGACGCTGCTGTGGGAGGAGCTTTCTGCAACTTCTTTCAGAAATAATTCACATAGCGTGATGAATGAAATGGGATGATTCTAGCTTTGTATTAAATATACGACCATAAAGACACTGATGTAGCAGGAGCTGTATGGAACTCCTTTCAGAAATAATTCGCATAGGGTAATGGGTGAAATGCAATAATTCTTGCTTTGTAGTAATCATACCAATATAGATATGCTGCTGCAGGAGGGGCTTTCTGCAGCTTCTTTCAGAAATAATTCACATATGGTAATGGATCAAATGCAATGATTCTGGCTTTGTAGTAATCATACCAACAAAGAGACACAAATGATGGAGGACCTTTCTGCAGCTTCTACACCTACATCTACATCTACATCTACATCCATACTCCGCAAGACACCTGACTGTGTATTTTTGGAGGGTACCCTGAGTACCTCTATCCGTTCTCCCTTCTATTCCAGTCTCGTATTGTTCATTGAAATATGTATTGTCGGTATGCTTCTGTTTTTGCTCTAATCCCTGATTTTGTACTTTTGGTCTCTCTGCGAGGTATATGTAGGAAGTAGCAATATAATGCTTGACTCTTCGGTAAAGGTATGTTCCCGAAACTTTAACAAAAGCCCATACCGAGTACTGAGCGTCTCTCCTGCAGAGTCTTCCACTGGAGATTGTCTATCATCTCCGTAACCCTTTCGAGATTACTAAATCATCCTGTAACGAAATGCGCTGCTCTCCGTTGGATCTTCCCTATCTCTTCTATCAACCCTATCTGGTACGGATCCCACACTGCTGAGCAGTATTAAAGGAGTGGGCGAACAAGCGTACTGTAACCTACTTCCTTTGTTTTCGTATTGCATTTACTTAGGATTCTTCCAACGTATCTCAGTCTGGCATATGCTTTACTGACGATCAACTTTATATGATCATTCCATTTTAAATCACTCCTACTGCGTACTCCCAGATAATTTATGGAATTAACTGCTTCCAGTTGCTGACCTGCTATTTTGTAGATAAATGATAAGGGATCTATCTTTCAGTGAATTCACAGCACATTACACTTGTCTACATTGAGACTGAATTGCCATTTCCTGCACCATGCGTCAATTCGCTGGAGATCCTCCTGCATTTCAGTACAATTTTCCGTTGTTGCAACCTCTCAATACACCACAGCATCATCTGCAAAAAGCCTCAGTTAACTTCCGATGTCATCCACAAGGTCATTTATGTATATTGTGAATAGCAACAGTCCTATGGATGTCTCTATAGGCCTCCTGGCTCAGCAGCTGTTGTCGCTGAGCACCTGAAGGGTAATTTGGAAAATATTTTGAGCAGATTTCTCCACCATGTTATAGTTCATGGTGGAGATTTTAATTTGCCAGATATAGACTGGGAGACTCAAACGTTCATAACGGATGGCAAGGACAAAGAATCCAGTGAATTTTTTTTTAAGTGCTTTATCTGAAAAATACCTTGAGCACTTAAACAGAGAACCAACTCGTGGCGATAACATATTAGACCTTCTGGTGACAAAAAGACCTGAACTATTTGAAACAGTGAATGCAGAACAGGGAATCAGCAATCATAAAGCAGTTACTGCATCGATGATTTCAGCCATAAATTGAAAAATTAAAAAAGGGAGGAAGATTTTTCTGTTTAGCAAAACTGACAAAAAGCAGATTACAGAGTACCTGACAGCTCAACACAAAAGTTTTGTCTCAAGTACAGATAGTGTTGAGGATCAGTGGACAAGGTCAAAACCATCGTACAATATGCGTTAGATGAGTATGTGCCAAGCAAGATCGTAAGAGATGGAAAAGAGCCACCATGGTACATCAACCGAGTTAGAAAACTGCTGCAGAAGCAAAGGGAACTTCACAACAAACATAAACATATCCAAAGCCTTGCAGACAAACAAAAATTATGCGAAGTGAAATGTAGTGTGAGGAGGGCTATGTGAGAAGCACTTAATGAATTCAAAAGTAATGTTCTATGTACTGACTTGGCAGAAATTTTAAGAAATTTTGGTCTTATGTCAAAGCGATAGGTGGATCAAAACAAAATGTCCTGACACCACAGATGACAAAAGGGTAGATAGCAAAATAGACAACAGAGTGATAGAGAAAAAATTAAAATCACACAAAAGAGGAAAGCCCACTGGACCTGAAGGGATACCAGTTAGATTTTACACAGAGCACGCGATGGAACTTAGCCCCCTTCTTGTAGCAGTGTACCGTAGGTCTCTAGAAGAGCATAGCATTCCAAAGGATTGGAAAACGGCATGGTCTTCCCCATTTTCAAGAAGGGACTTCGAACAGATGTGCAGAACTATAGACCTATATCTCTAATGTTGATTAGTTGTAGAACTTTGGAACACGAATTATGTTAGAGTATAATGAGTTTTCTGGAGACTACAAACCTACTCTGTAGGAATCAGCATTTGTTTTGAAAAAGACGGCCATGTGAAACCCAGCTCTTGCTAATCATCCATAAGACTCAGAGGACCATAGACATTGGTTCACACTTAGATGCCATGTAGCTTCTTTCAGAAACATTTCACATAAAGTAATGGATAAAATGCAATGATTTGGGCTTTGTAGTAACGTTACTAACAAAGAGAAGCAAATGAGAGATTAGCTTTCTGTAGCTCTTCTCAGAAATACTTCACATAGTGTAATGGATGAAATGCGATGAATCTGGCTTTGTAGTAACCATACCAACAAACAGACGCCAATGGGGGATGAGCCTTCTGCAGTTTCTCACAGAAATGCTTCACAAAGGGTAATGCATGGAATGCATTGATTCTGGCTTTGTAGTAACCGGAAGAACAGAGAGAGGCAAATGAGGGAGGAGCTTTCTGTAGCTTCCCTTAAAAAATTTCACATAGGGTAAAGGACCAAATGTGATGATTCTGGCTTTGTAGTCACTTCTCCAATAAAGAGACACCTATGAGGCAAGCGCATTCTGCAGCTCCTCTCAGAAATACTTCACGAAGTGTAATGGATAAAATGCGATGATTCTGACTTTGTAATAACCTTACCAACAACGACACATGTTTGAGGGAGGAGCTTTCTGCAGCTCCTCTCAGAAATAGTTCACATAGGGTAAGGGATGAAATGTGATGATTCTGGCTTTGTAGTAACCATACCAACAAAGAAACAGAAATGAGGGACGAGCTTTCTGTAGCTTCTTTTAAATACCTCACATCAGGTAGTGGATGAAATGTGATGATTCTGTCTGTGTAGTAATCATAGCAACAAACAGATGTAAATGAGGGAGGAGCTTTCTGTAGCTTCTCTTATGTACACCACATCAGGAAATAAATGAAATGTGATGATGCTGTCTGTGTAGTAATCATACAAACAAAAATTGCAAATGAGGGAAGGGCTTTCTGTAGCTTCTCTCAGAATTACTTCACATAAGGTAATGGATGAATTGCGATGATCCTGGCTTTGTAGTAACGTTACCAACAAATGTACACATATGAGGGGAGAGCTTCCTGCAACTTCTCTCTGAAATACTTCACATGGGGTAATAGATGAAATGCGAATATTCTGGCCTCTGCAGTAATCATACCAACAAACAGTCACAAATGAGGGAAAAGCTTTCTTTAGCTTCTTTCAGAAATACTTCACATTGTGTAATGGACACCCCATGAACAATGGACCTTCCCAATCGTGGGGAGGCTTGCGTGTCTCTGTGATACAGATAGCCATACCGTAGGTGCAACCACAACGAAGGGGTATTTGTTGAGAGGCCAGACAAATGTGTGGTTTCTGAAGAGGGGCAGCAGCCTTTTCAGTAGCTGCAAGGGCAACTGTCTGGATGATTGACTGATCTGGCCTTGTAACAATAACCAAAACGGCCTTGGTGTGCTTGTACTGTGAACGGCTGAAAGCAAGGGGAAACTTCCTGAGGGCATGCAGCTTTACTGTATGATTAAATGATGATTGGGTCCTCTTGGGTAAAATATGCGGAGGTAAAATAGTCCCCCATTCGGATCTCCGGACGGGGACTACTCAAGAGGATGTCGTTATCAGGAGAAAGAAAACTGGTGTTTTACGGATCGGAGCATGGAGTGTCAGATCCCTTAATCTAGCAGGTAGGTTAGAAAATTGGTGAAGTTCCGTGGCAGGAGGAACAAGACTTTTGGTCAGGTGACTACAGGGCTATAAACACAAAATCAAATAGAGGTAATGCAGGAGTAGGTTTAATAATGAGTAGGAAAATATAAATGTGGGTAAGCTACTACAAACTGCATAGTGATAGCATTATTGTGGCCAAGATAGATACGAATCCGACACCTACTACAGTAGTACAAGTTTATAGGCCAACTAGCTCTGCAGATGATGACTAAATTGAAGAAATGTATGATGAGATAAAAGAAATTATTCAGATAGTGAAGAGAGGTGAAAATTTAATAGTCATGGGTGACTGGAATTCGAGTGTAGGAAAAGGGAGAGAACGAAACATAGTAGGTGGATATGGATTGGGGCTAAGAAATGAAAGAGGAAGCCGCTTGGTAGAATTTTGCACAGACTTCAACTTAATCATAGCTAACACTTGGTTTAAGAATCATGAAAGAAGGTTGTATACATGGAAGAACCCTGGAGATACTAAAAGGTATCAGATAGATTATATAATGGTAAGACAGAGATTTAGGAATCAAGTTTTAAATTGTAAGACATTTCCAGGGGCAGAGGTGGACTCTGACCACAATCTATTGGTTATGACCTGTAGATTAAAACTGAAGAAACTGCAACAAGGTGCGAATTTATGGAGATGGGACCTGGATAAACTGAAAGAACCAGAGGTTGTACAGAGTTTCAAGGAGAGCATAAGGGAACAATTGACAGGAGTGGGGGAAAGAAATACAGTAGAAGAAGAATGGCTAGCTTTGAGAGATTAAGTAGTGAAGGCAGCAGAGGATCAAGTAGGTAAAAATACGAGGGCTGCTAGAAATCCTTGTGTGACAGAAGAAATATTGAATTTAATTGATGAAAGGAGAAAATATAAAAATGCAATAACTGAAGCAGGCAAAAAGGAAATCAAACGTCTCAACAATCAGATCGACAGGAAGTACAAAATGGCTAAGCAGGGATGGCTAGAGGACAAATGTAAGAATGTAGAAGCTTATCTCACTAGGGGTAAGATAGATATTGCCTACAGGAAAATTAAAGAGACTTTTGGAGATAAGAGAACGACTTGTATGAACATCAAGAGCTCAGATGGAAACCCAGTTCTAAGCAAAGAAGGGAAAGCAGAAAGGCAGAATGAGTATATAGAGGGTCTATACAAGGGTGATGCAATTGAGGACAATATTATGGAAAAGGAAGAGGATGTAGATGAAGATGAAATGGGAGATACGATACTGCGTGAAGAGTTTGACAGAGCACTGAAAGACCTGAGTTGAAACAAGGCCCCCAGAGTAGACAACATTCCATTGGAACTACTGACAGACTTGGGAGAGCCAGTCCTGACAAAACTCTTACCATCTGGTGAGCAAGATGTATGAAACAGGCGAAATACCCTCAGACTTCAAGAAGAATATAATAATTCCAATCCCAAAGAAACCAGGTGCTGACAGATGTGAAAATTACCGAACAATCACTTTAATAAGCGACAGTGGCAAAATACTAACACGATTTCTTTACAGACGAATGGAAAAACTAGTAGAAGCTGACCCCAGGGATGATCAGTTTGGATTCTGTAGAAATACTGGAACACATGAGGCAATACTGACCTTACGACTTATCTTAGAAGAAAGATTAAGGAGAGGCAAACCTATGTTTCTCGCATTTGTAGACTTAGAGAAAGCTTTTGACAATGTTGATTGGAATACTCTCTTTCAAATGCTAAAGGTGGCAGGGGTAAAATACAGGGAGCGAAAGGTTATTTGCGATTTGTACAGAAACCAGATGGCAGTCATAAGAGTCGAGGGGCATAAAAGGGAAGCAGTGGTTGGGAAGGGAGTGAGACAGGGTTGTAGCCTCTAACTGATGTTATTCAATCTGTATATTAAGCAGGCAGTAAAGGAAACAAAATAAAAATTCTGAGTAGGTATTAAAATCCATGAGGAAGAAATAAAAACTTTGAGGTTTGCCGATGACATTGTAATTCTGTCAGAGACAGCAAAGGACTTGGAAGAGCAGTTGAATAGAATGGAGAGTGTCTTGAAAGGAGTATATAAGATGAATATCAACAAAAGCAAAATGAGGATGAGGGAATGTACTCGAATTAAGTTGGGTGATGCTGAGGCAATTAGATTAGAAATGAGACACTTAAAGTAGTAAATGAGTTTTGCTATTTGGGAAGCAAAATAACTGATGATGGTCAAAGTAGAGAGGATATAATATGTAGACTGGCAATGGTAAGGAAGGCATTTCTGAAGAAGATAAATTTGTTAACATCGAGTATAGATTTAAGTGACAGGAAGTCATTTCTGAAAGTATTTGTATGGAGTGCAGCTATGTATGGAAGTCAAACATGGACGATAACTAGTTTGAACAAGAAGAGGATGCAAGATTTCTAAATGTGGTGCTAAAGAAGAATGCTGAAGATTAGATATGTAGATCATATAACTAATGAAGAGGTATTGAATAGATCTGGGGAGAAGAAAAGTTTGTGGCACAACTTGACCAGAAGAAGGAATCGGTTGGTAGGACATGTTCTGAGGCATCAAGAGATCGCCAATTTAGTATTGGAGGCCAGTGTGGAGGGTAAAAATCGTAGAGGGAGGCCAAGAGATAAATACACCAAGCAGACTCAGAAGGATGTAGGTTGCAGTAGGTACTGGGAGATGAAGAAGCTTGCACATGATAGAGTAGCAGGGAGAGGTACATCAAACCAGTCTCAGGACGGAAGACCACAACAACAACCACAACAACAACAGTGTAATGGACGAAATGCGATGATTCTGACTTTGTAATAACCTTACCAACAAAGATATGCCTATGAGGGAGGAGCTTACTGCAACATCTTTCAGAAATACTTCACATAGGGTAATGGAGGAAATGCGATGATTCTGGCTTTGTAGTAACCATACCAACAGAGAGAAGCAAATGAGTGAAAAGCTTTCTTCAGCTTCTCTCAGAAATACTGCATATAGGGTAAAGGGTGAAGTGCGATGATTCTGGCTTCATAGTAACCATACCAACAAAGACATGCAAAGGAGGGAGGAACTTTCTGTAGCTTCTCTCAGAAATATTTCACATAGGGTAATGCATGAAACGTGATGATTCTGTCTGTATAGTAATCATACCAACAATGAGACGCAAATGCGGGAAGAGCTTTCTGTAGCTTCTCTTTTATACATCACATCAGCTAATGGATGAAATATGATGATTCAGGTTTTGTAGCAAAGTTATCAACAAATAGACACCCATGAGGGAGGAGCTCACTGCAGCTTCTCTCTGAAATTCTTCCCATAGTGTAATGGATGAAATGCGATGATTCTGGCTTTGTAGTAACGTTATCAACATAGAGACGCCTCTGAGCGAGGGGCTTTCTAAAGCTCTTCTCAGAAATACATCACATACAGTAATGGATAAAATATGATGATTCTGGCTTTCTAGTAACCAATCAAAGAAACGGATATGAGGGAAGAGTTTTCTGTAGCTTCTCTGATAAACTTCATATCAGGTTATGGATGAAATGTGATCATTCTATCTGCATAGTAATCATACCAACAAACAGACGCCTATGAGGGGGCAGCTTTCTCCAGCTTCTCTTTGAAATACTTCACATAGTATAATGGATGAAATGTGATGATTCGCGCTCTGTAGTAAACCTTCCAACAAAGAGACACAAATGAACATGGAGCTGTCTGTAGCTTCTCTCAGAAATGCTTCACATAGGGTATGGATGAAATACGATGATTCTGGCTATGTAGGAACCCTAACAACAGATAGATGCCTATGAGGGAGGAGCTTTCTGCAGCTTCCCTCTGAAATACTTAACATAGGGTAATGGATGAAAATGATTATTCTGGCTTTGTAGTAAGCATACCAACAAAGAGACACAAATGAGGGAGGAGCCTTCTGCGGCTCTTCTCATAAATACTTCACATCAGGTAAAAGATGAAAAGCCATGATTGGGTCTGTGTACTAATCATACCAACAAACAGATACAAGAGAGGGAGGAGCTTTCCGCAACATCTCTCAGATATACTTCAAATAGGGTAATAGATGGAATGCGAATATTCTGGCTTTGTACTAACCATACCAACAAAGAGACGCAACTGAGGGAGGAGCTTTCTGTAGCTTCGATCTGAAATACACCACATAGGGTAAAAAATGAAATCCGATGATTTTGGCTTTGTAATAACCATACCAACAAAGTAATGCAAATGAGGGAGGAGCTTTCTGCAGCTATACTCAGAAATACACTCCTGGAAATTGAAATAAGAACACCGTGAATTCATTGTCCCAGGAAGGGGAAACTTTATTGACACATTCCTGGGATCAGATATATCACATGATCACACTGACAGAACAACAGGCACATAGACACAGGCAACAGAGCATGCACAATGTCGGCACTAGTACAGTGTATATCTACCTTTCGCAGCAATGCACGCTGCTATTCTCCCATGGAGACGATCGTAGAGATGCTGGATGTAGTCCTGTGGAACGGCTTGCCATGCCATTTCCACCTGGCGCCTCAGTTGGACCAGCATTCGTGCTGGACGTGCAGACCGCGCGAGTCGACGCTTCATCCAGTCCCAAACATGCTAAATGGGGGACAGATCCGGAGATCTTGCTGGCCAGGGTAGTTGAATTACACCTTCTAGAGCACGTTGGGTGGCACGGGATACATGCGGACGTGCATTGTCCTGTTGGAACAGCAAGTTCCCTTGCCGGTCTAGGAATGGTAGAACGATGGGTTCGATTACGGTTTGGATGTACCGTGCACTATTCAGTGTCCCCTCGACGATCACCAGAGGTGTACGGCCAGTGTAGGAGATCGCTACCCACACCATGATGCCGGGTGTTGGCCCTGTGTGCCTCGGTCGTATGCAGTCCTGATTGTGGCGCTCACCTGCACGGCGCCAAACACGCATACGACCATCATTGGCACCAAGGCAGAAGCGACTCTCATCGCTGAAGACGACACGTCTCCATTCGTCCCTCCATTCACGCCTGTCGCGACATCACTGGAGGCGGGCTGCACGATGTTGGGGCGTGAGCGGAAGACGGCCTAACGGTGTGGGGGACCGTAGCCCAGCTTCATGGAGACGGTTTCGAATGGTCCTCGCCGATACCCCAGGAGCAACAGTGTCCCTAATTTGCTGGGAAGTGGCGGTGCGGTCCCCTACGGCACTGCGTAGGATCGTACGGACTTGGCGTGCATCCGTGCGACGCTGCGGTCCGGTCCCAGGTCGACGGGCACGTGCACCTTCCGCCGACCACTGGCGACAACATCGATGTACTGTGGAGACCTCACGCCCCACGTGTTGAGCAATTCGGCGGTACGTCCACCCGGCCCCCCGCATGCCCCCTATACGCCCTCGCTCAAAGTCCGTCAACTGCACATACGGTTCACGTCCACGCTGTCGCGGCATGCTACCAGTGTTAAAGACTGCGATGGAGCTCCGTATGCCACGGCAAACTGGCTGACACTGACGGCGGCGGTGCACAAATGCTGCGCAGCTAGCGCCATTCGACGGCCAACACCGCGGTTGCTGGTGTGTCCGCTGTGCCGTGCGTGTGATCGTTGCTTGTACAGCCGTCTCGCAGTGTCCGGAGCAAGTATGGTGGGTCTGACACACCGGTGTCAATGTGTTCTTTTTTCCATTTCCAGGAGTGTACTTCACATAGGGTAATAGGTGAAATGCGATGATTCTGGCTTTGTAGTAAACATACTAACAATCAAACGCAAATGAGGGAGGAGCTTTCTGAAGCTTCCATCAGAAATACTTCACACCAGGTAATGGATGAAGTGTAATGATAGTGTCTGTGTACTAATCATACCAACTAACAGATGCAAGTGAGGGAGGAGCATTCTGTAGCGTCCCTCAGAACTACTTCACATTAGGAAATGGATGAAATGTAATGATTGTGTCTGTTTAATCAAACCAACAAACAGATGCAAGTGAGGGAGGAGCTTTCATCAGCTTCTCTCTGAAATACTTCACATATGCTAATGGATGAAATGATATTATTTAGGCTTTGTAGTAACCATACCAACAAAGAGACGTAAACAAGGGAGGAGTGGGAGGAGCGTCCTGCAGCTTCTCTCAGAAATACTTCACATAGGGTTATAGATTAAATGCGAGGGTCTGGCTCTGTAGTAACCATACCAACAAACAAACACAAATGAGGGTGGAGCTTTCTGTAGCCTCCTTCAGAAATACTTCACATCAGGTAATGGATGAAATGTAATGATTGTGTCTGTGTACTAATCATACCAACAAACAGATGCAAGTGAGGGAGGAGCTTTCTGCAGCTTCTCTCTGAAATACATCAAATAGGGTAATAGATGAAATGCAATGATTCTGGCTTAGTAGTAAACTTACCAACAAATGCACGCCAATGAGGGAGGAGCTTTCTGTAGCCTCCCTCAGAAATACACCATATCAGGTAATGGATGAAATGTAATGATTGTATCTGTGTACTAATCATACCAACAAACATATGCAAGTGAGGGAGGAACTTTCTGCAGCTTCTCTCTGAGATACTTCACATAGGATAAAAATGAAATGCGATGATTCTGGCTTTGTAGTAACCATTCAACAAACAAACTCAAATGGGGGATGAGTTTGCTGTAGCTTCCCTCAGAAATACTACACATCAGGTTATGGATGAGATGTAATGATTGTGTCTGTGTACTAATCATACAAAAAAAATGCAAGTGAGGGAGGAGCTTTCTGCAGCTTCTATCAGAAATACTTCACATAGGGTAATAGATGAAATGGGATGATTCTGGGTTTGTAGTAACCATACAAACAGAAAAACACATATGAGGGATGAGCTTTCTCTAGCTACCCTCAGAAATAGTTCACATTAGGTAATTGATGAAAGGTATTGAATGAGTCTGAGAACTAATCTTACCAACAATCAGATACAAGTGATGGAGGAGCGATCTGCAGCTTCCCGACAAAAAACTTCACATAGAGTATTAGATAAAATGTGGTTATTCTGGCTTTGAAGTAACCATACCAGCAAACAAATGCAAATGAGGGAGGAGCTTTCTCCAGCTTCCCTCAGAAATATTTCACATCAGGTAATGGATGAAATCTAATGATTGTAACTGTGTATTAATCTTACCAAGAAACAGATGCAAGTGAGGGAGGAGTGTTCTGCAGCTTCTCTCAGAAGTACTTCACATAGTGTAGTGGAAGAAATGTAAAGATTCTGGCTTTGTAATAACGATAACAACAAAGTGACGCAAATGGGGGAGTAGCTTTCGGTGGCTTCTCTCTTAAATACTTCACATTAGCAATGGATGAAATGTAATGATTGTGTCTGTGTACTAATCATACCACAAAGCAGAAGCAGGTGAGTGATTAGCTTTCTGCAGATTCTCTCATAAGTACTTCGCATAGGGTAATGAATGAAATTTAATGATTCTGGGTTTGTAGTAACCATACCAACAAACAAACACAAATGAGGGATGAGCTTTCTGTAGCTTCCCTCAGAAATACTTCACATCAGGTAATGGATGAAATGTAATGATTGTGTCTGTGTAGTTATCATACCAACAAACAGATGCAAGTGAAGGAGGAGTTTTCTGTACCTTTTCTATGAAAAACATCACACACGGTAATGGATGAAATGCAATGATTATGGCTTTGTAGTGACCATACCAACAATCAAAAGCAAATGAGCTGGGAGAATCCTGCATCCTCTGTCTGAAATACATCACAAAGGGTAATGGATGAAATGCAATTATTGTGGCTTTGTAGTAACCATACCAACAATCAAACCAAAATGAGGTGGGAGCTTTCTGTACCTTTTCTCAGCAATACTTCACATAGGGTAATAAATGAAATGCGAGGATTCCGGCTTTGTAGTAACCATACCAACAAAAAAACACAAATGATGGTGGTGCTTTCTGTAGCTTCACTCAGAAATACATCACATACGGTAATAGATGAAATTCAATGATCCTAGCATTGTAGTATCCTTACCAACAAACAAACACAAATGAAGTAGGAGCTTTTGTAGCTTCCATCAGAAATAATTCACATCGGGTAATGAATGAAATGTAATGATTGTGTCTGTGTACTAATCATACCAACAAACATATGCAAGTGAGGGAGGAACTTTCTGCAGCTTCTCACTGAGATACTTCACATAGGGTAAAAATGAAATGCGATGATTCTGGATTTGACAAACTGCTTATTTGCTTCTGTCTCGGGTTCTTCGGCCGACGTTCGTGTGATGATTTTGCTGACGTTTCGCCAGCACGAGTGGCTGGCATTGTCAAAGCTTCACCCTCCATTGCTGGAGGTGAACTGGAGCCGGGCTCGCGGCCGCAGACTATATGTACCTTGCGCGCCAACGTCCGAGGGCTTCTCCGCGGTCATTTCCGCGGTCATTTCCGGTGCGTTTCTCCTCTTGCTACCTGCTACGGTCGTTCTCTGCAGTACGGGAAGCCAGGAGCCGTTTACCTTAAGGCTTTCTTCTTTCTTGTTGAAGCTGTTCCCGTGTTTGTGTATTTCTACAGCTTCTCTGTACAAGCGGGTGTGATAGTGCTTCTCTACAGCCAGAACTTCCGTGTCGGTGAATTTTATTACATGTACCTGGTCGGTCTCACTCAGTGCGTGTTCTGCCACGGCCGATTTTTCCACCTGTCCCAACCTGCAATGTCGCTTATGTTCTTTGATCCTGGTGTTGATTGATCTTCCAGTCATTCCGACATAAACTTTCCCGCATGTGCATGGTAAGCGGTATATTCCTGACATTGCAAGTGGGTCCCTTTTATCCTTTGCCGATCTAAGACATTCTTTGATCTTCCTTGTCGGTTTGAAAATTGTCTTTACGCCGTGCTTGTGTAATATACGGCCGATTCTGTCCGTCACTCTGGGAATGTATGGCAGAAAGGCCGTACCCGACATTTCTTTTTCTGGTTTCTTACTTCGCCGGTGGTTTGGCTCTGTTACACTTCTAATATCATTTGTGGAGTACCCATTGCTCCTCAGAACACTTTCCAGGTGTTGCATTTCGCGTTTAAGGTGCTGCGGCTCACATATTCGTGCTGCTCGCGTTACGAGCGTCTGAATCATGCCTCTTTTCTGGCTCGGGTGGTGGTTTGACAGTTTGTGCAGATATCGGTCCGTGTGCGTCGGTTTTCGGTACACGCTATGTCCCAGGTTTTGGCCATCCCTTGTGACCAGCACATCTAGAAATGGTAGTTTTTTGTCCTTTTCCACTTCCATGGTAAATTTTATGTTGGCGTGGAGGTTGTTCAAGTGTCTTAGGAAGTCACCGAGCTGTTCTTCACCATGGCTCCACACGACGAAAGTATCATCGACGTACCTGTACCACACCTTAGGTTTACAAGTCGCCGAGTCCAGTGCCTGTGCTTCGAAATGTTCCATGAAGAAGTTGGCCACCACTGGACTAAGAGGACTACCCATGGCAACGCCTTCCAGCTGTTCGTAGAAATTGCCATTCCACGTGAAATAGCTCGTGGTGAGACAGGCATGGAAGAGCTTCATGATGTCTTGCGGGAAAATGGAACCGATGTGCTCCAGAGCGTCACTGAGTGGCACTTTCGTAAACAAAGAAACAATATCAAAGCTGACCAGGATGTCGTTTGGTGCAAGTTTTAGTTTCTTCAGCTTCTCGATGAAATGTCCTGAGTCCTTTACGTACGTGTCAGTCTTCCCCACGTGCGGCTGGAGCAGAGAGGCCAAGTGTTTTGCCAGTTTATATGTCGGTGAGCCAGGAGCGCTAACAATCGGTCTTAATGGAACGTTGTTCTTATGGATCTTAGGTAATCCATACAGGCGAGGTGGTAGGGCTTCTGTGTTGCGCAGGTATCTCTGTATGTCCTCCGGAACAGAAGATGCCTTGATTAACCGATTCGTATTCCGTGTGATACGCTGCGTCGGATCTGCGCTTAGTTTTCGGTACGTCGTCGGATCTAATAGGTCTCGGATCTTTTGTTCATAATCTTCGGTCTTCATTACGACGGTCGCATTCCCCTTATCGGCAGGCAGTACCAATATACTCTTGTCAGCGTTAAGATTCTTAATAGCTTGTACTTCTTCTTTCTTCAGATTGCATGCTGGTGGTTTAGCTCGGCGCAGTATCCTGGCTGTTTCAGTGCGTATTTCCTCTGCCCTTTCACAAGGAAGGGTCCGAATGGCCGCTTCGGTGTTAGCAATGATGTCCTCCACAGGTATAGTTCTTGGGATGACAGCGAAATTCCCTCCTTTTTGAAGAACGGATACTTCCTCTTCGGTCAATTGTCGTTCAGTGAGGTTGACCACCGTGCGTGACTTGTCGGGAATCGCCTTGTCAGTCTTCTTCCGGAATCCTTCAAACTTTTTCTTCTGTCGCTCTGTGCAGCGCTCGAGTTCATTCTCCATGCTCCTGTAAGTGATGCTGTCGATCTTGTCCCAGTCGTCTCGATGCATTCTGCTACTTAGTTGGTAGAACATGTCCAAAAGTTCCTGATCCGTTTTTGCCAAGTTTCTCCGTATTGTGTGAATTCGCTCACGAAGAAAAGCTCGTTCCATTCTGTTGTAGATACGATGAGCTTGGGCGGTGGTGAATAGGCGCTTACATTTCAAGAACTTCGGTGTAGCATCTTCATCTCTGCACCGCGAAAGGAAGGAGAGAGAGGACATCAATCGCGCTTTCTTCTTCCGTTGTTGGTCAAGGCGTCGGTACAATCTGCAAATTTCCTCCCCGTAGAGGCGCAATACAAAATTGTTAAGACTTTCGTGGCCACTTGTTGACAAACTGCTTATTTGCTTCTGTCTCGGGTTCTTCGGCCGACGTTCGTGTGATGATTTTGCTGACGTTTCGCCAGCACGAGTGGCTGGCATTGTCAAAGCTTCACCCTCCATTGCCGGAGGTGAACTGGAGCCGGGCTCGCGGCCGCAGACTATATGTACCTTGCGCGCCAACGTCCGAGGGCTTCTCCGCGGTCATTTCCGCGGTCATTTCCGGTGCGTTTCTCCTCTTGCTACCTGCTACGGTCGTTCTCTGCAGTACGGGAAGCCAGGAGCCGTTTACCTTAAGGCTTTCTTCTTTCTTGTTGAAGCTGTTCCCGTGTTTGTGTATTTCTACAGCTTCTCTGTACAAGCGGGTGTGATAGTGCTTCTCTACAGCCAGAACTTCCGTGTCGGTGAATTTTATTACATGTACCTGGTCGGTCTCACTCAGTGCGTGTTCTGCCACGGCCGATTTTTCTACCTGTCCCAACCTGCAATGTCGCTTATGTTCTTTGATCCTGGTGTTGATTGATCTTCCAGTCATTCCGACATAAACTTTCCCGCATGTGCATGGTAAGCGGTATATTCCTGACATTGCAAGTGGGTCCCTTTTATCCTTTGCCGATCTAAGACATTCTTTGATCTTCCTTGTCGGTTTGAAAATTGTCTTTACGCCGTGCTTGTGTAATATACGGCCGATTCTGTCCGTCACTCTGGGAATGTATGGCAGAAAGGCCGTACCCGACATTTCTTTTTCTGGTTTCTTACTTCGCCGGTGGTTTGGCTCTGTTACACTTCTAATATCATTTGTGGAGTACCCATTGCTCCTCAGAACACTTTCCAGGTGTTGCATTTCGCGTTTAAGGTGCTGCGGCTCACATATTCGTGCTGCTCGCGTTACGAGCGTCTGAATCATGCCTCTTTTCTGGCTCGGGTGGTGGTTTGACAGTTTGTGCAGATATCGGTCCGTGTGCGTCGGTTTTCGGTACACGCTATGTCCCAGGTTTTGGCCATCCCTTGTGACCAGCACATCTAGAAATGGTAGTTTTTTGTCCTTTTCCACTTCCATGGTAAATTTTATGTTGGCGTGGAGGTTGTTCAAGTGTCTTAGGAAGTCACCGAGCTGTTCTTCACCATGGCTCCACACGACGAAAGTATCATCGACGTACCTGTACCACACCTTAGGTTTACAAGTCGCCGAGTCCAGTGCCTGTGCTTCGAAATGTTCCATGAAGAAGTTGGCCACCACTGGACTAAGAGGACTACCCATGGCAACGCCTTCCAGCTGTTCGTAGAAATTGCCATTCCACGTGAAATAGCTCGTGGTGAGACAGGCATGGAAGAGCTTCATGATGTCTTGCTGGAAAATGGAACCGATGTGCTCCAGAGCGTCACTGAGTGGCACTTTCGTAAACAAAGAAACAATATCAAAGCTGACCAGGATGTCGTTTGGTGCAAGTTTTAGTTTCTTCAGCTTCTCGATGAAATGTCCTGAGTCCTTTACGTACGTGTCGGTCTTCCCCACGTGCGGCTGGAGCAGAGAGGCCAAGTGTTTTGCCAGTTTATTTGTCGGTGAGCCAGGAGCGCTAACAATCGGTCTTAATGGAACGTTGTTCTTATGGATCTTAGGTAATCCATACAGGCGAGGTGGTAGGGCTTCTGTGTTGCGCAGGTATCTCTGTATGTCCTCCGGAACAGAAGATGCCTTGATTAACCGATTCGTATTCCGTGTGATACGCTGCGTCGGATCTGCGCTTAGTTTTCGGTACGTCGTCGGATCTAATAGGTCTCGGATCTTTTGTTCATAATCTTCGGTCTTCATTACGACGGTCGCATTCCCCTTATCGGCAGGCATTACCAATATACTCTTGTCAGCGTTAAGATTCTTAATAGCTTGTACTTCTTCTTTCTTCAGATTGCATGCTGTAGGTTTAGCTCGGCGCAGTATCCAGGCTGTTTCAGTGCGTATTTCCTCTGCCCTTTCACAAGGAAGGGTCCGAATGGCCGCTTCGGTGTTAGCAATGATGTCCTCCACAGGTATAGTTCTTGGGATGACAGCGAAATTCCCTCCTTTTTGAAGAACGGATACTTCCTCTTCGGTCAATTGTCGTTCAGTGAGGTTGACCACCGTGCGTGACTTGTCGGGAATCGCCTTGTCAGTCTTCTTCCGGAATCCTTCAAACTTTTTCTTCTGTCGCTCTGTGCAGCGCTCGAGTTCATTCTCCATGCTCCTGTAAGTGATGCTGTCGATCTTGTCCCAGTCGTCTCGATGCATTCTGCTACTTAGTTGGTAGAACATGTCCAAAAGTTCCTGATCCGTTTTTGCCAAGTTTCTCCGTATTGTGTGAATTCGCTCACGAAGAAAAGCTCGTTCCATTCTGTTGTAGATACGATGAGCTTGGGCGGTGGTGAATAGGCGCTTACATTTCAAGAACTTCGGTGTAGCATCTTCATCTCTGCACCGCGAAAGGAAGGCGAGAGAGGACATCAATCGCGCTTTCTTCTTCCGTTGTTGGTCAAGGCGTCGGTACAATCTGCAAATTTCCTCCCCGTAGAGGCGCAATACAAAATTGTTAAGACTTTCGTGGCCACTTGTTGACAAACTGCTTATTTGCTTCTGTCTCGGGTTCTTCGGCCGACGTTCGTGTGATGATTTTGCTGACGTTTCGCCAGCACGAGTGGCTGGCATTGTCAAAGCTTCACCCTCCATTGCCGGAGGTGAACTGGAGCCGGGCTCGCGGCCGCAGACTATATGTACCTTGCGCGCCAACGTCCGAGGGCTTCTCCGCGGTCATTTCCGCGGTCATTTCCGGTGCGTTTCTCCTCTTGCTACCTGCTACGGTCGTTCTCTGCAGTACGGGAAGCCAGGAGCCGTTTACCTTAAGGCTTTCTTCTTTCTTGTTGAAGCTGTTCCCGTGTTTGTGTATTTCTACAGCTTCTCTGTACAAGCGGGTGTGATAGTGCTTCTCTACAGCCAGAACTTCCGTGTCGGTGAATTTTATTACATGTACCTGGTCGGTCTCACTCAGTGCGTGTTCTGCCACGGCCGATTTTTCCACCTGTCCCAACCTGCAATGTCGCTTATGTTCTTTGATCCTGGTGTTGATTGATCTTCCAGTCATTCCGACATAAACTTTCCCGCATGTGCATGGTAAGCGGTATATTCCTGACATTGCAAGTGGGTCCCTTTTATCCTTTGCCGATCTAAGACATTCTTTGATCTTCCTTGTCGGTTTGAAAATTGTCTTTACGCCGTGCTTGTGTAATATACGGCCGATTCTGTCCGTCACTCTGGGAATGTATGGCAGAAAGGCCGTACCCGACATTTCTTTTTCTGGTTTCTTACTTCGCCGGTGGTTTGGCTCTGTTACACTTCTAATATCATTTGTGGAGTACCCATTGCTCCTCAGAACACTTTCCAGGTGTTGCATTTCGCGTTTAAGGTGCTGCGGCTCACATATTCGTGCTGCTCGCGTTACGAGCGTCTGAATCATGCCTCTTTTCTGGCTCGGGTGGTGGTTTGACAGTTTGTGCAGATATCGGTCCGTGTGCGTCGGTTTTCGGTACACGCTATGTCCCAGGTTTTGGCCATCCCTTGTGACCAGCACATCTAGAAATGGTAGTTTTTTGTCCTTTTCCACTTCCATGGTAAATTTTATGTTGGCGTGGAGGTTGTTCAAGTGTCTTAGGAAGTCACCGAGCTGTTCTTCACCATGGCTCCACACGACGAAAGTATCATCGACGTACCTGTACCACACCTTAGGTTTACAAGTCGCCGAGTCCAGTGCCTGTGCTTCGAAATGTTCCATGAAGAAGTTGGCCACCACTGGACTAAGAGGACTACCCATGGCAACGCCTTCCAGCTGTTCGTAGAAATTGCCATTCCACGTGAAATAGCTCGTGGTGAGACAGGCATGGAAGAGCTTCATGATGTCTTGCGGGAAAATGGAACCGATGTGCTCCAGAGCGTCACTGAGTGGCACTTTCGTAAACAAAGAAACAATATCAAAGCTGACCAGGATGTCGTTTGGTGCAAGTTTTAGTTTCTTCAGCTTCTCGATGAAATGTCCTGAGTCCTTTACGTACGTGTCGGTCTTCCCCACGTGCGGCTGGAGCAGAGAGGCCAAGTGTTTTGCCAGTTTATATGTCGGTGAGCCAGGAGCGCTAACAATCGGTCTTAATGGAACGTTGTTCTTATGGATCTTAGGTAATCCATACAGGCGAGGTGGTAGGGCTTCTGTGTTGCGCAGGTATCTCTGTATGTCCTCCGGAATAGAAGATGCCTTGATTAACCGATTCGTATTCCGTGTGATACGCTGCGTCGGATCTGTGCTTAGTTTTCGGTACGTCGTCGGATCTAATAGGTCTCGGATCTTTTGTTCATAATCTTCGGTCTTCATTACGACGGTCGCATTCCCGTTATCGGCAGGCAGTACCAATATACTCTTGTCAGCGTTAAGATTCTTAATAGCTTGTACTTCTTCTTTCTTCAGATTGCATGCTGGTGGTTTAGCTCGGCGCAGTATCCTGGCTGTTTCAGTGCGTATTTCCTCTGCCCTTTCACAAGGAAGGGTCCGAATGGCCGCTTCGGTGTTAGCAATGATGTCCTCCACAGGTATAGTTCTTGGGATGACAGCGAAATTCCCTCCTTTTTGAAGGGACCCACTTGCATTGTCAGGAATATACCGCTTACCATGCGCATGCGGGAAAGTTTATGTCGGAATGACTGGAAGATCAATCAACACCAGGATCAAAGAACATAAGCGACATTGCAGGTTGGGACAGGTGGAAAAATCGGCCGTGGCAGAACACGCACTGAGTGAGACCGACCAGGTACATGTAATAAAATTCACCGACACGGAAGTTCTGGCTGTAGAGAAGCACTATCACACCCGCTTGTACAGAGAAGCTGTAGAAATACACAAACACGGGAACAGCTTCAACAAGAAAGAAGAAAGCCTTAAGGTAAACGGCTCCTGGCTTCCCGTACTGCAGAGAACGACCGTAGCAGGTAGCAAGAGGAGAAACGCACCGGAAATGACCGCGGAAATGACCGCGGAGAAGCCCTCGGACGTTGGCGCGCAAGGTACGAGGGTCGGTCAAAAAGTAATGCCTCCCTTTTTTTTTCTACTTAAAAAAATTAAGTTAAGTGAAAAATTTGAATTTAGCGCCATTCCTCAAACCTTCTTCTGCAATCCACTGCAGTAGTAACTTTCTGTGTCAACAGGTGGCAGCACAGCAGAAGTTTGTAAGATGGCCGACATCGATGTTCGTTTGAGACAGCGTTGTGTGATTGAATTCTTGAATGCAGAAGGTGAAACGCCCATACGCATTCATGAAAGACTGAAGAAGGTGTATGGTGTTGTGACAGTGGATGTCAGCACTGTCAGACGATGGGTTCGTCGTTGTAAGGAAGCTGAAGGGCAAACACCGTTGACTGACGAAAAGCGGAGCGGCAGGCCGGTGAGTGCAGTGACTCCACACAACATTCAGCAAGTTGATGACATCATTCGTGGTGACCGTCGGGTGACTGCAGATGAAGTGTCGCATTATTTCTCTTAGTAAAGGCAGTGTGATCACGATTATTAAACAATTGGGGTACTCAAAAGTTTGTGCACGGTGGGTTCCAAGAATTTTAACCGATCAGAATAAAGAGGCAAGGAAAACAATAGCCTCTCAACACTTGCAGCGCTTCCGTTTGGAGGGAGATGAGTTTCTGAAAAAAATTGTGACCGGGGACGAAACATGGGTGCATTTTTTTGAACCCGAATCAAAGAGGCAGTCAATGGAGTGGCGTCACACAAGCTCGCCGAGGAAGAAAAAATTCAAAACTGTGCGATCGGCAGGGAAAGTTATGGCAACAGTTTTCTGGGATACAGAGGGTGTGATTCTGGTTGATTTTTTGGAGCAGGGATGCACAATAAATTCTGTTCAATACGTCACAACCCTCAAAAAACTTAAAGCACGTCTTCAGCGAGTTCGGCCAACAAAATCAATGGCAGATGTTCTTCTTTTGCATGACAATGCAAGACCACACACAAGTCGTCACACCTCTGACGAGATTGTCAAAATTGGATGGGAAGTTTTGCCTCATCCCCCATACAGCCCTGACCTGGCACCATCAGACTTCCATCTGTTCAGGCCACTAAAAGAAGCTCATCGTGGGATTCATTTTGAAGATGAGGAGGCCGTCAAAACATCCGTACGTCAATGGCTTAAGAAGCAGAGCTGTGATTTTTACCGTGCTGGGATACATGCCCTTGTTCAAAGATGGACCAAAACTGTAGAGATGGGCGGAGATTACATTGAAAAATGACAAAATGATCCTCAATGTTGTGGTTTTCAACTTATGTAATTGCATTTAAATTTCCTGACAATTAAACGTAGAAAAAAAAATAGGAGGCATTACTTTTTGACTGACCCTCGTACATATAGTCTGCGGCCGCGAGCCCGGCTCCAGTTCACCTCCGGCAATGGAGGGTGAAGCTTTGACAATGCCAGCCACTCGTGCTGGCGAAACGTCAGCAAAATCATCACACGAACGTCGGCCGAAGAACCCGAGACAGAAGCAAATAAGCAGTTTGTCAACAAGTGGCCACGAAAGTCTTAACAATTTTGTATTGCGCCTCTACGGGGAGGAAATTTGCAGATTGTACCGACGCCTTGACCAACAACGGAAGAAGAAAGTGCGATTGATGTCCTCTCTCGCCTTCCTTTCGCGGTGCAGAGATGAAGATGCTACACCGAAGTTCTTGAAATGTAAGCGCCTATTCACCACTGCCCAAGCTCATCGTATCTACAACAGAATGGAACGAGCTTTTCTTCGTGAGCGAATTCACACAATACGGAGAAACTTGGCAAAAACGGATCAGGAACTTTTGGACATGTTCTACCAACTAAGTAGCAGAATGCATCGAGACGACTGGGACAAGATCGACAGCATCACTTACAGGAGCATGGAGAATGAACTCGAGCGCTGCACAGAGCGACAGAAGAAAAAGTTTGAAGGATTCCGGAAGAAGACTGACAAGGCGATTCCCGACAAGTCACGCACGGTGGTCAACCTCACTGAACGACAATTGACCGAAGAGGAAGTATCCGTTCTTCAAAAAGGAGGGAATTTCGCTGTCATCCCAAGAACTATACCTGTGGAGGACATCATTGCTAACACCGAAGCGGCCATTCGGACCCTTCCTTGTGAAAGGGCAGAGGAAATACGCACTGAAACAGCCAGGATACTGCGCCGAGCTAAACCACCAGCATGCAATCTGAAGAAAGAAGAAGTACAAGCTATTAAGAATCTTAACGCTGACAAGAGTATATTGGTACTGCCTGCCGATAAGGGGAATGCGACCGTCGTAATGAAGACCGAAGATTATGAACAAAAGATCCGAGACCTATTAGATCCGACGACGTACCGAAAACTAAGCGCAGATCCGACGCAGCGTATCACACGGAATACGAATCGGTTAATCAAGGCATCTTCTGTTCCGGAGGACATACAGAGATACCTGCGCAACACAGAAGCCCTACCACCTCGCCTGTATGGATTACCTAAGATCCATAAGAACAACGTTCCATTAAGACCGATTGTTAGCGCTCCTGGCTCACCGACATATAAACTGGCAAAACACTTGGCCTCTCTGCTCCAGCCGCACGTGGGGAAGACCGACACGTACGTAAAGGACTCAGGACATTTCATCGAGAAGCTGAAGAAACTAAAACTTGCACCAAACGACATCCTGGTCAGCTTTGATATTGTTTCTTTGTTTACGAAAGTGCCACTCAGTGACGCTCTGGAGCACATCGGTTCCATTTTCCCGCAAGACATCATGAAGCTCTTCCATGCCTGTCTCACCACGAGCTATTTCACGTGGAATGGCAATTTCTACGAACAGCTGGAAGGCGTTGCCATGGGTAGTCCTCTTAGTCCAGTGGTGGCCAACTTCTTCATGGAACATTTCGAAGCACAGGCACTGGACTCGGCGACTTGTAAACCTAAGGTGTGGTACAGGTACGTCGATGATACTTTCGTCGTGTGGAGCCATGGTGAAGAACAGCTCGGTGACTTCCTAAGACACTTGAACAACCTCCACGCCAACATAAAATTTACCATGGAAGTGGAAAAGGACAAAAAACTACCATTTCTAGATGTGCTGGTCACAAGGGATGGCCAAAACCTGGGACATAGCGTGTACCGAAAACCGACGCACACGGACCGATATCTGCACAAACTGTCAAACCACCACCCGAGCCAGAAAAGAGGCATGATTCAGACGCTCGTAACGCGAGCAGCACGAATATGTGAGCCGAGGCACCTTAAACGCGAAATGCAACACCTGGAAAGTGTTCTGAGGAGCAATGGGTACTCCACAAATGATATTAGAAGTGTAACAGAGCCAAACCACCGGCGAAGTAAGAAACCAGAAAAAGAAATGTCGGGTACGGTCTTTCTGCCATACATTCCCAGAGTGACGGACAGAATCGGCCGTATATTACACAAGCACGGCGTAAAGACAATTTTCAAACCGACAAGGAAGATCAAAGAATGTCTTAGATCGGCAAACGATAAAAGGGACCCACTTGCAATGTCAGGAATATACCGCTTACCATGCACATGCGGGAAAGTTTATGTCGGAATGACTGGAAGATCAATCAACACCAGGATCAAAGAACATAAGCGACATTGCAGGTTGGGACAGGTGGAAAAATCGGCCGTGGCAGAACACGCACTGAGTGAGACCGACCAGGTACATGTAATAAAATTCACCGACACGGAAGTTCTTGCTGTAGAGAAGCACTATCACACCCGCTTGTACAGAGAAGCTGTAGAAATACACAAACACGGGAACAGCTTCAACAAGAAAGAAGAAAGCCTTAAGGTAAACGGCTCCTGGCTTTCCGTACTGCAGAGAACGACCGTAGCAGGTAGCAAGAGGAGAAACGCACCGGAAATGACCGCGGAAATGACCGCGGAGAAGCCCTCGGACGTTGGCGCGCAAGGTACATATAGTCTGCGGCCGCGAGCCAGGCTCCAGTTCACCTCCGGCAATGGAGGGTGAAGCTTTGACAATGCCAGCCACTCGTGCTGACGAAACGTCAGCAAAATCATCACACGAACGTCGGCCGAAGAACCCGAGACAGAAGCAAATAAGCAGTTTGTCAACAAGTGGCCACGAAAGTCTTAACAATTTTGGATTCTGGATTTGTAGTAACCATACCAACAAACACACACAAATGAGGGAGGAGCTTTCTGTAGCTTCCCTCACAAATACTTTACATCAGGTAATGGATTAAATGTAATAATTGTGTCTGTGTCCTAATCATACCAACAACAGATGCAAGTGAGGGTGGATCTTTCTGTAGCTTCTCTCAGAAATACATCACATAGGGTAATAGATGAAATGCGATGATTCTGGGCTTATAGTATCCATACCAACAAACAAACACAAGTGCTGGTGGAGCTTTCTGTAGCATCCCACAGAAATATTTCACATCAGGTAAGGGATGAAATGTAACCACAGTGTCTGTATAGTAATCTTACCAACAAACAGATGCAAGTGAGGGAGGAGCGTTCTGCAGCTTTTCTCAGAAATACTTCACATAGGGTTGTAGATGAAATGCTATGTTTCTGGCATGGTAGTAACCATACCAACAAACAAAATCCAGATGAGGGGGGAGCTTTCTGTAGCTTATCTCAGAAATACTTCACATTAGGTAATGAATGAAATGTAATGATTGTGTCTGTGTACCAATGATACCAACAAACAGATGCAAGTGAGGGATGAGCTTTCTGCAGCTTCTCTCTGAAATACATCAAATAGGGTAATAGATGAAATGCAATGATTCTGGCTTAGTAGTAATCTTACCAACAAATGCACGTCATAGAGGGAGGAGCTTTCTGTAGGTTCCCTCAAAAATACACCATATCAGGTAATGGATGAAATGTAATGATTGTGTCTGTGTACCAATCATACAAACAAACAGATGCAAGTGAGGGAGGCGCTTTGTGTAGCTTCCCTCAGAAATACTTCACATCAGGAAATGGATGAAATGTAATGATTGTGTCTGTTTAATCAAGCCAACAAACAGATGCAAGTGAGGGAGGAGCTTTCAGCATCTTCTCTCTGAAATACATCACATAGGGTAATAATTGAAATGCGATGATTCTGGCTTTGTAGTAACAATGCCAACAAACAAATGCAAATAAGTTGGGAGCTTTCTGTAGCTTACGGCAGAAATACTTCACATCAGGTAATGGATGAAATGTAATGATTGTGTCTGTTTAATCAAACCAACAAACAGATGCAAGTGAGGGAGGAGCTTTCAGCATCTTCTCTCTGAAATACATCACATTGGGTAATAGTTGAAATGCAATGATTCTGGATTTGAAGTAACCATGCCAACAAACAAATGCAAATGAGGGGGGAGCTTTCTGTAGCTTACCTCAGAAATACATCACATCAGGTAATGGAAGAAATTTAATGATTGTGTCTGTGTATTAATCATACCAACAAACAAATGCAAGTGAAGGAGGAGTTTTCTGTACCTTTTCTCTGAAATACATCACAGAGGATAATGGATGAATGGAGGAGTTTTTTGTAGCTTCTGTCAGAAATAATTCACATCAGGTATTGGATGAAATGTAAAGATTGTGTCTGTGTACTAATCATACCAGCAAACAGATGCAAGTGAGGGAGGAGCTTTTTCCAGCTTCTGTCAGAAATACTTGACATAGGGTAGTAGATGAAATGTAGATTTTACGAACAAACAGATGCAAGAGAGGGAGGATCGTTGTACAGCTTGTCTCAGAAATACTTCACATAGGGTAGTACCTGAAATTCGATGTTTCTGTCTTTGTAGCAACCATACCAAAAAACAAATCCAAATGTTGGGGGAGCTTACTGTAGCTTCTCTCAGAAATACTTCACATAAGCTAATGAATGAAATGTAATGATTGTGTCTGTGTACTAATCATACCAACAAACAGATTCAAGTTAGGGTGTAGCTTTCTGCAGCACCTGTCTTAAATACATCACATTGGGTAAAATATGAAATACGATGACCCTTGCTTTCTAGTAACCATACCAAAAAAAAAAAAAAAAAAACGCAAATGTGGTAGTAAGCTTTCTGTAGCTTTTCTCAAAAATATTTCTCAGAAGTCCAATAGATGAAATGCGTTGATTCTGGCTTTGTAGTAACCATTCCAACAAACAAACGTAAATGAGGGGCGAGCTTTCTGTAGCATCCCTCAGACGAACTCAACATCAGCTAATGGATGAAATGTAATGATTGTGTCTGTGTAATAATCATACCAACAAACAAATGCATGTGAGGGAGGAGCTTTCTGCTGCTTCTCTCTGAAGTGCATCATTAAGGGGAAAAAAATGAAATCCGATGATTCTGCCTTTATAATAACCATACCAATAACCTAAGTCAAATGTGGGAGGTGCTTTCTGTAGCTATTCTCAGAAATAGTTCACGTAGGGTAATAGATGAATTGCGATGAATCAGGCTTTGTAGTAACCCTACCAACAAACATACGCAAATGATTGAGGAGCTTTCTGTAGCTTCCTTCAGAAATACTTCACGTCATGCAATAAATGAAATGTATTGATTGTGTGTGTGTACTAAACATACCAACAAACAGATGTAAGTGAGGGACGAGCTTTCTGCAGCTTCTCTCAGAAATACTTCACATAGGGTGAAAGATGAAATGCTATGATTCTGGCTTTGTAGTAACCTTAAGAACAAACAAACACAAAAGAGGGTGGAACTTTCTGTAGCTTCCATCAGAAATACTTCACATCAGGTAATGTGTGATATGTAATGATTGAGTCTGTGTACTAATCATATCAACAAACAGATGCAAGTGAGAGCGAAGTATTCTGCAGCTTCTCACTGAAATACATCACATAATGTAATAGATGAACTGCTATGATACTGGCTTTGTAGTAACCATACCAACAAACAAACGCAAATGAGGGAGGAGCTTTCTGTTGATTTCCTCAAAAATATTTCACAGAGTTTAATAGACGAAATGCTATGATTCTGGCTTTGTACTAACTATACCAACAATCAGATTAAAGGAAGGGTGGAGCTTTCTGCAGCTTCTCTCTGAAATACATCACATTGGGTAATAGATGAAATGCAATGATTCTGGCTTTGTAGTAACCACAGTAACAAACAAATGCAAATGACGCAATAGCTTTCCGTAGCTTTTCTCAGAAATACTTTACATAGGGTAATAGATAAAATGTGATGATTCTGGCTTTGTAGTAACTATACCAACAACCAAATGCAAATGAGGGAGGAGCATTCTGTAGCTTACCTCAGAAATACATCACATCAGGTAATGGATGAAATGTAATGACTGTGTCTCTGTACTAATCATAAAAACAACCATATGCAAGTGAGGGAGGAGCTTTCTGAGCTTCTCTCTGAAATACATTACATAGAGTAATAGATGAATTGTGATGATTCTGGCTTTGTAGTAACCATACCAACAAACTAATGCATATGAGGGAGAAGCTTTCTGTAGCTATTCTTAGAAATAATTCACTAAGGGTAATAGATGAAGTGCGATTATTCTCGCTTTGTAGTAACAATACTAACAAACAAACGTAAGTGATGGTGCAACTTTCTGTAGCTTCCCTCAGAAATACTTCACATCAGGTAATGGATAAGTAGCTGGAACTATTCTGGAATTTGTATCTATCATCGCCACCAAAAAATGACAGAGTCCAGCAATTCTACCTGCTATTCCACCTACTGACATGCAATCGCCACCACATTGCGCAATCACTGTAATAGAGTACTATAATGATGTACAGTGATGGATCAGCTAAATGGATGTGTTAGTGTGCTCAAATATAAGGTAATTTATAACTGAGTTTATGTACCTACCTTGAATTTTCTCCTTACCATAACACCTATCAGGTTCCTCTCTGTTTGAACTAAAGTGTTTTCCGAGTGTCACTACTGAAAGAACATTAAAGACCAGTGTTTTTGCTAATTAATGCCACTTGAACATAAAAAAATAAAGTTAATGAAAGTAATTTTCCTAATAAAACAGCTTATTAATGCATTGTTGCCAACTTTAAATTAAGAGTTCGAGAGGCTGAGGCTTATAAGTTTTGCTTCATAAATGATCTCATTACTGCCTGTTGTAAATCACAGAAGGTGAGTCAGTATCTTACATCTATGTTAATTTAGTGTGTCAATGTAGTAAAAGTGGAAAACTGCAGTGTGGAACATTATATACTCAAGTCTGCTAAGTGTTTGTCTCTGATGTGTATTAGAAGTGCTTATTAATAATATATCAGGATCCACAGTTTGTCTATTGGGTTATTGCTTGGTAACAAGTAACAGAAAGACCACTAATTAGGAAAACCTTAATTTCTTTAATCAAATGATAGTGAGGAGCAACCTGTAAGTGGATTCAAATTAACTTTCATTTTAAATAGTAACGCACTTAACTGAGACAGACTTAACCTATATCCAATTAATGATTCTGCAGTTAGTAGTAATAATGTTATAAAGACCATTCAGTTTGTGTAAGCCCTGAAAGTAATAGTGTGTTTCAGTATCTGTTATAATTTTGCAAATAGTTTGTGCTGCTTTAACTGTTAGTTTCAATCTTACCGTACCCACATGAATGTGTCAAGAGTATACTGCTCTCGCATGTGACAATGTATAGGTTGTGTTTATCCATTCAAGTTTCTAATAACTATTTTCTTGAACAAGAATGTTAATCATTCTCTTGCCTACTTAGGCTGGCGACCGTTTTCTTTACCTGTTAAACAGTGCAGATAGGCAAAATTTTGTTTATTACTGTTCAAATATTTCCGTAATTCTGACTTTCATTTCCGATAAGCCACTTCCGTTAGGTACAACACGGTCAACACAACAAAATTCCTCCCAGAGGGTAACACTGCTCTGTTGCATTATACCATAATTGCTTTAATAATATTGTTTTACTTCACAACCTGCTTTAAGGTTATGGTTCAGCAGCAGCAGACAATAGTGTTATAAGCTTTCATCAGCTTCCCTCAGAAATATTTCACATCAGGTAATGGATGAAATGTAATGATTGTGTCTGTGTAGTAATCATTCCAACAAACAGATGCAAGTGAGGGAGGAGCTTTCTGCAGCCTCCCTCTGAAATACATCACATAGGGTAAGAGATGAAATGTGATGATTCTGGCTTTGTAGTAACCACACCAACAAACAAACACAAATGACGGAGGAGCTTTCTGTAGCTTCCCTCAGAAATACTACACATCAGGTAATGGGTGAAATGTAATGATTGTGTCTGTGTACTAATCATTCCAACAAACAGATACAAGTGAGGAAGGAGCTTTCATCAGCTGAAATAAATAACATAGGATAATGGATGAAATGCAATGATTCTGGTTTGTAGTAACTATACCATCAAACAAATGAAAATGAGGGAGGAGCTTTCTGTAGCTGCCCTCAGAAACACTTCACATCAGGTAATGGGTGAAATGTAATGATTGTGTCTGTATACTAATCATTCCAACAAACAGATACAAGTGAGGAAGGAGCTTTCATCAGCTGAAATAAATCACATAGGGTAATGGATGAAATGCAATGATTCTGGCTTTGTAGTAACTATACCATCAAACAAACGAAAATGAGGGAGGAGCTTTCTGTAGTTTTCCTCAGAAATACTTAACATTGGGTAATAGATGAAATGCGATGATTCTGGATTTGAAGTAGCCGTAGTAACAAACAAATGCAAATGAGGGTGGAGTTTTCTGTAGCTTCCCTCAGAATTATTTGACATCAGGTAATGGATGAAATCTAATCATTGTGTCTCTGTACTAATCAGATACAAGTGAGGGAGGAGCTTGATGCTGTATCCCTCTGAAATACATCAAATAGGGTAAAAAATTTAAACCAAAGATTCTGGATTTGTGATAACCATACAGACAAACTAATGCAAATGATTTAGGAGCTTTCTGTAGCTATTCTCAGAAATAATTCTCATAGGGTAATAGATGAAATGCGATGATTCTGGCTTTGTAGTAACCATACCAACAAGCAAATGCAAATGAAGCTTGAGCTTTCTGTAGGTTTTTTTCAGAAATACTTCACAAAGGGTAATAGATAAAATGCGATGATTCTGGCTTTGTAGTAAGCATACCAAGAAACAAACACAACTGAGGGAGGAGCTTTCTGTAGCCCTCCTCAGAAATACTTCACATCAGGTAAAGGATGAAATGCAGTGATTGTGTCTGTGTACTATTCATAACAAAAAACAGGTGTAAGTGAGATAAGAGCTTTCTGCAGCTTCCCTCAGAAATATTCCACATCCGGTAATGGATGAAAAGTAATGATTGTGTCTCTGTACTAATCATATCACAAACAGATGCAAGTGAGGGAAGAACTTTCTGCATTTTTTCTCTGAAATCCATCACATAGAGTAATAGAGGAAATGCAATGATTATGTTTTTGTGGTAACCATACTAACAAACAAACGCAAATGAGGGAGGAGCTTTCTGTAGCCTCTCTCAGAAATATTTCACATAGAGTAATAGATGAAATGCGATGATACTGGGCCTGTAGTATCCATACCAACAAACAAACACAAGTGCAGGTGGAGCTTTCTGTAGCAACCCACAGAAATATTTTACATCAGGTAAGGGATGAAATGTAACCATAATGTCTGTGTAGTAATCTTACCAACAAACAGATGCAAGTGAGGGAGGAGCGTTCTGCAGCTCGTCTCAGAAATACTTCACATAGGGTAGTAGATGAAATGCGATGTTTCTGGCTTTGTAGTAACCATACCAACAAACAAAATCCAAATGAGGGGGGAGCTTTCTGTAGCTTCCCTCAGAAATACTTCACATTAGGTAATGAATGAAATGTAATGATTGTGTCTGTGTACCAGTGATACCAACAAACAGATGCAAGTGAGGGATGAGCTTTCTGCAGCTTCTCTCTGAAATACATCAAATAGGGTAACAGATGAAATGCAATGATTCTGGCTTAGTAGTAATCTTACCAACAAATGCACGCCATAGAGGGAGGAGCTTTCTGTAGCTTCCCTCAGAAATACTCCATATCAGGTAATGGATGAAATGTAATGAATGTGTCTGTGTACTAATCATACCAACAAACAGATGCAAGTCAGGGAGGCGCTTTCTGTAGCTTCCCTCAGAAATACTTCACATCAGGTAATGGATGAAATGTAATGATTGTGTCTGTTTAATCAAACCAACAAACAGATGCAAGTGAGGGAGGAGCTTTTAGCATCTTCTCTCTGAAATACATCACATTGGGTAATAGTTGAAATGCGATGATTCTGGATTTGAAGTAACCATGCCAACAAACAAATGCAAATGAGGGGGGAGCTTTCTGTAGCTTACCTCAGAAATACATCACACAGGTAATGGAAGAAATTTAATGATTGTGTCTGTGTACTAATCATACCAACAAACAGATGCAAGTGATGGAGGTGTTTCTGTACCTTTTCTCTGAAATACATCACAGAGGGTAATGGATGAATTGCAATGATTCTGGCTTTGTAGTAACCATATCAACAATCAAACGCAAATGAGGGAGGAGCTTCCTGCAGCCTCCGTCTTAAATACATCACAAAGAGTAATGGATGAAATGCAATTATTCTGGCTTTGTATTAACCATACCAACAATCAAACCAAAATGAGGTGGGAGCTTTCTGTAGCTTGTCTCAGAAATACTTCACATAAGGTAATGAATGAAATTTAATGATTGTGTCTGTGTACTAATCATGTCAACAAACAGATGCAAGTTAGGGTGTAGCTTTCTGCAGCATCTGTCTTAAATACATCACATTGGGTAAAATATGAAATACGATGACTCTTGCTTTCTAGTAACCATACAAAAAAACAAACGCAAATGTGGTAGAATGCTTTCTGTAGCTTTTGTCAAAAATATTTATCGAAGTCCAATAGATGAAATGTGTTGATTCTGGCTTTGTAATAACCATACCAACAAACAAACGTAAATGAGTGGCGAGCTTTCTGTAGCATCCCTCAGAAGAACTCAACATCAGCTAATGGATGAAATGTAATGATAGTGTCTGTGTGATAATCATACCAACAAACAAATGCATGTGAGGGAGGAGCTTTCTGCAGCTTCTCTCTGAAGTGCATCATTAAGGGTAAAAAATGAAATCCGATTATTCTGCCTTTGTAATAACCATACCAATAACCTAAGGCTAATGTGGGAGGAGCTTTCTGTAGCTATTCTCAGAAATAGTTCACATAGGGTAATAGATGAATTGCGATGAATCTGGCTTTGTAGTAACCATACCAACAAACATACGCAAATGATTGAGGAGCTTTCTGTAACTTCCCTCAGAAATACTTCACATCATGCAATAAATGAAATGTATTGATTGTATGTGTGTACTAAACATACCAACAAACAGATGTAAGTGAGGGACGAGCTTTCTGCAGCTTCTCTCAGAAATACTTCACACTAGGTGAAAAATGAAATCCTATGATTCTGGCTTTGTAGTAACCTTAAGAACAAACAAACACAAAAGAGGGTGGAACGTTCTGTAGCTTCCATCAGAAATATTTCACATCAGGTAATGTGTGATATGTAATGATTGAGTCTGTATTCTAGTCATATCAACAAACAGATGCAAGTGAGGGTGAAGTATTCTGCAGCTTCTCTCTGAAATACATCACATAATGTAATAGATGTACTGCGATGATACTGGCTTTGTAGTAACCATACAAACAAACAAACGCAAGTGATGGAGGAGCTTTCTGTAGTTTCTCTCAGAAATTCTTCACATTGTGTAATAGATGAAACGCGATGTTTCTGGCTTGTAGTGACCGTACCAGCAAACAGATGCAAGTGAGTGAGGAGCTTTCTACATCTTCCATCAGAAATACTCCACATCAGGTAATGGATGGAATGTAATGATGGTGTCTGTATACTAATCATACCAACAAACTGATGCAAATTAGGGAAGAGGTTTCTGGAGCTTCTCTGTGAAACACATCATGTAGGGTATTGTGTGAAATGCAATGAATCTTACTTGGTAGAAAACATACCAACAATCAAATGCAATTGAGGAAGGAGCTTTCTTTAGCTTCCCCCAGATATACCTCACATCTGGAAATGTATGAAATGTAATGATTGTGTCTGTGTACTAATCATACCAACAAACTGTTGCAAGTGAAGGAGAAGCTTTCTGCAGCTTCACTCTGAAATACATCACAAAGGGTAGTTGATGAAATGCAATGAATCTGGCTTTGTAGTAACCATACCAACAAACAAACGCAAATGATGGAGGAGCATTCAGTAGCTTCTCTCAGAAATACTTCACGTCATGTAATAAATGAAATATAATTGTTGTGTCTGTGTACTAATCATACCAACAAACAGATGCAAGTGAGGGAGTAGCTTACTGCAGCATCTGTCTGAAATACATCACATATGGTAAAATATGAAATATGATGTTTCTTGCTTTGTAGTAACCATACCAAAAAACAAAACCAAATGAGGTAGGAGCTTTCTGTAGCTTTTCTTGAAAATATTTCACATAGTGCAATAGATGAAATGCGTTGATTCTGGCTTTGTAGTAACCATACCAACAAACAAACGTAAATGATGGGCAAGCTTTCAGTAGCATCCCTCAGAAATACTAAACATCAGGTAATGGATGAAATGTAGTGATTGTGTCTGAGTACTAATCATACCAACAAAAAGATGTACATGAGTGAGGAGCTTTCTGTAGCTTCTCTCACAAATACTTCATATACGTATAGGATGAATTGCTATGATTCTGGCTTTGTACTAACCATACCAACAATCAGATTAAAGGGAGGGTGGAGCTTTCTGCAGCTTCTCTCTGAAATATATCACATATGGTAATAGATGAAATGCAATGATTCTGGCTTTGTAGTAACCACAGCAACAAACAAATGCAAATGACGCAATAGCTTTCTGTAGCTTTTCTCAGAAATACTTTACATAGGGTAATAGATAAAATGTGATGATTCTGGCTTTGTAGTAACCATACCAACAACCAAACGCAAATGAGGGAGGAGCTTTCTGTAGCTTACCTCAGAAATACATCACATCAGGTAATGGATGAAATGTAATGACTGTGTCTCTGTACTAATCATAAAAACAACCATATGCAAGTGAGGGAGGAGCTTTCTGAGCTTCTCTCTGAAATACATTACATAGGATAATAGATGAATTCTGATGATTCTGGCTTTGTAGTAACCATACCAACAAACATACGCAAATGATTGAGGAGCTTTCTGTAGCTTCCCTCAGAAATACTTCACATCAGGTGATGGATTAAATATAATGATTGTGGCGGTGTACCAATCATACCAACAAACAGATGCAAGTGAGAGATAAGCTTTCTGAGGCTTCTATCTGAAATACACCACATAGGGTAAAATATGAAATACGATGAATTTGGCTTTGTAACAACCATCCCAACAAACTAACACAAATGAGGGAGAAGCTTTCTGTAGCTATTCATAGAAATACTTCACTAACGGTAATAGATGAAGTGCGATTATTCTGGCTTTGTAGTAACAATACTAACAAACAAACGTAAGTGATGGTGCAACTTTCTGTAGCTCCCCTCAGAAATACTTCACATCAGGTAATAGATAAGTAGCTGGAACTATTCTGGAATTTGTATCTATCATCGCCACCAAGAAATGACAGAGTCCAGCAATTCTACCCGCAATTCCACCTACTGACATGCAGTCGCCACTACATTGCGCAATCACTGTAATAGAGTACTATAATGATGTACAGTGATGGATCAGCTAAATGGATGTGTTAGTGTGCTCAAATATAAGGTAATTTATAACTGAGTTTATGTACCTACCTTGATTTTT
Organism: Schistocerca gregaria; assembly: GCF_023897955.1. Taxonomy (NCBI): domain Eukaryota; kingdom Metazoa; phylum Arthropoda; class Insecta; order Orthoptera; family Acrididae; genus Schistocerca; species Schistocerca gregaria. The sequence continues at coordinate 282,638 of NW_026062042.1, read as the reverse complement.
CTCCTTACCATAACACCTATCAGGTTCCACTCCGTTTGAAGTAAAGAGATTTCCGAGTGTCCCTACTGAAAGAACATTAAAGACCAGTGTTTTTGCTAATTAATGCCTCTTGAACATAAAAAAAGAAAGTTAATGAAAGTAATTTTGCTAATAAAACTGCTTATTAATGCATTGTTGCCAACTTCAAATTAAAAAGTTCGTGAGGCTGAGGCTTATAAAGTTTTGCTTCGTAAATGATCTCATTACTGCCTGTTGTAAATCACAGAAGGTGAGTCAGTATCTTACATATATGTTAATTTTGTGTGTCAATGTAGTAAAAGTGGAAAACTGCTGTGTGGAACATTATATACTCAAGACTGCTAAGTGTATGTCTCTCCTGTGTATTAGAAGTGCTTATTAATAATATAACAGGATCCACAGTTTGTATATTGGGTTAATGCTTGGTAACAAGTAACAGAAAGACCACTAATTAGGAAAACCTTAATTTCTTTAATCAAATGATAGTGAGGAGCAACCTGTAAGTGGATTCAAATTAACTTTTATTTTAAATAGTAACGCACTTAACTGAGAGAGACTTAACCTATATCCAATTAATGATTCTGCAGTTAGTAGTAATAATGTTATAAAGACCATTCAGTTTGTGTAAGCCCTGAAAGTAATAGTGTGTTTCAGTATCTGTTATAATTTTGCAAATAGTTTGTGCTGCTTTAACTGTTAGTTTCAATCTTACCGTACCCACATGAATGTGTCAAGAGTATACTGCTCTCGCATGTGACAATGTATAGGTTGTGTTTATCCATTCAAGTTACTAATAACTATTTTCTTGAACGAGAATGTTAATCATTCTCTTGCCTACTTAGGCTGGTGACCGTTTTCTTTACCTGTTAAACAGTGCAGATAGACAAAATTTTGTTTATTACTGTTCAAATATTTCCGTAATTCTGACTTTCATTTCCGATAAGCCACTTCCGTTAGGTACAACACGGTCAACACAACAAAATTCCTCCCAGAGGGTAACACTGCTCTGTTGCATTATACCATAATTGCTTTAATAATATTGTTTTACTTCACAACCTGCTTTAAGGTTATGGTTCAGCAGCAGCAGACAATAGTGTTATAAGCTTTCATCAGCTTCCCTCAGAAATATTTCACATCAGGTAATGGATGAAATTTAATGATTGTGTCTGTGTAGTAATCATTCCAACAAACAGATGCAAGTGAGGGAGGAGCTTTCTGCAGCTTCCCTCTGAAATACATCACATAGGGTAATAGATGAAATGTGATGATTCTGGCTTTGTAGTAACCACACCAACAAACAAACGCAAATGACGGAGGAGCTTTCTGTAGCTTCCCTCAGAAATACTTCACATCAGGTAATGGGTGAAATGTAATGATTGTGTCTGTGTTCTAATCATTCCAACAAACAGATACAAGTGAGGAAGGAGCTTTCATCAGCTGAAATAAATAACATAGGGTAATGGATGAAATGCAATGATTCTGGCTTTGTAGTAACTATACCATCAAACAAACGAAAATGAGGGAGGAGCTTTCTGTAGATTTCTTTAGAAATACTTAACATTGGGTAATAGATGAAATGTGATGATTCTGGATTTGAAGTAGCCATACTAACAAACAAATGCAAATGAGGGTGGCGTTTTCTGTAGCTTCCCTCAGAATTATTTGACATCAGGTAATGGATGAAATCTAATCATTGTGTCTGTGTACTAATCATACCAACAAACAGATACAAGTGAGGAAGGAGCTTTCTGCTGTTTCTCTCTGAAATACATCAAATAGGGTAAAAAATTAAATCCAATGATTCTGGACAAACTAATGCAAATGAGTTAAGAGCTTTCTGTAGCTATTCTCAGAAATAATTCTCATAGGGTAATAGATGAAATGCGATGATTCTGGCTTTGTAGTAACCATACCAACAAACAAACACAACTAAGGGAGGAGCTTTCGGTAGCCCCCCTCAGAAATACTTCACATCAGGTAATGGATGAAATGCAGTGATTGTGTCTGTGTACTATTCATAACAAAAAACAGGTGTAAGTGAGATAAGAGCTTTCTGCAGCTTCCCTCAGAAATATTCCACATCTGGTAATGGATGAAAAATAATGATTGTGTCAGTGAACTAATCATAACAACAAACAGATGCAAGTGAGGGACGAAATATCTGCAGCTTCTCTCTGAAATACATCACATAGGGGAATGGAAGAAATGCAATGATACTGGCTTTGTAGTAACCATAGCAACAAACAAACACAAATGGTGGAGGAGCTTTCTGTAGCCTCCACCAGAAACACTTCACATCAGGTGAAGGATGAAATGCAGTGATTGTGTCTGTGTACTAATCTTAACAACAAACAGATGTAAGTGAGGGAAGAGCTCTATGCAGCTTCCCTCAGAAATACTTCACATCCGGTGATGAATGAAATGTATCGATTGTGTCTGTGTACTAATCATACCATAAACAGATGCAAGTGCGGGAAGAGCTTTCTGCAGCTATTAACTGAAATACATCATGTAGGGTAATAGATGATATGCAATGATTCAGGCTTTGTGGTAACCATACTAACAAACAAACACAAATGAGGGAGGAACTTCCTCTAGCTTGCCTCAGAATTACTTCACATCATGTAATAAATGAAATGTAATGATGGTGGCTGTGTACTAATCATTCCAACAAACAGATGCAAGTGAGGGAGGAGCTTTCAGCTGCTTCTCTCTGAAATACCTCACATAGGGTAATGGGTGAAATGCAATGATTCTGGCTTTGTAGTAACAATACCAACTAACAAACGCAAATGAGTGAGGAGCTTTCTATAGCTTCCTTCAGAAATATTTCACATCAGGTAATGGATGAAATGTAATGATTGTGTCGGTGTACTAATCATACCAACAAACAGATGCAAATGAGGGAGGAACTTTCTGCAGCTTCTATCTGAAATACATCACATAGGGTAAAATATGAACTAAGATGATTCTGGCTTTGTAATAACCAGCCCAACAAACTAACGCAAATGAGGGATGAGCATTTTGCATCTATTCTCAGAAATACTTCACATAGGGTAATAGATGAAATGCAACGATTCTGGCTTTGTAGTAACCATAACAACAAACCAAAGGCAAATGACACTTGAGCTTCCTGTAGCTTTTTTTAGAAATACTTCACATAGAGTAATAAATGAAATGTGATGATTCTGGCTTTGTAATAACCATACCAACAAACTAAAGCAAATAAGGGTGGAGCTTTCTGTAGCTATTCTCAGAAATTCATCACATGGGGTAATAGATGAAATACGATGATTTTGGCTTTGTAGTAACCATACCAACAAATGAAACCCAAATGAGGGTTGTGCTTTCTGTAGCCTCCCTCTGAAATATTTCACAACAGGTAATGGATGAAATATAATGATAGTGTCTGTGTACAAATCATATCAAAAAGAGGAGCAAGTGAGGCACGAGCTTTCTTCAGCTCCTCTATGAGATACATCACATAGGATAATGGATGAAATGCGATGACTCTGGTTTTGTAGTAACCATAAAAACAAACAAACGCAAATGACACTTGAGCCTTCTGTATCTTTTCTCAGGAATACTTCACATAGTGTGATAGATGAAATGCGATGATTCTGGCTTTGTAGTAATAATACCAACAAAGAAACGCAAATGATTGAGGAGCTTGCTGTAGCCCCACTCAGAAATACTTCACATCAGGTAATGGATGAAATGAAATGATTGTGTCTGTGTACTAATCATAGAAACAAACAGATGTAGGTGAGGGATGAGCTTTCTGCAGCTTCCCTCATAAATACTTTACATCCAGTAATGGATGAAAAGTAATGATTGTGTCTGTGTACTAATCATACCATAAACAGATGCAAGTGAGGGAAGAGTTTTCTGCAGCTTCCCTCAGTAATACTTCACATAAGGTAATGGATGTTATGTAATGAGTGTGTGTGTGTGTATTAATCATTATAACAAACAGATGCAAGTGAGAGTGGAGCTTTCTGCAGCTCCATGCTGAAATACATCACATAAAGTAATAGATGAATTGCGATGATTCTGGCTTTGTAGTAACCATACCAACAAACAAACGCAAATGACACTTGAGCTTCCTGTAGTTTTATTTAGAAATATTTCACATAGGGTAATAGATGAAATGCGATGACACTATATTTGTAGTAACCTTACCAACAAACAAACGCAACTGAGAGAGGAGCTTTCTGTAGCTCCCCTGAGAAATATTTCACATCAGGTAATGGATGAAATGTAATGATTGTGTCTGTGTACTCATCATACCATAAACAGATGCAAATGAGTAATGAGCTTTCTGCAGCTTTTCTCTGAAATTCATCACATAGGTTAATAGATTAAATGCGATGATTCTGGCTCTGTAGTAACCATACCAACAATGAAACGCAAATGAGGGTTGTGCTTTCTATAGTTTCCATCAGAAATATTTCACATCAGGTAATGGATGAAATGCAATGATTGTGTCTGTGTACTAATCATACTATAAACAGAAGCAAATGAGGGATGAGCTTTCTGCAGCTTTTCTCTGAAATACATCACATGGGGTAATAGATGAAATGCAATGATTCTGACTTTGTAGTAACCATACCAACAAAGAAACACAAATGAGGGAGGAGTTTTCTGCAGTTTTTTTCAGAAATACTTCACATTGGGTAATAGATGAAATGTGATGGTCCTGGCTTTGTAGTAACCATACCAACAATCAAACGCAAATGAGGGAGGTGCTTTCTGTAGTAATCATTCCAATGAACCGATGCAAGTTAGATAGGAGCTTACTGCAGCTTCTCTCTGAGATACATCACATAGGATAATGGATGAAACACAATGTTTCTGGCTTCACAGTAACCGTACCAACAAACAAACGCAAATGAGGGAGGAGCTTTTCTGTAGCTTCCCTCAGAAATTCCTCACATCAGATAATGGATGAAATGTAACGATTGTGTCCGTGTACTAATCATACCAACGTTCAGAGCAAGTGAGGGAGGAGCTTTCTGCTGCTCCTCTCTGAAATACCTCATATATGGTAATAGATGACATGCGATGATTCTGGCTTTGTGGTAACCATACCAACAAACAAATGCAAATGAGGGAGTAGCACTCTGTAGCTAATCTCAGAAGTATTTCACATATAATAATAGATGAAATTCGACGATTCTGGCTTTATAGTAACCATTCCAACAAACAAACGAAAATGAGGGAGGAGCTTTCTGTAGCTTCCCTCAGAAATGCTTCACATCAGGTAATGGACGAAATGTAATGATTGTGTCAGTGTACTAATCGTACCAACAAACAGATGCAAGTGAGGGAGGAGATTTCTGCAGTCTCTCTCTGAAATACATCACAAGGGGTAATAGATGGAATGCAATGATTCTGGCTTTGTAGTAATAATACCAACCAACAAACGCAACTAAGGGAGGTTATTTCTATAGCTTTCCTCAGAAATACTTCACATCAGGTAATGGATGAAATGAAATAATTATGTCTGTGTACTGATCAGAACAACAAACAGATGCAAGTGAGGGAATAGCTTTCTGCAGCCTCCCTCAGAAATACTTCACATCAGGTAATGATGAATGTAATGATTGTGTCTCTGTACAAATCATTCCAAAAAACTGATGCGAGTGAGGGAGGAGCTTTCTGCAGCATTTTTCTCAAATACATCACATAGGGTAAAAAAAGAAATACGATGATTCTGGCTTTGTAATAACCATACCAACAAACAAACGCAAATGGCGCTTGAGCTTTCTGTAGCTTACCTCAGAAATACTTCACATAGGGAAATAGATGAAATGCGATGATTCTGGCTTTGTGGTAACCATACCAACAAACAAACGCAACTGAGAGTGGAGTTTTCTGTAGCTTCCCTCAGAAATATTTCACGTCAGGTATTGGATGGAGTGTAATGATTGTGTCTGTGTACTAATCTTAACAACAAACAGATGCAAGTGTGAGAGGAGCTTTCTGCAGTTTCCATCAGAAATAATTCACTTTAAGTAATGGATAAAATGTAATGATTGTGTCTGTGTACTAATCATACAAACAATCAGATGCATGTGAGGGAGTAGCTTTCTGCAGCTTCTCTCTGAAATACTTCATATAGGAGAATAGATGAAATGCAATTATTCGTGCTTTGTAGTAACCATACCAACAAACAAACACAAATGAGGGAGGAGCTTTCTGTAGCTTTTCTGAGAAATATTTCACATAGGGTAATAGATGAAATCCAATGATTCTATCTTTGTAGTATCCATACCAACAATCAAACGCATATGAGGGAGGAGCTTTCATTAGCTTCCCTCAGAAATACTTCACATCAGGTAGTGGATGAAATGCAATGTTTGTGTATACGTACTAATCATACCAACAAAGAGATGTATGTGAATGAAGAGCTTTCTGCAGCTTCTCTCTGAAATAAATAACATATTGTAATAGATGAATTGCGATGATTCTGGCTTTCTAGTAACCATACCAACAAACAAACGCAAATGAGGGAGGAGCTTTCTGTAGCTTCCCTCAGAAATACTTCACATCAGGTAATGGATGAAATGCAATGATTGTATCTGTGTACTAACCATACCAACAATCAGAAGAAAGTGATTGAGGAGCTTTCTGCACCTTCTCTCAGAAATACTTCACGTAGGGTTGCGTACTAATCATACCAACTATAAGGCTTTACCATTCTGCACCTTCTCTCCTAAATACATCACATAGGGTTATAGATGAAATGCGATGATTCTGGCTTTGTAGTAACCATACCAAAAAACAAACCCAAATGAGGGAGGACCTTTCTGTAGCTTTTCTCAGAAATATTTCACATAGGGTGATAGATGAAATGCCATGATTCTGGGTTTGTAGGAACTATACCAACAAACAAACGAAATGAGTGAGGAGCTTTCTGTAGCTTCCCTGAGAAATATTTCACATCAGGTAATGGATGAAATGTAATGATTGTGTCTGTGTACTCATCATACCATAAACAGATGCAAATGAGTAATGAGCTTTCTGCAGCTTTTCTCTGAAATTCATCACATAGGTTAATAGATTAAATGCGATGATTCTGGCTCTGTAGTAACCATACCAACAATGAAACGCAAATGAGGGTTGTGCTTTCTATAGTTTCCATCAGAAATATTTCACATCAGGTAATGGATGAAATGCAATTATTGTGTCTGTGTACTAATCATACCATAAACAGAAGCAAATGAGGGATGAGCTTTCTGCAGCTTTTCTCTGAAATACATCACATGGGGTAATAGATGAAATGCAATGATTCTGACTTTGTAGTAACCATACCAACAAAGAAACACAAATGAGGGAGGAGTTTTCTGCAGTTTTTTTCAGAAATACTTCACATTGGGTAATAGATGAAATGTGATGGTCCTGGCTTTGTAGTAACCATACCAACAATCAAACGCAAATGAGGGAGGTGTTTTCTGTAGTAATCATTCCAACGAACCGATGCAAGTTAGAAAGGAGCTTACCGCAGCTTCCCTCTGAAATACATCACATAGGGTAATAGATGAAATACGATGATTCAGGCTTTGTAGTAACCCCACCAACAAACACACCAAAATTACGAGGAGCTTTTACAGCATCCCTCAGAAATACTTCACATCCAGTAATGGATGAAATGAAATGATTTTGTCTGTGTACTAATATTGCCATAAACAGATGCAAGTGAGGGAAGAGCATTCTGCAGCTTCTCTCTGATATACATCACATGGGGTAATGGATGAAATGCGATGATTCTGGCTCTGTAGTAATCATACCAACAAACAAACGCAAACGAGGGAAATGCTTTCTGTAGATTCCCTCAGATATATTTCAAATCAAGTAATGGATGAAGTGTTATGATTGTGTCTGTGTATTAATCACAACAACAAACAGTTGCAAGTGAGGGACGAGCCTTCTGCAGCTTCTCTCTGAGATACATCACATAGGATAATGGATGAAACACAATGTTTCTGGCTTCACAGTAACCGTACCAACAAACAAACGCAAATGAGGGAGGAGCTTTTCTGTAGCTTCCCTCAGAAATTCCTCACATAAGATAATGGATGAAATGTAATGATTGTGTCCGTTTACTAATCATACCAACATACAGAGCAAGTGAGGGAGGAGCTTTCTGCTGCTCCTCTCTGAAATACATCATATATGGTAAAAGATGAAATGCGATGATTCTAGCTTTGTAGTAACCATACCAACAAACAAACGCAAATGAGGGAGTAGCACTCTGTAGCTAATCTCAGAAGTATTTCACATAGGATAATAGATGAAATGCGATGATTCTGGCTTTATAGTAACCATTCCAACAAACAAACGAAAATGAGGGAGGAGCATTCTGTAGCTTCCCTCAGAAATACTTCACATCAGGTAATGGACGAAATGTAATGATTGTGTCAGTGTACTAATCGTACCAACAAACAGATGCAAGTGAGGGAGGAGATTTCTGCAGTCTCTCTCTGAAATACATCACAAGGGGTAATAGATGGAATGCAATGATTCTGGCTTTGTAGTAATAATACCAACCAACAAACGCAACTAAGGGAGGTTATTTCTATAGCTTTCCTCAGAAATACTTCACATCAGGTAATGGATGAAATGAAATAATTGTGTCTGTGTACTGATCAGAACAACAAACAGATGCAAGTGAGGGAATAGCTTTCTGCAGCCTCCCTCAGAAATACTTCACATCAGGTAATGATGAATGTAATGATTGTGTCTCTGTACTAATCATTCCAAAAAACTGATGCGAGTGAGGGAGGAGCTTTCTGCAGCATTTTTCTCAAATACATCACATAGGGTAAAAAAAGAAATACGATGATTCTGGCTTTGTAATAACCATACCAACAAACAAACGCAAATGGCGCTTGAGCTTTCTGTAGCTTACCTCAGAAATACTTCACATAGGGAAATAGATGAAATGCGATGATTCTGGCTTTGTGGTAACCATACCAACAAACAAACGCAACTGAGAGTGGAGTTTTCTGTAGCTTCCCTCAGAAATATTTCACGTCAGGTATTGGATGGAGTGTAATGATTGTGTCTGTGTACTAATCTTAACAACAAACAGATGCAAGTGTGGGAGGAGCTTTCTGCAGTTTCAGTCAGAAATAATTCACTTTAAGTAATGGATAAAATGTAATGATTGTGTCTGTGTACTAATCATACAAACAATCAGATGCATGTGAGGGAGTAGCTTTCTGCAGCTTCTCTCTGAAATACTTCATATAGGAGAATAGATGAAATGCAATTATTCGTGCTTTGTAGTAACCATACCAACAAACAAACACAAATGAGGGAGGAGCTTTCTGTAGCTTTTCTGAGAAATATTTCACATAGGGTAATTGATGAAATCCAATGATTCTATCTTTGTAGTATCCATACCAACAATCAAACGCATATGAGGGAGGAGCTTTCATTAGCTTCCCTCAGAAATACTTCACATCAGGTAGTGGATGAAATGCAATGTTTGTGTATACGTACTAATCATACCAACTAAGAGATGTATGTGAATGAAGAGCTTTCTGCAGCTTCTCTCTGAAATAAATAACATATTGTAATAGATGAAATGCGATGATTCTGGCTTTCTAGTAACCATACCAACAAACAAACGCAAATGAGGGAGGAGCTTTCTGTAGCTTCCCTCAGAAATACTTCACATCAGGGAAAGGATGAAATATAAGGATTGTGTCTGTGTACTAATTATTCCAACAAACAGATGCATGTGAGGGAGGAGGGTTTTGCAGCATCTCTCAGAAATACTTCATATAGGACAATAGGTGAAATGCAATTATTTTATCTTTGTAGTAACCATACCAACAAACAAACACAAATGAGGGAGGAGCTTACTGTAGCTTTTCTGAGTAATATTTCACATAGGGTAATATATGAAATGCGATGATTCTGGCTTTGTAGTAACTATACCAACAATCAAACGCAAATGAGGGATGAGCTTTCTGCAGCTTTTCTCTGAAATACATCACATGGGGTAATAGATGAAATGCAATGATTCTGACTTTGTAGTAACCATACCAACAAAGAAACACAAATGAGGGAGGAGTTTTCTGCAGTTTTTTTCAGAAATACTTCACATTCGGTAATAGATGAAATGTGATGGTCCTGGCTTTGTAGTAACCATACCAACAATCAAACGCAAATGAGGGAGGTGCTTTCTGTAGTAATCATTCCAACGATCCTATGCAAGTTAGAAAGGAGCTTACTGCAGCTTCCCTCTGAAATACATCACATAGGGTAATAGATGAAATACGAGGATTCAGGCTATGTAGTATCCCCACCAACAAACAAACGAAAATTACGAGGAGCTTTTACAGCATCCCTCAGAAATACTTCACATCCAGTAATGGATGAAATGAAATGATTTTGTCTGTGTACTAATATTGCCATAAACAGATGCAAGTGAGGGAAGAGCATTCTGCAGCTTCTCTCTGATATACATCACATGGGGTAATGGACGAAATGCGATGATTCTGGCTCTGTAGTAATCATACCAACAAACAAACGCAAACGAGGGAGATGCTTTCTGTAGATTCCCTCAGATATATTTCAAATCAAGTAATGGATGAAGTGTAATGATTGTGTCTGTGTATTAATCACAACAACAAACAGTTGCAAGTGAGGGAAGAGCATTCTGCAGCTTCTCTCTGAGATACATCACATAGGATAATGGATGAAACACAATGTTTCTGGCTTCACAGTAACCGTACCAACAAACAAACGCAAATGAGGGAGGAGCTTTTCTGTAGCTTCCCTCAGAAATTCCTCACATCAGATAATGGATGAAATGTAACGATTGTGTCCGTGTTCTAATCATACCAACATACAGAGCAAGTGAGGGAGGAGCTTTCTGCTGCTCCTCTCTGAAATACCTCATATATGGTAATAGATGAAATGCGATGATTCTAGCTTTGTAGTAACCATACCAACAAACAAACGCAAATGAGGGAGTAGCACTCTGTAGCTAATCTCAGAAGTATTTCACATAGGATAATAGATGAAATGCGATGATTCTGGCTTTATAGTAACCATTCCAACAAACAAACGAAAATGAGGGAGGAGCTTTCTGTAGCTTCCCTCAGAAATACTTCACATCAGGTAATGGACGAAATGTAATGATTGTGTCAGTGTACTAATCGTACCAACAAACAGATGCAAGTGAGGGAGGAGATTTCTGCAGTCTCTCTCTGAAATACATCACAAGGGGTAATAGATGGAATGCAATGATTCTGGCTTTGTAGTAATAATACCAACCAACAAACGCAACTAAGGGAGGTTATTTCAATAGCTTTCCTCAGAAATACTTCACATCAGGTAATGGATGAAATGAAATAATTGTGTCTGTGTACTGATCAGAACAACAAACAGATGCAAGTGAGGGAATAGCTTTCTGCAGCCTCCCTCAGAAATACTTCACATCAGGTAATGATGAATGTAATGATTGTGTCTCTGTACTAATCATTCCAAAAAACTGATGCGAGTGAGGGAGGAGCTTTCTGCAGCATTTTTCTCAAATACATCACATAGGGTAAAAAAAGAAATACGATGATTCTGGCTTTGTAATAACCATACCAACAAACAAACGCAAATGACGCTTGAGCTTTCTGTAGCTTACCTCAGAAATACATCACATAGGGAAATAGATGAAATGCGATGATTCTGGCTTTGTGGTAACCATACCAACAAACAAACGCAACTGAGAGTGGAGTTTTCTGTAGCTTCCCTCAGAAATATTTCACGTCAGGTATTGGATGGAGTGTAATGATTGTGTCTGTGTACTAATCTTAACAACAAACAGAAGCAAGTGTGGGAGGAGCTTTCTGCAGTTTCAGTCAGAAATAATTCACTTTAAGTAATGGATAAAATGTAATGATTGTGTCTGTGTACTAATCATACAAACAATCAGATGCATGTGAGGGAGTAGCTTTCTGCAGCTTCTCTCTGAAATACTTCATATAGGAGAATAGATGAAATGCAATTATTCGTGCTTTGTAGTAACCATACCAACAAACAAACACAAATGAGGGAGGAGCGTACTGTAGCTTTTCTGAGTAATATTTCACATAGGGTAATATATGAAATGCGATGATTCTGGCTTTGTAGTAACTATACCAACAATCAAACGCAAATGAGGGAGAAGCTTGCTGTAGCTTCCCGTCAGAAATACTTCACATCAGGTAATGGATGAAATGCAATGATTGTGTCTGTGTACTAATCATACCAACAATCAGAAGAATGTGATGGAGGAGCTTTCTGCACCTTCTCTCAGAAATACTTCACGTAGGGTTGCGTACTAATCATACCAACTATAAGGCTTTACCATTCTGCACCTTCTCTCCTAAATACATCACATAGGGTTATAGATGAAATGCGATGATTCTGGCTTTGTAGTAACCATACCAAAAAACAAACGCAAATGAGGGAGGACCTTTCTGTAGCTTTTCTCAGAAATATTTCACATAGGGTGATAGATGAAATGCCATGATTCTGGGTTTGTAGGAACTATACCAACAAACAAACGAAATGAGTGAAGAGCTTTCTGTAGCTTCCCTGAGAAATATTTCACATCAAGTAATGGATGAAATGTAATGATTGTAGTAACCATACATAGGGTAATGAATGAAATGCAATGATTTTGGCTTTGTAGTAACCATTCCAACAAACAAACTCCATAAAAGAAATGTAATGATTGTGTCTGTGTACTAATCATACCAACAAAGTGATGCCATTGAGGAGGCCTTGCGCCACCACTTTTATTCCATCTTAGCCACGTATCACGGTTCTGGCATTGTCTACACTGTTGGTTCGATGGTTGTTGGTCGTGTCCGTTATGCCCTAACTCTAGTGGACCATTGTGAACAACTTTCATTACCGGCTGGCTGCAGTTTTTACACTGCTGACGTGGTCACCATCTTTCGAGCTCTAGAGTATCTCTTCTCCTGCTCAGGTGAGTCCTTCATTATCTGTGGTGATTACCTGAGCGGTTTACCAGCTCTCGACCAGTGTTTATCTCATTCTCGTCTGGTGATGGCTATCCAGTTGTCCCTGCATAATCTTGCCCGTTGCGGCGGATCTGTTGTCTTTGTTGGGAACCCAGGCTATGTTGAGATAGCTTGCAATGAAACTGTTGACTGCCTGGCGAAAGAGGCCACCAGTAAAGCATCTCTGGAGATTAGCCTCCCGGAGACTGATTTGCGGGCACTATTACGCCAAAAAGTTTTAGATTTATGGGACAGTGATTGGCGCAACCTGCCCATGCCAAACAAACTCCGTCATAACAAGGAGACGATGACTGTGTGGTGGTCATCCATGTGGGCCATCGCAGGGACTCAGTCATCCTTTGTCGTCTCCGCATTGGCCACACCTGACTGATGCATAGTTATTTCCTGTGTCGTGAGGATCCACCTCTTTGTCGTTGTGGGGCTTCCTTGACAGTGGTCCATATTCTGTTGGAGTGCGCCCTTTTAACTGTGCTCAGGCAGACTTTTGCGATGGCTGAAATGCTCTCTGCGCTTTTAACTTATGACTGTTCCATAGCGGACTTAGTTTTGCATTTTATTCGGGCAGGGGGATTTTATCGCTTAATGTAAATGTGTGTGTTTTTGTGTGTGCTTTGTGTTGATTCTGGCCTATGGGCTACGATTTTAGTCTGCCTTTTTTAATGTGTTTCTCGGTGGTTGGCTTTTCCTTTCTGTTTCTATGGTCGGCCACCCACCGTCACTCTCCGTGTGATTTTAGTTCGTCTTGTCTGGTCTTTGTCTCAGTTTCTCTCATTCTGTGTCATCTGTCCTCTGGTTTGTTGATTGTTCTTATTCTCTGTGGGTGTTTTTAGTATTAGAAAAAGGGACCAATGATCGTAGCAGTCTGGTCTCTTTAACCCCCAAAAACCAACCAATCCTAAGATGTCTACCTCAGTCGGAGATGAAATGTCAGAAATAATTTTATTCATCGACTGTGCCGTCCTCCCACAAGCCAGTCCAGAAGTTTTGACTAATGTGAACAGTCGCTGTGAAAGCCTATGTTGTGTAAATGTGTGCTTGTCTCCTGAAGTGTACCTTGTGAAAGGAGGAGTAGGAGGTGATTTAATGCTCGTGGTGTGAGTAGCTTCGCAGTATTTTCTATCCTTCATGTAACATGTGTTTTCATTCTTGATAAAACACTGAATAGTAGTCATCGAGAAAGTATTTGTTGTAGCTCGTGTATTTAGAGGAAACAGCACTAACCTGGCGTACATGTTTCCTTGGGATTGAACTAGAATGTCGTGAATTTCAGCCACAGTCTCCAACTTTTGTCACTATTTAACTTAAATTATTATAGGACCTGTCTGAGGAAATGTGTGTCAAGTAATGTACTTCAAAAGGCCATTCTGCTGTGCTCTATTTCCTCATGTTCATATACAGGATTGAAGCAGTTGAGAGTTGAGAATCGTTATGGGTTTGGGAAAGAATAAGATCTTTAGTCAACGTGAAAACACAGACAAAGCTATTGTGGTAAACTGCAGTATTAAAAATTCTGTAACTTTACAAAAGGTCTAAAAGAGTCAGTAGAATCAGGTGTGACTGGTAAACCATTCTTTTTCAGGTGGTATACATTTTGTTATTTTTCATTTATAAATGTATATCTATCTGCTCCAGGAGATACATTTTCCTGCCACTGGAATGAATATGCAGGTTTTTCTGCATATCATTAACAATGTGTTTGTTGTAGAACATGTCTTCCACAGTGGCCGACATTGAAAAATGATTTGAGTGAAAGCCATTTCCTTCTGTAAATGAGTGTCCTATGTCTGTGTGGTAAGGCAGGGCAACTTGGCCATTGTATTTTATATTCTGTACCATTGCAAGTTGAAATCAAGCTTCACACACACACACACACACACACACACACACACACACACACACACACACACACTAACTACGTAGATCTTCTTTAGTTACATCTGAGCTTCCAGTGAACATAATTCATATTTATGCATTATATTTAGCACATGGGGAACATGTGCAAACTCAGTTGATGAGAAATAAAGGATATAATGTAAGTAACTAATTCATTTTTCACCTAATTAAATCTCTCCTCACTTTCAGGCAGAAAGCCTTAATCTATGTCACAGTGAAAGCCATGTGCAGACAGTGGCCAATAGCTGCTCTCTCCGGTTTCGTAATAGGGACCCGCTCTGCCCTAGTCCAGCCAGTCTGGTACCCGCTCTGGGTTTTGTTTCTATCTCGGTGGTAGTGCATTCTGGTTGTTGCTCGTTGTTGACATTTGCCTGGCTCTGGTTCCGAGTGGATTTACGTTTGGTGTTTGGTGTCCACAAGCCTCTGTTGTTTATCTCTTCCTCCTTGTGTCGCCTATAGTCGGTAGCGGTTGGTTGTTGTCAGATGTCATTGGTCTGTCGTCCGACTTGTCCTGTGTTTACCTTGTGGTGCGTGCTCCACCGCTGGCGTCTTCCCTGCCTGGCGGCTCCGATCCACAGCCCAAGCCATTCCTGCTGTTGGTTGTGGTTACCACAATTTACTTCGCTCCTACCACATTGTCGTCAGTAATTGCAGTAGTCATTTTCAACATCTTCTCAACCATCTTTGAAACATTTGTACCACTTGTAAACTCTTGTACTCGTAGTAGAGTCGCCAAAAGCCACATTCGATGTTTCCAATGCGATACTGCACTTTGTTCCATTTTTAAACAAAATTTAATGGAGAATCTTTGATCCAACTTTTTCGAAAGTAAAAATTCTCTGAGCACTCAAAAACAAAGACCTCCTTTTCCACTGTCAACAATGAACTAAATACTGAAAATAGATGTAAATATATGTACGGTACATCAGGAACACGTGTACTAACAAGAAAACAACAAAAATGTATACAGCCAACAGAATTAAATTCCTGTAACTTTTTGATCACACCTCGTATGCAGTGTCTGGAAAAAGGAAATAAAGCACCCATAACAGTGTAACTTTGTACAAGTACAAACTATTAGCGGGCATGTAAACAATTAGAGCAGTGGTTCTCAGCAAAAGTAGAAAGGCCACTAGTGTTGATGGTGGAGGGTATACAAGAGGTGTGAGCACCATCTGGTAGACTACTGATGAGAGGTGTCACATTGTGTTCAGTGTTGAATCACGGTTCTGCACTATCCCCGATGACCACTGTCAGCACGTGTGGCGGCAGCTTGGGGGACATTCCATTCTTCCAGTGTTTTGGAAAGGCACAGTATAGCCAGCAAATGGTTATGAATGTAGGTTGCAGTTGATAGTGATTGAGGGAACTGTGACGGAACAACAATCTTTCAGATGTCGATAATCCTCGTGTTACATCTTGTATGACAGTATCGTGATGTTATTTCCAACACAACAGTGCTCATCCACATAGTGGCATGTGTATGTATCAATTGTATGCATGGTATTAGCTGCTCCCATAGTCAGCAAAATCCTTAGATATGTTCCCTGCAGAGCATATGTGGCACGAGCTTGGACGTAAACTCTGCCCCAGTGTCAGTATCCAGAATATTGTGGACCATTACAACAGTTTGAGGCCAGCTTGCCCGAGGAAGGAATCTAGTGGCCTTATGACACCCTCCCAAACAAACAAGTGTATGCAAGAAGGGCAATTGGGTGCATGTCATATTGATAAGTGAGCTCATACTGCCAAGTTCTTTGTAAATCTGACTCAATTTTGTAATCACTAAAGTAACATCACATACCGACTGAACCCATGGCATTTCTTTTCTTTCTGTGAATTTCAATTTCTTAGCTGGGCAGTGTTTATGAACATCTTGGGCTGAAAGAAAATCAGCATGATATAGAGACGTAAAACTATTAGAGACGTAATTAAATGTAAAAGTGTCACCAAAAACACATTTAAAGTGAAAAGCCTGAAAAAACACCAAGTTGTGTGTCCAGAAAATCTGTATCACAATGGGTTAACAGTGAGCAGCAACTGCAACCAAATGGGAAAAATATCTTCTTCCGGCCCAGGATGTTGTAGCAGATTTTCTGCAACTTCACATTCCTAATGCTTCTGTATATTTTTTCCTGTTTCTACAAAGTCCATTCCTGGCAACTATAATTTAAAATGATCCAAGTCACTGTCCTTCTTCTTTGTATACTAAGGTGTCTGTCTGTAAATAATTTACTCTTATTTCTGAAGGCTTGGGCATTCCAATTCTTCTCTTAATATCCACTAGCTTTTGCCCTCAACTATGTTGGCACGGATATTGAACCTGCATGAATTTTGAGTAGCCCTGAAACTTATTATACATGGGAAAAATGGATATAAAGAACTGAAAGTGAAGTTGTCAAAACGATCCAATGGTAAAGAATTGATATGTTTGTAAGCACAGATACAGATATTTGAAGTATGAAATAGCAAAACGCCTGGATAGGGGAACAAGCTAGTGGCGTATTTAATGAAAATACAAAAAATTAAAGAATCTGTAGTTACAAATAAGTCAGTTCTTTACTGTTGCACCCTTTTGACAGTGTCACCTTCAGTCTTTTATATCTGTTTTTCTTGCTAACAAGCTTCAGGATATTTATGAACATTCATGTCAATGAAGTCGTTTGCTTAATAAGCTTATCAGTGACAATAGTTACAGTAATTTGTGAATGAATTCAAGAATGTCTGTGGGTAATGGAATTAAACTGTTAACATTAGTAATATTTTGGAAAGTTTCATCATCATAACACTATTTACTACTTTTTACTGATTTTTCTCATTTCTGGTCCCGGTTTGTTTCGTTTAGTTTTATAAAACTTCCACTGTCCCGATGTTTTTTTCTTCCAGTATAATGAAATGATGCTTATATGAAACTGAGTTGATCCACATAAAGCACTTGCAGTCCCTTGCAGGCCTGCATACAATAAAAAGTATTTAATATTGCATTTTTTGTAATCAGTTCAGCATGCATCTCTGTATACATAACCTGTCAGTAGCTGCCCACAGAGTTATTTTCAATTTTCCTGTAATTAAATAACATAAAACATGATAAATAGATGTAAAAACTTTTTATAATATGGAAAAATGCCTGTACACCATTATTATTTGCAGTATGTAGATAGTCACAGGATATGTGATGCATTCCCTTATGGATCTGAGTTACTGGGTACACATTTGTTTCCATACTATTCGGGCCCACATAGTTAAATGTACAGTTCAGTTTATCATGTTTTATAGATAATTTCACTTCAAAATTTCTCTGAGGGTTGAAATGCTTTTATAAATATGTAATGTTGAATCATTGGCTGTTGTCAGCTTAGCATATAATTTTAATGGTCTTTTATCCATTCTGGATCTTCCTGAACTCAACAGCTGTGAACATATGTTCATTAATAATGCAACCAACCATGAGTACTTCTAAAAGTATTTATTTAAATGCCATTACCAGTCTCAAGCTATTATGTCTGTCTACAGGTTTTTATTTTATTTACTTACTTTTTTTTAAGTAATTGCAACAATGTGCTAATATACGTGTATTTGATAAAATATAAAATGAAATACTTACATACCCTCAATTTGTTTTGTCGGTATCATTTAGGCTTTCTTTGGTCCTTAAGCATTTTCAGCATGACACACGAAGAGTTAAGAATTATAGACAATGCACTTATTCTAAACAATCCACTGTGTTGTGCACACACTTCACATTATTTTTCATCAGTTGCAGCCTTTGACAAGTTCTTCACATGTAATGATTTTGCTTACAGTGAAAAGTCTATCCACTGACCAACGATATCACTCATTTCTCAACAAGGAAACATCTCATCTACTGTATGTTAAGTAAAGAATGTGTGGACGATACAAATCTGCACTTCTTACAAGTGAGGAACTCTAATTGTAGCATGTCATAGGAGAAATTAACAAGAAGATTTATCAGGCTACTCTCGAGAAGCAATGGCATGTGTTTTGATTTTGGTCCCTGACAATATTCTTCAATGGATGTTAAGTTGGGCAGCTAGTGGAATAAGGATACCCTTGTTCAGAGTCCTAACACAGACCAATCATGTTTAATTTGTGTGAAAAGTGCAATGAACATTTTCAGGATTGTTTGTTAGCCAGCTGTAGTTGCTCATTTAGAATTTGCTGAGATGAATTGAAGGTGTGAATGCATATTTCTAGTTATTTTAAGATACCCATTTTCCTCCATAAGTTAGTTGTATATTTTGTTTGTAGATTATCTTTAGTGTTTGAAATGCTGTATCTATATTGAGCCATGTGAGTGGCAGTTGCAGATGTAGTTAAATGTTTTTAGTCTAAAAGCATCCTTTTATTTAAGATATCTTGAAGTTGCTGCCAGTCAGGCCAAGATAAAATCTGATGCAATTGCACAATCAGTACTGTGTACTCCTCAGTTTTTAGAGATCCAGCCCAATGGTTTTGGTTTTATGTACTATGTTATGTTGCAGCATTTAGTGTGCATCTATGGGCCTAAAGTCGAAATTGTGCAGAAAATATTAGTAAGTTACTTTATTCAACCATAGAATGTTTATGAAATATTACATATGTCATGTTAATTGAAAGAGGAAACAGTATTTTAATTAACTAATCCATACATACAGCAATAACATCTTTTACAGTTGTAGATGATGATGATCTGCTGTTAATTTTGAAGTGTTTTGTACAATTTTTTATACACATTGCCAAACAAGTTTACAATTTACGTAAAAAAAAATACAGTTTTTGTCAGATAACTACACACTGGGTGAGCAAATATTTGTAGTTTGGGCACTGCGTTTCAGCTGTCTTAAGTACCTTGACAATACTTTTAGCATCCACTTGTATTCTTTGTGTTGTCTCTTTAGCCCATTTGAAAAAGCAGAGTCATCAGCTCACCACAATGTTAAGATGACAAAATTGGATGAAGTATGGAAATTACCCATCACAGACCCTGGGTGCAGAATTTCACATTATTTCTAATTAAATAATAATAATTTTTTCAATGCCTGCTTGATGTTACATAAATAATCATGGACTTTTTAGTATTAACCATTTGAGAGGTATGCTTCATTTTTTTTTAATATTAGGGGTTTAATGCATTCAAAAAATTTATGGTGCAGTTTTATTCCTTTGTAGAAAATACTGGCTGTTGTTTTGTTTATCTTGAAACATGAGTCGGACAAAACTGACATTTACTCAGATCATGTGAATACAGCTGTTTGTGAGATAACTGCTTTGTTCTGTATAAGCCAAAAATATTGTTATTCAGTCTGATATTATGTTATTGCCCAAACTATGAGGTTTGTGGTGGGATTATTTGGGACAGAGATGCTACATATTAGTATGTTGTGCAAACAATAATGTAAAATGAATGACAGACAGAGGATGATGTGAAGTTTGCACTATGTGCATATTTAGACTGCTCAGCTATAACTGAAGTTGTATTTACCAAATGTTGAAAACTGATCTTCTACCTTAAACTTATAATTACCTTTGATGTTTACATTCTGTATGTAGCAAACATCACTATAGAAATCTGCCATTATGCTGCTTGTAAAAGTTGTAACTGCTTGATAGTAATTTGTCATGTTGACATAATGATTATTCCTTAATCTAGAATGTTTCTAGTTACGTAAGTACTTTTATTCATGTTATATAGTAACCTGTTTATACATTATGTATGTAAATGTTTATTGTTCGGTAGGAAACTTAAGTTTGGGTCAACACAATTCCAAACAGACAGTTATAATTTATGATAATAATTAAAATAGTTTATGCACAATTATCTTAAAATATTCAAAATTAAATGTAAACTTAGTAACATTCAGATTAATGTTTAAAGACATTCTTTCCTTTCTTACTGTACACTGATTTCTGCAGGCATTTTTAAGTGTAAAGATGCCTTGCTGGTATCTGATACTTAATGCTGTAAATGTTAGCTGTGTTAGCTTCAGTTTTGCTTGGTTACTTTATATTTGTATGCATCATATAGGAGAAGTCAAAACAATACTACTTTTGTGTAAAACAAATGAGCTCTGTATTCGCATGTTAACAATACTATCAGAGCTAATGACATTCTGTGATAATCAGAAACGTCATTTCTATGATGTTTCTGGATGTAACAGCATAACTAGTGCTACGATGGGGCTGATTTGACGATGGGACTAGTGCTACAATGGGACTGGCGTGGAAATGAAAACATTCTTGAGTGGATGACCATCTCTGGGGTGCAAGAATTTCTCTTGATAGGTGTGCAGCCACCAGGATTACGCTCTGTTCCTAGCTGTACTGGACATTCCATATTTCTTAGACTCCTGGATCAATCTGTACTGCTATCACGCTGTCTACCACACCCTGTTCTTTGTACCTCCCTTTGCAGGTGCAGTGGGTAACATGACACTTGTGAAGAGGCTTCAGTTTCCTTTCCAAGAGAAAATTGGTCCTACACAGACCCATCCTCACTCCACCCATGAACAACAGTTCTCAAATTTTATATGGATATGAATCTGTATGTGCATCAAAGCCCTTCTTATGCAACACAAGACATGGGTAGCCGACATACGTTTGCGGCACTGTGAACTGTAACTTGACAGCTTACCGCTACCTTATCCAAGACTGCCTCTAAAGTAGTGGCAATAAAGGCTGTGCATATGTGGCATGTACTTCTTTTTGAGAACATCCATCAAGGGTTTCAGAGTATTTAATTCTACAGCATCAAATGTGTCACGAAGTGCTCTTTGACCCAGTTAAGTTATAACATTATATAAATAACACACAGCACAGTGAACAGTATTAATGGCGATGATAACGATGTTGATGACATGAACAACAATTATAATAGTCTATTCACTGGACAGTAAATTTGTAATTATTTATTTATTCTGTTAGATGAGTTGATTGTTAATCAGTGCAATGATGACTGCATTACCACCTTAAGCAAGACTGCTTAATACAAATTTCTGCTTTATTCAATAAATTTTTGGTGTGCACATATTTTGCTGCAACAATAAAGTAAAATTAAATGATATGATTGAATTGTTCATTTGATGGAATTCTGTATTCATTTGGATGTTAAATACACCATTGCATCATTTCTTTAATGCCTCATCTGAATCCTGGTCAGTATAGCCATTTTTATCTCGAATTTATGTATAGCATTGCCTAACACTTGTTTGTAATTTAGTTTTCAAAGCTATAATTGTAAAAAAAAAAAAAAAAAAAAAAAAAAAAAAAAAAAAAAAAAAAAAAAAAACATGTTGTTTGTGTTTAATATGTTGTTTAAGTTTAGTATGTTGTTTCACTGTTAGTATGTTCTGAACATTAAAGAATATTACTAACTATCCTGAAATACATTATTAAAGTTATCCCCTACTGTCACTCGCAGTGTTTTTTGTAAGTCATTGTAATATGTTGATGATGATTTACACTTTTATGGCCACTTACCATTATTTTGTTACTGATCTCTTATAAAAGCAAATTCTTGATTTATATACAGCATCTATTTTTATATCTTTATTGCCTGTTGCGGAAAGTGGATGTTAACAATGTTGTTGAATTATAGTGTAAGCGGCTATGCCTTCATCCAGAAAGAAATAAAAATATGTTTGACATGTATAGGTATTTTAATTCATCTCCCTAAGGATATCTCACATATAACTTATTTCATCTCTGGCAGTGTTTATTAATTTGATGTGGTAGTCAGGAAGCAACCTCAAGATGTAAAACAAACTCTTGCAACGTTTTTGTCCATAAAATTTGGAATTGGGAAGAAAGATAATGGTGGCAAGTGCTGTTATCAAATACACAACACTGAGATGGTTGTATCTGAGTGGTTATACACTACATTAGAACAGAATTTTCCAATAATCAAAATTTCTTTTGTGACAGCATTATGGGATAACTTTATCCTATTCCCACATGGGGGTGCACAGATAGCTTGAGCATTTGGGAGCTTCTTCCATACTCAGTTAAGAGAGTTAGCTCTGCCAGTAACACTGTGACAGTTTTTACATACAGAGGATGACAGTGTGCGGTTCAACAGGCAGGTCCTGTCAATAACAGAGAAGCTGTTAAAAGCTTGATTTCTCCCTAAAACCTTAAGGGGCAAGTAAATCTGAAAAACATATCTAAAAATTTCATAATCTTGTTCTGATTGTGTAGAAACAATTGTTACTCCTAAGTAACACTCGGACGCAATAAATAAGCCCTGTTGTGGTAAGTAAATTTACACTCGTATTTAGGGTACGCTAATTATCACATTCGTTTAGGGAGTGACTCTTTATCATGTTAAGGCACCATTTTCAAAATTTTAAGTGGTATGTAAAATCTTGTGGCTTTTGCAAACTGAAAAAGAGGAACTTGCAGTTTATTCCATGCCATCGACAGGAAAACTGTGAAGGCCTAATGATGTAAACAGAAAGGTATACTAGGGTTTAACGTCCCATTCTTAATGATGCTTTCACCGTGCTCTCCCAGAAAGTGGGTGGTCACAAGTGCATGGCATACTGTCTCATCTGTTCCAAAACACAAATATTAGGGTATGAGATTGATAACCATTTACCATTCATTGTTCCACAGTGAGAAATATTTATTGGATTTTTCAGATTGGTGCAACAGGTAAATCAAATATACTGGTGCCCGTTGAAATTTATTGCTTCAAAATACCTATAGAAACAACTGTGGGAGCTCTCACACAGAATCTTTGGTTTGTCATCTCTCTGTACTTATGTCTGGTTTAGGCAGCGCACGTTCCACATCTCCATTTAACAACCTGTAGTAGTATTCATGGAAATCCATAGGAAACCCACCGTTCCATAGTAACACTCTTGTCTCTCATTTGCTGTGAATAGATCTTTAAATTTGCTGCTGCACTTTGTACTTTCTTGATGCAGTGGAGCTGCTGTGCAGTACCAATACTTCTGGCCATGTAATTTTATTTCTGTTTGCAGATGATTGAGGACCGTAAGAAAGCACATATCTACTCAGACTCACGATAAAGTAATTTAACCACTCTTAACAAACTCCTCTAATGAGATGAGTGTTCAACTGAAACAATGGTATTGTCAGGAATGCCCCTAGGGAAGTGTTTTCTGTAAACATAATGATTTGGCAGGCAGGGTGGGGAATAATCTGCGGTTGTTTGCAGATGATGCTGTGGTACAAGATGATTTAGACAACATTTATGGTTGTGTGTGTGTGTGTGTGTGTGTGTGTGTGTGTGTGTGTGTGTGTGTGTGTGTGTGTGTGTGAGAGAGAGAGAGAGAGAGAGAGAGAGAGAGAGAGAGAGAGAGAGAGAGAGAGAGAGAGAAGGATGTGTTAACGGTATTTTCAAATGCCATATAAGTTGTACATAGATGCTTTGGGAACTCGTATGGGAATCCCTGGAGAGAAAGCAATATTCTCTTTAAGGAACACTGTATAGAGAAATTTAGAGAACTGGCATCTAAAGCCGATTGCAGAATGATTCTACTGCCAGCAGCATACATTTTGCATATGAATTGTAAAGATAAGCTATAAGATACTGGGGCTTACACAGACGCATATAGATATTCATTTCTCCCTCACTCTTTATGCGAGTGGAAGAGGAAAGGGAATGACTAGTAGTGGCACAGGGTACACGCACACTACAGCTTCTGGTGGAATATGTATGTAGGTGTGGCCAGGCTCATAACAGGAGCTCTCATTCAATCTGGCTGTGACAGAAAAGTTTCTGGATCATTGTCGCCAGTGTCCATTTTCTCCTCGAGTTCAAAGACACTGCCAAGCCATGACTTCAACCCACAGGTGGACCTCCACAGCAGGGTGGAAGCACAAACACTGCTGTGCCTTGCTGATCTTAATGAGTTAACTCCACTTTTCACAAATCTATACATACACGACAAAGGGCACACACGGTTGGTTGGCCCACACTTACTGATTACTTAAAATATGTTTTTAACAATTACGAATGTCGTTCCTCGGCGTGAGAGATAATACATGCATTTCAAGTTCTTGTTAAGATTGATCACACTTATAACATTTCCAGTTAAGTGTAATAGTATGTAATTAATTCGTAAGGACATAGTTTATAACCATGTTTTGGTGGAAATAGTTTAACTGTTCTTTACCATAGGGAGTCACATGCTGATTCTGGGCTCTGTACTGCACTATGTTACTTCAAATCTGATTTGTGACAAATATTAAATGGTGTCTCTGTATAGGTTGACTTGTCATTTTCCAGCTAAGTCTCTTTACTTTTGACTATTTTGGAGACTATGTCATTATTGTGACACAACATCACATTGCAGCTTAAGATATTTGTAGCACCAACATTTACAACTCAATTTTTGGACAGACACTGTGTACATATATTATTTTTGAGATGATATTGTCCCTTCTTTTATACCTCCATACAAAAATAGTATAGGTAATTTCCTCTATGTATCCACCTGACCCCACGTAACACCATAACTCCTATGGGTCTGTCTATGTCCCCCTCACTTCCATACATAAAATGGGGTTCACTGAACTTAAAAATTGAAACTATATCTCTTTCTGTGTCAAAAGTGTCTACATAGCATATTTAAGTTTTACTTGATACATGGGTTTCCTACTACTTTCCATTCTGTCACTCTTACTGTGCCTTTCACAGAGTCATACCTTCCCTCCATGTTATATTAACATTTAATAACGTGCTTTCTCTGATACAACTTAAGATTAACTACAGACTGTTCATTAAGACCTCATTTGCTGTTACACACGGAAATGTTGTTATCCAGTTTGTTCTTATCAATAGAGTTGTGCACCACTCATTTTGAAATCATGAAGTAGTACTGAGAATACAGAAGTTTCCTTCAATTTGTTACTTTTCCTCTCAACTACTTTGTCATATACTAGGTATATATGTGATACAGCAGCTTTTCACTTTCCACTGAGAACACATCTATCTTTTTGTTAATCCCAATTGAAAAAAACATTAAATTATCAAACTCAAAACCTTTATTTATTGTGTGTCAAACACTTTATGCCCAATTATGTAACATATGTATAACTATCAGCTTTTTCATACACTTTGACACGTATAAGGTTCACACACAAGTTAATAGCATTTTCGTTTCGCATGTTGCTACGGGTCTCTTTATCAATTGCCATTTTAATTTGTAGTTCACTGTTGCTATCTCAGTTTACATTTTGCCATTTGGAGATAGTGAGTGGAGCTGTGGACGCTAGAAAGTGGAGTGCCAAATGGAATAATCTGAACATTTTCTTCTTGAGTTCAGTAGAGGGGTGACAGCAGTGAAGGCAGCCAGAAACATCTGCACCATATGTGGGGATAATGCTATTCATCAGAGCACAGCAAGAATATGGTTTTCTCATTTAAAGGAGGACCATTTTCATATTAGTGACCCACTAAGTTCATAAAAATGTGAAGGCCTTCCTGAAGATCATGGAAAGATTAATCCACAGTGATGCATGCCAGTGTATTCAAGATCTGGGTCATTGATGATCATGATCATTCCACCACTGTGCAAATTTTGCATGCAACAGAAAGGTTACAAAATGAGGTGTATGAGTACCGCATGTCCGAAGTGAAAATCGCAAAAATCAGTTGGTGGCCATATCTATCTCTATTTGCTCATCATCAAGCGGCTCATGAAATACTGAACATTACAATTGTGGTGGGGTTAGGGGACAAACCCGGGACTCCACATGGCAGACCAGAAGCTGGAACCCACCACACCGTATTTCGTCAGGAGGCCGAGCAAGTTCAAGAATTTTGAGAGACAGTGCAGAGTGATACAGCAGTATTCAGTAACATTGCTTTAGTCAGCTAATTTACAGTATTTGATGGTGAAGCGTAGTGTCAGCGTGCTGCCCGCCCGATGTCCTGCAAGTCCAGCCGGCTCAGCAGACTCCTGGTATGCCGATGCCACTGCTGATGTTATCAAGGCTGCCTGCCAACGGAACTTGGCCGCCGCTCTCCCGGTCACCACCCAGCGATGCGTAGCGCCTTGCGACTTACTCCGCCCCATTAGGCCTGCTCTGCCTGACCAAGGGATGAAGGTGGATGTACTGGTCACCCGTGGCCCTCAGGCTACCGCTGCTCCCAACTAGTGACCTGACTCAAATCCACGCGCACCTGGATTCTGTGCTGAAATTTTCCGCTAATGGTGCTTGCCGGATGGCAACACCCACTGTCATCTCTGGCGCTGTCGTAGCGCTGCTCTGCTACCCTCAGGGTATGCCTCGCCCAGACCCAGTATGCAAGGTGGGAAGCAAACTTGGCCACTACACTAGAGTGGAACTGAGACCCTCCTGGACCTGCTGCAGACCTCTCTCACTGCCGATTTTCAGGCAGACCGTGCTATCTCCAAGTGGAAGGATGCCATTCCACCCTCCCCTGGCGTTGTGTCCCCCGATGCAGAATATAGCCCGAGCAACAACATAGAAACAAAGTACAAATTTATACAGAATGCTTATAATATTGCTGCCAGACTGGCCACTATAAGCATAGAGCAGCACAGGTCTGTCCCGACGTTCCACTGACCTGGCAGACCCTGTCAAGCTAAACTTGCCCATCTATTTATATTGGTTTCTCCCTTGCTTCTGACATAGTGTCAGAGAGAGACACTAACAATTGCAGGATAAATTTCTACAGGTCAGCCATTTACAAATATCCACTCCTGGCTCTGGCCTAGTGCCCCACCTAATATATCCACTAACTAAGAGCAATGCTGCAGTTTCCTACCTTATTGTTGCTCCACTCAAAACAAATCGTGCATGCAATACCGCTGTCGCAGCTCTGCGCCGGCAGGTGCCATGTTTACCTTGCCTGGCCTGCTGGCTGTCGTCCAATATGCCACTCTGCCAGCGGCCCCAGATTTCATCCCCCAACAGCGCCTTCATTGAATTTCGAAAAAATTTCCCTTTCCCTTGGCTAGATTGACACTAGTGCAGCACTATCCTGGTGATGAAAAATTGTGTCTGTATTCTAACATAAGGAAAGGAAAGGATTGGTTGAGGCCAAACAAAGGAGCAACATTCCATACAAAAATCTACATGCTTTCACAAAAGATAATGTTATGCATCTAGTGGGACGACGATGGTGGGGTGTATTATGAATTGCTTCCGCAAGATGTAACCGTCATTGCTGACATTTTCTGTCAACAGAAAAGATGTCTTGCATATACAGTCTAAGAACAGCAACCAGGAAGTCCATGTGAAGCAATATTGATCCATGAGAGAGCCTGCCTGCATTCCGTACAGTATTTTTTTGTCAGTCTAGCAAAAGTTGGGTTGGGAAGTCATGTCACACCCACCTTATTCACCTGATCTTGTGCCTCAGATTTGAGCCTTTTCCACTCTCTATCAAATAACTTTCATGGAACTTCCCTTTCGGATTAAAAAAGTGTTCTGAAGATGACTCAATGAATTCTTCCCCAGAAAACCATGCCATTTACATTTCGCAGAATCGAAAATTTCCCCAATGTTTGCTGTCCATTGTAAGCACTGAATGATGATATATTATTGTACGCTGAAGTCTCTGTTATGTTTATTAAATCTATAGAAGAAATATACAAACTAATGCACCAGCTACATACCTGTGTTGGGGCCTAGCGCAATGGTTATCATATAAACATGACGTAGAAGGTTGTTGGATCAAAAAACGACAAATGAAACTTTTTTTCAATTTATAAATCCGATCAAAAGAATTTTATTATTATTTTTATTCAATTAATTCGTTTACATGTAATTTTTGATATTATTGTTTGTTTTATTTACCCTTATTTTTTCTTTCTGCCATTCTTTTTTCTCCTGGACTCTGCCTGTGTCACCTATAATGTGGAAATAAATGTTAATGTGTGTGTGTCCGTCTCGAGTTGCTTCATAGAGGTTAGCTTTAACCACCATAAACAAAGCAAGTGCGATTTTTAAATCTGCACAGATTGTTGATTGCTATTCTCTCTTATGCATTTCACATCATGGGGTTGTGGTTAGCTTAGGACACAAATTTGAATTCAGGGCTTTGTCTGCCATGGTTGTCCTTTCTCACTCAGAATCAGCTGTCCATAGACCATCTCACATTTCCAACGTACCTGGAAGTGGCTGCCTCCGACATTACTCTGCATTAATTGGTGCATAGTAATGAAGTAAAACAAATTAATATTTCTACTTTGACAGCTCTCTGCAATTTATTGCATAATTTGGTAAACCATAGTGTTTTTTCTGACATGCTCTGGTGGTTTCCGGTGATTAAGGGTGTCAGTGTGGTACTGGTGTGCAAGACTCACACTCCCTCTTGGCTATCAAACTTACTTGGAGTTGCTTCCCCGATCATCTTTTCAGGATAGCCAGCTGTGATGTCCTGCACGACTTCTTCTCTGAATATAGGATGCTACATGGAGGAAATTTTTTATACTTTAAAATATTCTCGAGTGTACAGAGTTATTTTAAAACTCAATCTCACTGTATTTTCATCACACACAACAGTTTCTGACAGACCGGAAGGTTCCAAGCTTACAAAAAATGTTTTAGTTGTATGAAAACTATCACATTAATTTTTCCATAAATACAGTCTACAAATCTCACAAAGTTTAACAAGACAACTGTCTAGACCTTACTTATTGATTCTTTCTCTTACATTCGTAATTGTCCCTTCTCTTCTTTCAACAACATTCAAATGTTCACACAGTAATGTTTCATGTCGCATGGAGTACGGCGCGTTTATTCCTTGAGCTGGATGTGTAACTATAGGCGACCACCTGCCCACGCCGATCATCCATCCCATACACGTCCGTCCTGCACACACATAACTGTGGTGCAGTAGACACAGATCTACTCATCTCTAAAATAACGCGTGTTCAAGACGGTGGAAATACGAGGGTCTCTAGAATTTACTCCGAAATTCCTTAGGCATTACAATGCCTTCCAGAATGCTGGAAGTTAGAAAAGTATAATTATTAAATTGTCATTACTTCAACACCCCCCCCCCCCCCAATCAATTTAATAATTTCCTAAATTGCCCATAAAATTCACTATCCCCAGCTTTTAACACAGTCTATTGAAACGTGCACTCTTAGCTACTTTTGGTAAAATATGGGCCATTTGTTCCTAGGAGCTAATGTATTGAACATTCAGATGGCCTTTGTTGTATAGCTCTTGTGTAGAACGGATTTCACATCCACATGCTTCAGTCATCTATGTTCCCACTTCCGTAATTGACATATTCTTCAAGAAGATGCTTAAGCCATGGGGTGTCTGTCATAGCTGTCGACGAAGCTGGATATTCTGCTTCTATTTCATAGTGAAACTCATATGTCTCCTTGTCACAAGAAACAGTATTTTCAAACAAAAAACTATAAGAAAGTGAAGAAGACAGAAGATCTACAACATAACACAGTCAGAATCAACATAGCAGTAATAGCATTTAAAATTTCCTTTTTGTATCACAGGCCAACATCAAGTGTTCCTTTAATATATCAAAGAATTCATTTCAAAAATTTCTACTCTAATTCTGTTGGTTTATTTTGCTGTCTACTAAAATAGTTAAGTGATGCACTTCGTCTGGTCACAGCTGTCATTATATACATTGAAAAACACAGTAATTGTCCATCTGGTTTAAATTCATCCATTTGACCACAAGCATCTCCACTGCATTTGACTTCCATCGATGTTCTCAGTGTTTACAGTCTTCCATGTTGAATCTTTTCAATAAGTATTCAAGATGAACATAGTGACAAAGAAACATTTTGCCACTGTTGCTCTGCATATTTATTCTGAGGAATGATTTTGGTTCTCCAAGTTCTCACATTCGACATTTTAACTAGTTCTTAATGTAGGTGACTTTTTTTTTTACTATTACATCCAGCTGGAATATTATCTACATATGGAAGCAAATTGAGTATAATGATCATCAATGCTTTCAACATAGAGACATCTGCCAATTTTGGGTTGTCGAAACATGATTTCCTTCCTAAAACTGTCAAAAGTTTTTTTTTTAGTTTGCATACAAGACTTTTCTTAATCTTTACACCAGGTCTCAATGCAGGAATCAATTTTGTACATCTGTTTGTTCCATAAATGAATTATGTTCCTTCAACACACTAAGGAGCATTCTTAGTGTTGTGAATTGAGCAAGTGGAGTATAGTCATATCTCTTTCAATATTTCCAGACATGTCTATTTTTACTTTGAACATCCTCTTACTGTCAGTGATACTTATATTTGCTGTAAGTGGTTCATAAGTCAAAGTTCCATTAGATGACAGAGAGCCCAATTTTTCCTTAATTTTTTTTCCATTCTTCTCCTACATCTTCTTCATGATGCCTTACCTGAACGTCTTCATACTTCTGAGGTAAGTTTTCCCATGAATGTTTTTGCATTCAAGGGAAACACTGCATAATACTTGAAAAACCAAAATTTTCTTGTTATTCTATTGCTTTTCCACAAAGTTTCTGCTCGCTTCTACTTCTTCTGACATCGTGGGCCTTGAGTTACCTTCAACAGTTTGCACAAAATCAAGGACTTCAAAACAGAACTAACTTTGAGGAAACTGAAGAATGTTCTGAATTACATTGTTCACTTGAATGGTCTTCTTCAAGATCCAATCATCACTGCTTTCACCTTCAAATAGAAACATATCTTTTTCAAAAATTACATCTCTCCCAAATACAACCTTGTGTTGCTTGGCACACCATATTCTGTGGCTAATTAGACAGTTTCCAGTCATGTAACATTTTAATGGGCTAGTTCCTTTTCAATACTTTCCTTGGAATGTGCCACTATGCAACACACCCAAAGTCATATTTGTTCAAATTTGGCTTTCTTCCATCCGATAGCATTTCTAAAATTTCTGCATCTAAAACTGAAGTATAACTATGGTTAATGATAAAAGTATCTGCCAGTAACTTTTGACTAAAATTGCTTTCAAACTTCGCGTCCAAAAATTGTGCAATGAGCCTTTTCAATGACAGTATGATTTAGTCGCTCTGCCACTCCATTTCGTAATTGACTTTGCAAATATACTCATGACCGTTGTCACTTTTAAATCTCCTGATTTTCAGCAAATACATACTTTGGAAATACGAAGCAAGAATTGTTACCAATATTGTATCGACCACTGTGCCATACAGTTCAGTGAGCAGACACATGGGTATTATATACTGTAGGACTGAAAGTTTCAGAGTGTTTTTCTCGTGAGTGGCTAGCCATCTGGCCGTATGGCTGGGGCGTTGTAACTCTATGGGGTAGTGCTGCCAACACATGCCATCCCACTCTTAACTTCATTTCCCAACCCTCGCACTCCCCTTGTTAGTGTGTGTATATACACAATTGAATCATTTCTGTGAGCTGCAGCTATAGCTATCACACTTTTGAATTGAACCCGCTGAATTTTTAAAAACAAGCATCATCCAGCCATTTATAGTTTATGCACTGACAATTAATTATTTAGTGAACCTGACACTAGAAGAGCACCTTTTAGTTTTAATTTGAAATTCCAGTCCACAAACTATGCTTTCAACATAAATTTCTCCAAACTTTATTCTTATTTGATTCACCAGTTTGTTCACATCCATCAAAGAACAGATTAATTAACTAAATATCCTGTTACCCTCAAATCTAGAAACCAATCCACTTTGCCACCTGGAAAATTTCCAGTAACAGCTGAGAAAGAAAAGTTACTTTCATTTCTGTTTATTTTTTGGAGAGATTTAGCTAAATTTGCAGAACTATACTTCTATGCGTTTGTGGCAATCTAACATTGTATTTTTCCCCAATAATGGCATTGTTTCCCACGTCTGTAACACATATATTGGGTTGATACATAAGTTTGTTGCGTTTTTCTGTACGTTTGAAAAACACAACAGATACACATACACACCCTACTCATCCATAATTATTCTCCTTCACTATTTACAACAGTCTGTCAATGCTGAGATAACTTTTTGATTCCATGACTGTAGACATCGAGTGGTTTTGAGGTGAAGAACTCGCCGAGCCATGGTAGGAGAACCTTTTGCATCTGGCAAAGCTTAGCTTGAAGTTTGTTCGATAGGGAGCAGGAAAAACTGAGGGTGCAAGATCAGTTGAATAAGGTGAGTGCAGAATGACCTCCCAACCCAACTCTAGTATAAAGTTTTTGGTCAGTCTAGCAGAATGGGCGCGGGCGTTATCGTGGAGTAGCATCACTTTTCGCAGTCTGCCTGGTCGTTGTCCTCGAATTGCGTCCACAAGATGTCTCAGTTACTGACAATAAATATCATCAGTGATGGTTACATCTCAGGGAAGCAATCTGTACTACACCACACCATCACTGTTCAACTAGATGCATAATATTATGGATGCATGCAGGCTTTTATATGGGGAGTTGCTGCTTTGTTTGGGGGCAACCATTCTTTTCTTTTCCTTATGATCTTAGGATAAAGACACCATTTCTTGTCACCTATAAGGCTATGACAATACAAGTTAGGAATGGTCAACGTTGCTTTCAAGCAAATTGATCACGAACAATGAGAAAAGCACATACATTCACCTACTGATTTATGTGTTTTCGGCTTAGAGCATGTGGTACCTTTTTTCAACCTTCTCCATTGCATGCAAATGTCGCACGATGGTAGAATGATCACAGTTAATAACATTTGCCAGTTCTCAAGTTTGCTGACATTGATTATTGTGGGTTAATGTGTTTAAACAATCTTTATGAAACTTCGACTGTCTTCCTGAATGTGCTGAATCACTTATGTCAAAATGATCCTTCTTAAAAC
Source organism: Schistocerca gregaria (assembly GCF_023897955.1). Lineage (NCBI taxonomy): Eukaryota > Metazoa > Arthropoda > Insecta > Orthoptera > Acrididae > Schistocerca > Schistocerca gregaria. The sequence goes on along the minus strand of NW_026062042.1, from coordinate 248,909 downwards.
GAGAAAACCGCATTCTTGCCATGATCTGTCTCATGGAATTATCCCCCTCCCACATGTGGCGTGAATGTTTCTGACTGCCTCCGTAGCTGTCATTCCTATTGAAATGTAATAGAAAAATACATCAGAAATGTTTAGATTTCTCCACTAGGCACTCCATTTTCTAGTGTCCAAACCTCCACTCATTATCTCTATATAACAAAATGACAATATGTGAACTCATATAGCAACAGTGAACTACAAAGTAAAAAATGACAACTCCTAGCATCCACAATATCAACTAAAATCTTATTTTTAGACAAAGCTTTGGCTGCATCATACATAGCTTGAGACTTGGTTGTCTCTGAATACATCCTTTTACCTTTCTGTCAGATGCTGTCGACGATGGCAATTCATTTACTGTCCAGTTGTTACCTTTAGAATTATTAAGTTTTGCTTCTTTGTCAAGTAATCTACCCTTTAAGAAATCCGGTCCCAATTCCTCACTTGAGAAGGTATTCAGAGCAGTAACAACTACTTAGGATTCTGGTGGAATTGTTTGTAAGTTACCGCATACTATATCAGTTCCTCCAATATTATCATCCGATCCTTCAAATGACCCATTAACTTACGAAACTCCAAAAAATTAATTTCAAGAGTTATTGTCATTTGCAGTAAACTTTAAAGGCCGTTCTTAATAAAAGCCATACCTTTCAGCTCAAATGTTTGAATTAATGTATTTCTTATTTTTGGTGTAGGCCTACTCCAAGCAACTTTGTGAAATTCTTTGGATTACTTGAGACTTACACTTCTTATCGGTTTTGCCGTACAGTTGTCTCAGCCATGTCCATGTATCTCTTTCAGACAAAACTCACTTCCAGCTCACATAGAAGTATTTCAGTCCTAAATTTTCAGTTGCTAAAGTACTTCCCATTAAACAACAGTACCTTGTATTCCTCCTCTTCTTGAGCCATGACTCTAAATTAGGTACTGGATTAATTTTTTCCACCTTTATTTGTTGTACTGCAACACCTGGCACCTGGGTCCATGACCACTTGCTAAGAAAATAACACTTATTTAGGATAAATAATTTCAACTTGTTACTTCACACAATTTACAATTACAACCAGGGGACAACAATGAAGACAAAATACAAACAGAGCGAAGAAACACAGAAAAAACACATAAAAAAGACAAAGAGGAAATAACTGAAACGATTATTATTACATTATCATCATTTCAACACACTTTGTATTAGATAGGAAACTCCATGTCCAAACAATGAACAATGGCACCATTTAACCAAGATACAGAACAGCCTGCCACCACAAGTGAAAAACATAGCCTTGATTTTAGAAATCTGAAATCATTAACTGATCATTGCTCTGAATTGTGTGAATTTTTGGTCCATATGTGTACAGTGAAATGTCAAACAAGCTGCAAGTGCATGAATGATTTTTATAAAAATAATAATCACTGTGAATGAGACTTTTATACAATGTGTAGCTATCTCCATACTGTTGTCTTTGTCCATGTTTGTACTGTATTGTAACACTCTTTTGGTCTCCTTCAACTATTATTTATGCTACTTGTCAACTCAGATTATACAACCTGGGTCCAGCAAAAATTGTCATTTTAACAGCCCTGGACATCTGCTGCCATTTAGGTTACGGAATCTTCTTCTTGATACAGTTATGAAGTGTAGTGGCATGACCGAGAGGGAATTTGTTCGCGCTTGATATGGCTAATAACTATATGACATTGTTTGTCGTCTATCTTGATATATACACTCCTGGAAATTTAAATAAGAACACCATGAATTCATTGTCCCAGGAAGGGGAAACTTTATTGACTCATTCCTGGGGTCAGATACATCACATGGTCACACTGACAGAACCACAGGCACATAGACACAGGCAACAGAGCATGCACAATGTCGGCACTAGTACAGTGTATATCCACCTTTCACAGCAATGCAGGCTGTTATTCTCCCATGGAGGCAATCGTAGAGATGCTGGATGTTGTCCTGTGGAACGGCTTGCCATGCCATTTTCACCTGGCGCCTCATTTGGACCAGCGTTCGTGCAGGATGTGCAACCGCGTGAGACGACGCTTCATCCAGTGCCAAACATGCTCAATGGGGGACAGATCCGGAGATCTTGCTGGCCAGGGTAGTTGACTTACACCTTCTAGAGCATGTTGGGTGGCATGGGATACATGCGGACGTGCATTCTCCTGTTGGAACAGCAAGTTCCCTAGGAATGGTAGAATGATGGGTTCGATGACGGTTTGGATGTACCGTGCACTATTCAGTGCCCCTCGACGATCACCAGAGGTGTACAGCCAGTGTAAGAGATCGCTCCCCACACCATGATGCTGGGTGTTGGCCCTGTGTGCCTCGGTCGTATGCAGTCCTGATTCTGGCGCTCACCTGCACGGCGCCAAACACGCATACGACCATCATTGGCACCAAGGCAGAAGCGACTCTCATCGCTGAAGATGACACGTCTCCATTCGTCCCTCCATTCACGCCTGTCGCGACACCACTGGAGGTACAATGCACGATGTTGGGGCGTGTCCGGAGCAAGTATGGTTGGTCTGACACATCAGTGTCAATGTGTTCTTTTTTCCATTTCCAGGAGTGTATATAAGGCTGTAAAAATGAATTTTACTGCAGATGTTTTCCCCAGTATTCAGTAAATTAGTATCTCCTGGCGTAATGGTGTACATTAGAGGTGACAAGAAAATAACATAACTGATAGAAATAACTGGTTATTGAGAAGTAGCAGTTACTGTGATAAGGGCTCATCTGATACTAAAAGTTACTTAAATAACAGTGCTTTGCGCCACCTGTTTACAGAAGATCATACTATGCTTTCACGTCAACTAATCTGAGATCTGGCTATGATAGAGAGGGATATATCATCTGGAAGAGCTGTTATTATTCTCTCTAAGTTTCATTCTCTGACACTTAACACGCTACCACTACAGGTAACCCAGTGACATTTCCGGAGAGAATAGTTACTGGAGTGAGCAAAATATTTTTGTACCGCTATGGAAATAACTATCTAGAACCCCCAGTGTCCAGCAGTTGACAACTAATGGGATTCTGTTCTTTCCATTTCTTGTAGTTCCTGAAACAGTTGACCTTCTATCTGACCTTCGGTTGTGTTAGAGGGTATTGTTAATGGTTTTTAGGGTTTTACACATATTGAAATATTTGAGCATTGTAGGTGATCTAAAAATGGAAAATAGTGGAGTACCTTCTCAAAGAATACCATATCCCCAATGCCTAGCTGGACCATTATGATGAAAAAACGCTGCTGCTGTATGTAATTAGTGTATCTGATCAACTTGAGTACAAAAAAACTTGTGTAATTTCATAAAACTTGTCTTTGTGGCTTTACTAAGAAAAATGAGCTTTCTCAATTTGTACATATACACTGCAAATGGACTTTTTTTATTTGATTAATTATTGGCTACTGATTTTGAATCATTTTCCACATAGTATTGAGCACATCAGTTTTATACAGGGAAATAGTACAATGGAATATTTACACTTCACACACAAGTATGGAAAATTAACCATTTGATCGCAGCATAGATGGAATGAATACAGGTATGCTTACAACAATAGTCAGATCAGGTACTTTCTCAGGAGCATTCAAATAAAAATATAGATTTACTTATATTAGGGTCTTCTTGTACTTGGGCATTCTACATGAAATTTTTTGAATAATATATGCTCTTTCTGTTTTGAAAGAGGCCAAGGGAGTTCATTTTGGCCCTTTGGCCCTTTATTTTAAGTGCTCATCTATCTCGTTCATGAATTAGTATAATACATATTCAAATAATGGAAAATCCAGGATAGAATGTAACAATATTACGAGAAAGAAAGCTGCTACTCACTATCTAGCAGAGATGCTGTGTCGCTGATACACACAACAACGACTCTCACAATTCACTCACACACACACACACAGACACACACACACATACACACAGCAACATTGCATGATGGGAGTGGCAACTGGGTGGGGGTATGGAGGATACTGGGGCAGGGAGGGAGGGTGGGTAGTGATGTAGAGTAAAGTGCTGCAGGTTAGACCACGGGCAGGGGAGAGGTGGGGAGGGTGGCAGAAGTAGCAGAAACGGAGGGAAATAAAAAGACTAGGTGTGGTGGTGGAATAATGGCTGCATAGTGCTGGAACGGGTGCAGGGAAGGTGTGGGATGGATGAGAACAGTGACTAATGAAGGTTGAGACCAGGAGGGTTATAGAAATATCGGATGTATTGCAGGGAAAGTTCTCACCTGCACAATTCAGAAAAGCTGGTCTTGGTGGGAAGGATCTATATAGCACACACTGTGAAGCAGTCATTGAAATATCATGTTTTGCAGCATGTTCAGCAACAGGGTGGTCCACTTGTTTCTTGGTTGCAGTTTGTTGGTGACCATTTGTGTGGACAGACAGTTTGTTGATTCTCATTCCTACATAGAATGCAGCACAGTGGTAGCAACTTAGCTTGTAAATCACATGACTAGTTTCACAGGTAGGCCTGCCTTTGATGGGATTAGTGGTGATGGTGCCTGACCTGGAGTAGGTGGTTTCAGGAGAATGTATGGATGTAGGTGTGTTACAGAGGTATGAGCCATGAGGTAAGGGATTGGGAGCATTGGTTGTGTAAGGATGGGTACATTATGTAGGTTCGGTGGATGACAGAATACCATGTGAGGCATGGGAAGGATAGTGGTCTGGATACTTATCATTTCAGGCCACGACAAGAGGTAATTGAAACCCTGGCATAGAGTGTAATTCAGTTTCTCCAGTCCTGGGTGATGCTGAGTTATGAGGGGCATGGTTGTCTGTGGTCAGACAGTGGGATTTTGGGAGGTGGTGGGAGACTGAATAGATAAGGCATGCAAGATTTGTTATTATACAAGGTTGGGAGGATAATTATGGTCAGTGAAGGCTTCAGTGAGGTAGTTAGATTGGGGCTGCTCATCCCTGCAGATGCGGTGACCAAGTGGGGATAGGCTATACGGAAGGGACTTCTTGGTATGGAATGGATGGCAATTGTTGAAGTGGAGGTATTGCTGGTGGTTAGTAGGTTTGATAATGACAGAGGTACTGATGTAACCACATTTGAGGTGGAGGTCAACATCTAAGAAGGTAGATTGTTGGGTTGAGTAGGACCTTGTGAAGCAAATGGGGGAGAAGTAGTTGAAGTTCTGGAGGAATGTGGATTGGGTATCCTTATCCTCACTCCAGATAGCAAAAATGTAATCATTGAATCTGAACCAGGAGTGGGGTTTAGGATTCTCTGTTTTTAGGAAGGGTTCGTTTATATGGCCCATGAATAGGTTGGCATTAGATGGTGCTATGAGGGTGCCCATAGCCATACCCTGAATTTGTTTGTGGGTAATGCCTCCAAAGCAGAAGAAATTGTGTGTGAGGATAAACTTGTCATGGTGACTAGATTGTTGGTTTTGAATCTGTCAATCTTTGGGAAAGGGAGTGTTCAATAGCAGGAAGGCTATGGGCATTAGGAACATTAGTGTACAGGAAGGTGGCACCAATAGTGAGAAGCATGGCACTTTGTGGTAAAGAGTCAGGAACTGTGGAGAGTCAGTGAAGGAAATTGTTCAAATGCCTCTGAGCACTACGGGACTTAACTTCTGAGGTCATAAGTCCCCCAGAATTTAGAACTACTTAAACCTAACTAACCTAAGGACATCACACATATCCATGCCCGAGGCAAGATTCGGACCTTCAACCATAGCGGTCGCGCGGTTTCAGACTGTAGTGCTTAGAACCACTCGGCCACTCTGGCTGGCTGGAGGAAATTGTTGGTATCTTTTAAATAGGAAGGTATGTTAGGGGTAATAGATTGTAGGGGTTGGTCTATGAGAGCAGCAATTCTCTCAGTAACCGGCCACAATGGGGCGTCTTGGGTGATTAGGTTTATGGACTTTAGGAATCATGTAGAAGGTAGGATTTATTAGTGGAGTGAGAGAGGTGAGCCGAGGCATGGACTCCAGGGAGAGGGTCTGATGTGCGCATAAGGATTTGAGTAGTGATTGGAGATCTTGCTGGATTACTGGAATGGAGTCGCTGTGGCAAGGTTTGTAGATAGAAGTATCTGACAGCCAGAAGAGTCCTACTGCCAGGTAATCCTTGCAGTTAAAAACAACAGTGGTGGAGCCTTTGTCCACAGGTAGGATTAGAAGGTCAGGATCAGTTCTTATGTGGTGGACTGCAGCCCATTTCTGCAGATGTAAGGTTAGAATGCATGTTGAGGGATTTGGGGAAAGATAGTGAGGCAACTGTTTATGCCATGCTCTGGCAGTTTCCGGTGATTAAGGGTGTCAGTGTGGTACTGGTGTGCAAGACTCACACTCCCTCTTGGCTATCGAACTTACTTGGAGTTGCTTCTCCGATCTTCTTTTCAGGATAGCCAGCTGTGATGTCCTGCACAACTTCTTCTCCCAAGATAAGATGCTACTTTGGAGGAAATGTTTTATACTTTTAAAATAACTCCGTACACTCAAGAATATTTTGAACTCAATCCCACTGTATTTTTATCACACATAACACTTTTCATACAACTAAAACATTTTTTCCCCTCATGAACCATGGACCTTGCCGTTGGTGGGGAGGCTTGCGTGCCTCAGCGATACAGATGGCCGTACCGTAGGTGCAACCACAACGAGGGGTATCTGTTGAGAGGCCAGACAAACATGTGGTTCCTGAAGAGGGGCAGCAGCTTTTTCAGTAGTTGCAGGGGCAACAGTCTGGATGATTGACTGATCTGGCCTTGCAACATTAACCAAAACGGCCTTGTTGTGCTGGTACTGGGAAAGGCTGAAAGCAAGCAGCCGTAATTTCTCCTGAGGACATGCAGCTTTACTGTATGATTAAATGATAATGGCGTCCTCTTGGGTAAAATATTCTGGAGGTAAAATAGTCCGCCATTTGTATCTCCAGGCGGGGACTACTCAGGAGGACGTCATTATTAGGAGAAAGAAAACTGGAGTTCTACGGATCGGAGCATGGAATGTTAGATCCCTCAATCGGGCAGGTAGGTTAGAAAATTTAAAAAGGGAAATGGATAGGTTACAGTTAGATATAGTGGGAATTAGTGAAGTTCTGTGCAGGAGGAATAAGATTTTTGGTCAAGTGAATATAGGGCTATAAATACAAAATCAAATAGCGGTAATGCAGGAGTAGGTTTAATAATGAATAAAAAAATAGGAGTGCGGGTAAGCTACTACAACCAGCATAGTGAACGCATTATTGTGGCCAAGATAGACACAAAGCCCATGCCTACTAGAGTAGTATAATTTATATGCCAACTAGCTTTGCAGATGATGAAGAAATTGATGAAATGTATGATGAGATAAAAGAAATTATTCAGGTAGTGAAGGGAGACGAAAATGTAATAGTCATTGGTGACTGGAATTCGTCAGTAGGAAAAGGGAGAGAAGGAAACATAGAGGGTGAATATGGATTGGGGCTAAGAAATGAAAGAGGAAGCTGTCTAGTAGAATTTTGCACAGAGCATAACTTAATCATAGCTAACACTTGGTTGAAGAATCATAAAAGAAGGTTGTATACATGGAAGAATCCTGGAGATACTAAACGGTATGAGATAGATTATTTAATGGTAAGACAGAGATTAAGGAATCAAGTTTTTAATTGTAGTAGATTTCCAGGGGCAGATGTGGACACTGGCCATAATCTATTGGTTATGACCTGTAGATTAAAACTGAAGAAACTGCAAAAAGGTGGGAATTTAAGGACATGGGATCTGGATAAGCTGAAAGAACCATAGGTTGTACCGAGTTTGAAGGAGAGCATAAGGGAACAATTGGCAGGAATGGGGGAAAGAAACACAGCAAAAGAAGAATGGGTAGCTCTGAGGGATGTAGTATTGAAAGCAGCAGAGGATAAAGTAAGTCAAATGACGAGAGCTGCTAGAAATCCTTGGGTAACAGAAGAAATATTGAATTTAATTGATAAACATGCAGTAAATGACGGAGGCAAAAAGGAATACAAAAGGTCTCAAAAATGAGATTGAGAGGAAGTGAAAATGGCTAAGCAGGGATGGCTAGAGGGCAAATGTAAGGATGTAGAGGCTTATCTCACTAGGGGTAAGATAGATACTGCCTACAGGAAAATTAAAGAGACCTTTGGAGAAAAGAGAACCACTTGTATGTAGATCAAGAGCTCAGATGGAAACCCAGTTTTAAGCAAAGAAGGAAAGGCAGAAAGATGGAAGGAGTATATAGAGGGTCTATACAACGGCGATGTACTTGAGGACAATATTATGGAAATGGAAGAGGATGTAGATGAAGATGAAATGGGAGATAAGATACTGCTTGAAGAATTTGACAGAGCACTGAAAGACCTGAGTCGAAACAAGGCCCCAGGAGTAGACAACATTCCATTAGAACTACTGACAGCCTTGGTAGAGCCAGTCATGACAAAACTCTACCAGCTGGTGAGCAAGATATATGAGACAGGCGTAATACCCTCAGACTAAAAAAAGAATACAATAATTCCAATCCCAAAGAAAGCAGGTGCTGACAGATGTGAAAATTACCTAACTATCAGTTTAATAAGTCATAGCTGCAAAATACTAACGCGCATTCTTTACAGACGAATGGAAAAACTGGTAGATGTGGACCTCGGGGAGGATCAGTTTGGATTCCGTAGAAATGTTGGAACACGTGAGGCAGTACTGACCTTATGACTTATCTTAGAAGAAAGATTAAGAAAAGCCAAACCTACGTTTCTAGCATTTGTAGACTTGGAGAAAGCTTTTGACAATGTTGACTGGAATACTCTCTTTCAAATTCTGAAGGTGGCAGGGATAAAATACAGGGAGCGAGAGGCTATTTACAATTAGTACAGAAACTAGATGGCAGTCATAAGAGTCGAGGGGCATGAAAGGGAAGCAGTGGTTGGGAAAGGAGTGAGACAGGGTTGTAGCCTCTCCCCGATGTTATTTAATCTGTATATTGAGCAAGCAGTAAAGGAAACAAAAGAAAAATTCGGAGTAGGTATTAAAATTCATGGAGAAGAAGTAAAAACTTTGAGGTTCGCCGATGACATTGTAATTCTGTCAGAGACAGCAAAGGACCTGGAAGAGCAGTTGAACGGAATGGACAGTGTCTTGAAAGGAGGATATAAGATGAACATCAACAAAAGCAAAACGAGGATAATGGAATGTAGTCAAATTAAATCGGGTGATGCTGAGGGAATTAGATTATGAAATGAGACGCTTAAAGTAGTAAAGGAGTTTTGCTATTTAGGAAGTAAAATAACAGATGATGTTCGAAGTAGAGCGGATATAAAATGTAGACTGGCAATGGCAAGGTAACCATTTCTGAAGAAGAGAAATTTGTTAACATTGAGTATAGATTTATGTATCAGGAAATCGTTTCTGAAAGTATGGAGTGTAGTCATGTATGGAAGTGAAACATGTACGATAAATAGTTTGGACAAGAATAGAATAGAATCTTTCGAAATGTGGTGCTACAGAAGAATGCTAAAAATAAGGTGGATAGATTACGTACCTAATGAGGAGGTATTGAATAGAATTGGGGAGAAGAGCAATTTGTAGCACAACTTGACTAGAAGAAGGGATCCGTTGGTAGGACATGTTTTGAGGCATCAACGGATCACAAATTTGGCATTTGAGGGCAGCGTGGATGGTAAAAATCGTAGAGGGAGACCAAGAGGTGAGTACACTAAGCAGATTCAGAAGGATGTAGGTTTCAGTAGGATCTGGGAGATGAAGAAGCTTGCACAGGACAGAGTAGCATGGAGAGCTGCAGCAAACCAATCTCAGGACTGAAGACCACAACAACAACAACAACAAAACATTTTTCGCAAGCTCGGAACCTTCTGGTCCGTCAGAAACTATCACATTCATTTTTCCATAAATACAGTGTACAAATCTCACAAAATTTAACAAGACAACCGTCTGGACCTTACAAAAGTAAGAGAAAGAATGAATAAGTAATTGTTCCTTCTTCTCTTTCAACAACATTCAAATATTCACAAATAATGTTTGACATCGCACTGAGACGGCGCGTTTGTTCCTTGAGCTGGACGTGTAACTCCTTACAAATGGAAGGCCTCAGACATGGCCAACCGATTCGGCTAAAATTTGGCAGGTCGCTTGTGTACCACTTAAAACGGAGGAATCTAAGATATTTTAGGTCAACACCGCCGCGTTATTGAAAAAATCACCCCTAAAAGTTATGAAGGGCAATAGACTCAAAATTGGCGGGATCGATAGATAATTGTAAACAGAGCATTTTTCATCATCAGCTATGGTATCCGAAAACGCATACTATTCCAGAAATCGAGGAAAGAAAGTTTTGCAACTGTCGCTTCTGTTCCAACTTTTTAAACGGTTTTTGCCGACAGCACTGAAAGCGTAACAGCCAAGGTAATTGGCTGGGAATCTGAGAACCCGGGTTCGAATCGCGAGGAAACCCAGTGGATGTTATTATTTTCGTTTGTACTTTTCCATATCTCAATTGATAGGAATAGGAGGGTTTATAAGGTAAGTAAATCTATAAGGAACGATAAAAATAAGGTAGGTAAATAAATTTCTGAAACTTCTTGGGGTAGTAAACATCTAAAATGTTACTCCAGGTCACTTTAGAATGGCTCTTCCAGTCACTGTTACGTGTCCTCATTTTTCGTCGAACAACGAGATGGGTGGTACTTGTCACATAAAAATTTGAAACAAATATACTCACGGCACCAAGAACATCTCATGAATGCAATCTTTCGAAAGCTACACTGTTCCTTCCCAAGAGTAGGCGGAAAACAAACTTGGTTTACATTTCAAAATGTCTTTTTCGGGAATTAATTTTGATGCGTACCACGCATACGATATCATTGCGTGAAAAATCGATGCTGAAAGTTGGTTATGAATTATGTTGTAAATAGTTATTGTATCCGTGCGGTTGTCCATTCCCGCTGGGTTTCCAGAAGCACACTGCAATCCTGAAGCCTGGAAATAAGGTTTTTAACCTGGCGATCGAAATCAACATTACACGGCTGGTACACAGGTGTACAGTTGGGCGGTATTACTTTTACCGTGCACGTTGGCTGACCCTCGCCAACTATAATCATTGTGTCATATAATATAGCATTACTTTGTCCACTCCAGGAATCCACTACTAGAAAAAACTTGCTATCGGAAACGTATGGTTTTAAAACATTCTCAAGAAATGTTCTGTAAATCGCATTCGTCAGTTTGGAGAAGGTAATGTAAAAATTTTTCAACGAGTCGGTTAAACGGTTGACCTCTTCTATAACCTGAGGACCAAATGTAACATTCGTTTCTTGTAAACACAGGAAAACCTTACGTAACAGTTTTCCAGAGGCTGTAGTGGCATGTTGCGCCGTGTACGAATGTCTTACTAGGTTTTTACTACCAACTGCGACAAGGATTAGTTTTTCTCCCTTATGCGATAATGTGCTTCGAATGTTCACCCAATACTCGCATCCTGTATGACCGGTGTTGATCACGTAATCACTATTAAAACCGCTCATAAGTGACGCCGTTTGCCTGTTGAAAAGAGCTCCCACTTTCTGTATATCTTCTATATTTTGTACTTCCTTATGAGAGACGTATTTAGTGACGCGCCGTTGACGAATTTTATACCCCGATCTGAAATTTTTTGCCCAAGATAATGATGCAGCAGACGTAGAATCCTTGTTGGCCGTATATTGAAGCGCTGCACCTGCAGCCCACTCCTGAAGTATTCTCGCTGTTACATTCTCGTTACGTCAACAAGATTCGACAAATCGGTCGTAAGTCCACATATTTATCGCCTGGTATTTGTCGTATCTTGTCCCTCCTTTAACGATATCACTTTCCCACAATTTCAAGTCCTTCTTCCGTTCCAGGGCTGTTGTTGCTCCATTCTTTTGCAGTGTTTGTAAGTTCAAATTTGGATGATTCCAGGCTAGCGCTACCGCCTTAACTTTTACTTCAAGGGGTATAGAGCTGTAGTTAAGTCGTTTAGTAACTGGTTCGTGATACTCATCGGGAACGGATGAAGCACATATTCCCAGAGAAGTGGAGATTTCTGAAGTGTTATGACAATTTAGCGATTCACTAGTCGGGATATCTTCCACTGAATCACCTTCTGCTTCGTCTTCATGGTATAGTACCTCAGTATCAAGAAAAGTCATTTCGTTCGTCACCACCAAAAATCTCTCGACCATAGCCGTTCTTATCAACCTGGAACGCCGAGAAACAGACCTGGCTGCTTCCGGTAGTGCGTTGATAATGCATCTGTATTTTGCAAACCAAAACACAGTGACGGTAACTTCCCGCTTGCCATAGTCTGTGACAGGCTCCCAACTATATATTACAACGCTAGTCGAAGGGTGTACATCCTCCGTTACTCAGATTATGCACCTGAAAGATATGACAACAAATAATAACTAGTTACTACGGCATAAACAGACGAGCTAATTTCTACAAACTACATACAACACTCGTCATATGTTACTTACAGAATAACACTGTATTCATTCACGAAACTTATTTCATTCGGCACATTAATGATGGAAAAATCACTACTGTATCCGCCAGGATCGCGGCAGCCTAATGACGGAAAACAACTCTTTCCGATTTACGTCTATAAGGCTCGTGCTGGACACCTTCTCTTTTCCAGATTCACAACTATGATATGACGAAGAGGCAACCGGGACAACATAAATCTCCCCGCGTGCATTCTGTCCCGTGCCTCGCTGTAAACAACCGTCGCGCGGTTGGCTGTCTGTGATCCCTCGTGAGGAATTCGAAGCACTCTTACAAGGGGAGGCCGCCAATTGTGAAATTCAGATTCAATTCATACTGCGCATAATAAAAGCTCATAGCCAGAGGTGCTATGTGGGAAAGCACCAAGATGTCCTTCTCAGCCGCTGTCGAGAAAATCGACAGTTAAAAGAAACCGGCGTGAAATACTCACTACGATTGATAGTTTTCTACAGCGTCGTTGCCGGATCGAATCTCGCGCCATGCAACCATTTTTTTTTAGTATTTGTTTTTTGTAATTCAAATGTGTGTACATACATACAATATATATATAATTCCCAGCAATCAGTTGCAACAATTATGCATATAATAAGATGTTGAAAGTCGTTTGTCGTGGAAAAACTGGCAACTTCGAACATCATTATGTTTTCCGCAAACAAAGTTGTATTTCATTAATGTTATTAATTGTCTTCATAATGTTAACCAAGTATAGTTAATGGAAGACGTAGAAACGATATTCCGAAACGAATACGTATAGCGTAAATCAAGCGTTCGAATTAGAATACAAACCCCACGTACACAAATTTGCTGTGGCAGGTATGAAATATAAACTCCGTTACTCGCTCGTTACACTCGAAGGACAGATGTTGAATGGGCCGAAACGAGTCGCCGCATAACAGCGTAGTTGCCTGCCAACTTCGAAAGAAGGTAGGTGCGGTCCCTAGCGCAACTTATAACATCGTCGAAAATCAGTGCGGACGTGAGAGCTTTGGTACACCCTGTTAAACAAACGGAAAAATTGAGGCGGTACAATTGGACAGCGATCCGCCTTCACCAACATGTGTAAGCAATTCATATATGAATTACAAAACACTAATAATAAAAAATGTTGCATGGCGCGAGATTTTGTTTTTTTTTATTTTTCCGCCTCTCCCGACACGCTTCATATACCCTGCACTGCTTATGCTGCTAATTAGTTGGTTAGGCGTTCCAATGATTTTTTTTTATTTTGTATATTTGTTTTATTTCATTTTTGTTCATTGTATCTGCTCGGGGCGGACATCGCAAGACACCCGTTTCAGTTAGTCGTTGATCCATTAACTCAGTTTTTTTATTACAGACGGCAGCTAACACACTGACCGAACACGCTAAGCTACCGTGCCGGCTGTTCGATCCGGCCACCTTCGGATCACGAACCCGAGCGTTTACCGCTGATCCACGACGCTGTAGAAAACTATCAATCGTAGAGAGTATTTCACCGCAACGGTTTCTTTTAACTGTCGATTTTCTCGACAACGGCTGAGAAGTGCATCTTGGTGCTTTGCCACATTACACCTCTGGCCATGAGCTTTTATTATGCGCAGTAGGGATCGAATCTGAATTTCACAATTGGCGGCCTCCCCTTGTTAGTCGTAGTTGTGGTCATGTGACAAGCCTTAAAAGTTTAATACTTTACTAACCAATGGCGTTGGGGTAATTAGTTTGCCTACTTTATTATTATCATTCTTTATTAATTTATTTACCTTATTAACCATCCTATCCCTATCAATTGAGATATGGAAAAATACAAACGAAAATAATAACATCCGCTAGGGTTCTCCAATTCCCAGCCAGTTAGTTACCTTAGCTGTTCCGCTATCGCCGCTGTCGGCGAAAAGCGTTTACCATGTGGGTACAGGAGCGACAATTGTAAAAGTTTCTTTCCTCAATTTTTGGAAAAGTTTGCGTTTGCGGACCCCATACCTGATGATGAAAAATGCTCTATTTACAATTATCTATCGATCGCTCTAATTCTGAGTCCGTTGCTCGTCAAAACCTTTAGGGTTGATTTTCTCAAAATTGCGGAGGTGTTGACCCAAAAGATCTTGGACTATTTCATTTTAGGTTCTACACAAGCAACCTGCCAAATTTGAGCCGAATCGGTTGGCCGTGTCTGAGGCCTTCCCCTTGTTAGCCAGGATCGGCGACTACCTGCCCGCGCCTATCATCCGTCCCATACATGTCCGTCCTGCACACACATAATTGTGGTGCAGTAGATACATTCTACTTTACCACACTCGTCTCTAAAATAACCCGTGTTCAAGACGGTGGAAATACGAGGGTCTCTAGAATTTACCCCGAAATTCTCGAGACACTACAATGCCTTTCAGAATGCTGGAAGTTAGCAAAGTATAATTATTAAATTGTCATTACTTCAACACCCCCATCAATTTAATACTTTCCTTAATTACCCGTAAAATTCACTATCCCCAGCTTTTGAGATATTTTACCAAAAGCAACTAGGACTGGACATTTCAGTAAACTGCCATTTGTTCCTCGGAGCTAATGTATTGAACATTTAGATGGCCTCGCCCTGTATAAAGAACAACAGCCGTTCTATCACATTTCGTTGTCTCTGATGAACCCTCACCATCGAGGACAACATACTGCGTACTATTTTTCAAGAAGTTTTCGAGCCATTCACATATCTGTGAACTTATTCGATATGCTCGTAGTTTCTTTAACAATCTACAATGGGGCACGATGTCAAATTCTTTCCGGAAATCTAGAAATATGGAATCTGCCTGTTGCCCTTCATACATAGTTCTCAGTATGTCACGTGAGGAAAGGGCAAGCTGAGTTTCGCACTTACGATGCTTCCTAAAGCCATGTTGATTCGTCGACGTATGTTGCTTAGCCTCACGTAAGTCTATTATAATCGAACTGAGAATGTGTACAGGGAGTTTGCAGCAATCAGAAGTTTGGGATATTGGTCTCTAATTTTACGGGTCCGTTTCTTTACCTCTCTATATACTGGAGTAATCTGCGCTTTTTTTCCAGTCGCTTGGAACTTCGCGCTGGGCGAGGGATCTACGACAAATGCAGGTAAGGGACCAATGACGTATAACACTCCTTGTAAAATCCCAAACCTATAACAATATTAATATACAGAAGAAAACGCTGCGATCTTATGCACCATCCTAATAGCTTGCGATCTCAGAATTTGCGGCGTGAGGCACCGTCACACGTCGCGAGGGCCAGGGAAGACCACCCTCCCTTGGAAAAAGCACTTGCATTAACGTGCCTGTATACTAGACTTGCAGTCATTACGACACTCGCTTTCTAAGTGGCGCACACATTCCGCCAGTATCACGGTTATCGCCTGCTCGTTAGACAGCCAGCTATACACGCCAGCTCCTATCTAGCTCAGCTCCACCTGTCTGTCAAAACAGTGCGCATATAGCCGCGCCAGTCTCTCGTACTCTGCGCGAGAAAATTCAACATTTCTTCTTTTAAAATATGTAAAATTAAATCAATACGTTTTTCAGTTTACTGCAAATATTACTTTTTGAAGCACTGTAATCATTTTCTTTCTTTAACTACAAATAGTGGGGATAATATGAAAAATGTTCTCAAACATAATTTTGAGTGTCGAGTGTAGAGTATATACGAAATTTGGAAGGCTTCCTAACACCAAACGCTGACTGGAAGTATCTTGTATGATGAGGGGCCCTGTAGTCTGCAGGTTGACAGAAACTGTTCCGTCAGTGGAGGCGCGCCTATTTGGTAAAACATCCACACCACGTCTCCGTGCGACTTATCGCCAGCCACGGGTGGGTCTTGCACCTGTCCTGGAGAGTGGTGGCGTGTTTCAGCCCGAATTAATGGAGCGCTCTGTTAGTTCAGAGACAGGTCTCCGTGCCGGCGCTGACGCACGGCGTGGTAGGAGGTCCGCAAAACCTCAGGCGTGGTGGGGATGTTTTGGACTTTGCGAGGGAAATAAGGAATCAACTTTTACATTAGTATGGCCAGTGTAGCGGGCTGTGTGTAGCCTTCTTATCTTGAGAATCTGCAACTCTATTGGAATTTTCGTAAGAATCTTTACATACTTCTGCAGAACTGATATTTTTCATGTTCATTAGTGAATGACGGCGCTGCTGTTATTACGCAGTTTAATCTTAGTGATTCAGCTCATATAATGTGAGTTACTTTTTCGTTGTTTAATGAAGCTGTTTAATTAAACAGTAATAAAGTACCCAATATCAATCTGGAAATATCCACCAGGCTGTGGCTAAGCCATGTCTCTACAAAATCCTTTCTTCCAGGAGAGCCAGTTCTGCAACGCTCGCAGAAGAGCTTCGGTGAATTTAGGAAGGTACAATTGAAGCTGTGAGGACGGGTTGTGAGTCGTGCTTGGGTAGCTCAGACGGCAGAGAACGCCGTGAGGCAAATATCCCGAGTTCGAGTCTCGGTCCGGCACACAGTTTTAATCTGCCAGGAAGCGCCAGTAATAAAGTAAACTTTCATTACATCAGATTGTTGCTGCTTACAAGTGTTACTCCACAGTAATGGCCCATACGAAGGAATGAACACCGCAGCTGCAACAAATCCCAGCCACCAGGTTATGCGATGAAAGCTGCCTCGTTGTGGGATTGTGGTTCTGGCTCGGAACCTGGGTCATTTTCTTGCAGGTATCGCCAGTTTTTCTCATCCAGATCGTTGCCCGAGTCAGAATGTGTGGCATGAGAACACCCATGCGTACCGGTCTAGATATGAGATGCACACAGACGTATATCTCATTAAGGATATTATGAATGCAGTTACCATGTTAGTTTGGTCGCGGTACGTGGTAGTGGCTGAGTGAAGTAGGCAAAATCCGCGAAATATGGAGCAATAAATACTCTTCGGTAATACTAAATAATATGCACTGAAGCGCCAAACAGACTGGTATAGGCATGCGTATTCAAATACAGGCTGAATACGGCGCTGCGGTCGGCAACGGCAATATAAGAGAACAGGTGACACGCTCAGTTGTTAGATCGGTTACTACTGCTACAATGACAGGCTATCAAGATTTAAGTGAGTTTGAACGTGATGTTATAGTAGGCGCACGAGCTATGGGACACAGCATCTCCAAAGTAGCGACGAAGTGAGGATGTATGTGTAGTGAACCGTGAATATCAGGAATCCGGTAAAATATCAAGTCTCCCACATCGCTGCGTCCGAATCATTTAACGAAACATCATCGATATGGGCTTTCGGAGCTGAAAGCCCACTCGTGTATCCTTGATAAGTGCACGACACAAAGCTTTACGCCTGCACTAGGCCCTTCAACACCGATATTGGACTATTGGTGACTGGAAATATGTTGCATGGTCGGACGACTCTCGTCCAAAAGAACGGACACAATTGCTGACCTGAGGCCGTCTAGAACGAAATTACGATTGTATTAATACCTTGAGCTGCTGACGGGCGTTGACGTATAGCAACGGGGACTGGTGAAAATGTGTGCCCGACCGGGATAGAGCGTCCTTCATGTAAGCAGGAGATCCCGGGTTCGAGTCCCGGTTGGGGCACACATTTTCACCTGTGCTCGTTTATATATATCAAAGCCCATCAGCAGCTGAAGGTGTTAATGTAATTCTAACCTCAGACATTAGTCAAGCCATGCCACGTCGAGTTGCGGTACTTCCGTGTACTCACGGGGGCTTTACACGATGTTAGGGAGGTGTCCCAGTTTCTTTGGCTCTTCAGTGTATATGACTTAGGAGCATTGCCATATATGTAAAAGTGTTTTGATTGTATCACTTATGATGCAATTTAGTGGTGATAGAGTCTTCAACGTGTTTCATCAGTACTGTGGTGGCCCGAGGTGAGTGATTGTGGTTGGCAGATACCTCAGTGTACTGTGGGATGTAGAACACTTAGTTCTCTCAGAAACCACGTGAATGCATCGCCGGGCGTTGTGGCCAAGCGGTTGTAGGCGTTTCAATCTGGAACCGCGCGATCGCTACTGTCGCAGGTTCCAATCCTGAGTTCTGAGTTGTAGGGCACTGATGACCTCAGATGTTAAGTCCCATAGTGCTCAGAGCCATTTGAACCATTTGAAGCTGAATGCTTCACTTCGGTCGTCTCCCTCGAACTCCTCCAACAGGGTGACTGATTTAGATGTGCGTTTCCGCCCAACCGCTGTAAATCTCACGCTGGCCGCTACGCGGAACACAAACCATAACCACTCTAATAAGTTAAAATGCCCACAAGGTGTTAATGACAGGCTCGCCTGCCATGGATACTCTACGAAATCAAGCATTCCAATGGTGAGCGGCATGGGTGCTCAGCGATAGTAAGCATCCCGATGGGAACAAAATAGTATTACCTCAAAATCTTGTTACCGGATCACGTTAAACGTCGATTCTAAGCAGACACTGGAACCGGTAACCACGTTACACTCTACAGGCCAATTTGGAAGAGTCAAGTAGGTATCCCACTGCTGTCCAGGGCGCCTCCAGACACACTTTCGCTCAGTTCGAAGCGGGACTCAAGAATGAAGACAGCTCTACCCCAGCCAATGAGATTCCAGGCCGAAAGCGTTTGTGGAAACCTCATGGACAGTGGTGGTATACCATCATACGACCCGACAACCAGGAGTCATGCTCCGGGGTGCCATTACTTTTCACAGTAAGGCCTCTTTGGTTGTCAGCCACGACACCCTTACAGCACAGCAGTCCAAGACATTGCACGTGCTGTTTTTTTTTTTTTTTTTGGTTCTTCATGAGAAGCCATTCTGGTCTGACACTTCAGAAAGACAATGCCTGTCAGCACACGGCGAGAGTTTCTACTGCTTGTCTTCGTCCTTGCCAAACCATACCTCGGCCGGCAAGATCGCCTGGTCTCTCTCCAACTGAGAACGTTCGGAGCATTATGGGCAGCACCTCATCTGCATGGATACTCTGCAAATTACATTAAAGTGCCTGGCAGAGGGATCATAGAACCACCTTCACAATCCTCTATTATTCGAAACTCATAAACCTCGCGGAAACAACGAACACCCTTATCTTTTCGTACGAGCTCTGCTTTCCCTTATCATGGTGATCGTTTCTCCCTGTGTAGTCAGTGTCAACAATATATTTTCGCATTTGGAGGGGAAGGTTGGTGAATTTCATGACAAGATTCCGTCGGAACGAAAAACGGCTTTCTTTTAATGATGTCCAGCCCAAATCCTGTATCATTTCTGTGGCACTCTCTTCCATATTTCGCGATAATACAATACGTGCTGCCCTTCTTTGAACTTTTTCGATGTACTCAGTCAGTCGTATCTGGTAAGGAACCCACACCACGCAGCAGTCTAAAAGAGGACGGACAAACGTAGTGTAGTCAGTCTCGTTAGTAGATCTGTTACATTTTCTATGTGTCCTACCAATAAAACGGAGTCTTTGGTTAGCCGTCCCCACAACATTTTCTTTGTGTTCCTTCCAATTTTTGGTTGTTCGTAATTGTAATTCCTAGGCATTTAGTTGAATCTACGGCCTTCATATTTGACTGATTTATCGTGTAACCGAAGTTTAACGGATTCCTTTTAGCACTCAAATGGATGACCTCACGCTTTTCGTTATTTAGGGTCAATTGACAATTTTCGCAGTATACAGATATATTTTCTAAATCGTGTTGTAATTTGTTTTGCTGTTCTCACGACTTTACTAGTCGATAAACGACAGCGTCATCTGCAAACAATCTTTGACAGCTACTCAGATTGTCTTCCAAATCGTTTATAAATATAAGGAACAGAAAAGGGCCTATAACACTATCTTTGGAACGCCAGAAGTCACTTCTGTTTTGCTCAATGGCTTTCCGTCGATTGCTACGAACTGTGACTTCTCTGACAGCGAATCACAAATCCAGTCACAAAACTGAGACGATGTTCCAAAGCACGCAAATTCACTAAAAGCCGCTCATGTGGTACAGTGTCAAAAGCCTTCTGGATATCCAGAAATACGGAATCGATTTGAAATCACTTGTCAATAGCAGTCAACACTTCACATGTTACATAAGAACGATCTTCACTAAATCCATGTTCACTGTGTGTCAATAGGTCGTTTTCTTCGAGGTAATTCATAATGTTATCCTACTACCTTTCTTGAATATTGGTGTGACCTGTGCAACTTTCCAGTCTTTGGGTATGGATCTTTCGTCGGGATTTCGCCGATCTAACGCGTCAGTTCGACAGAATTTTGGTACGATATACCTCAGGAGAACATCCAACAACTGTACTTAATAATGCCGAATCGAATAAATACCTGAATAAGCACCAGATGTGGATCAACGCGTTACTTACTTGCTCGATTTCTGAAGCACTTTCTGTTGGATAAATCATCCACATTGTTCTGTACATGTACTACACATCGACGGATTTTCGTCTCATTCGCATTATTCTTTCATGACCTATAGTTTTTATGTGTGTTATAACGTATATCCATACTCCCAGAATGACTAGGAAGATGTGTTATAAATATGGTGAAAATACTATTTAATTATTTGCAGTATCCTTAATATGGGAAAACCAATAATAATTAGTCTACAACAGATTGCTGTTCAAAAAGGACTGTCATCTGTTTTTTGCAAAGCATTTGCTGAAGAGAACGATTCTGCTCATATAATGTGTTTACCTTTAATCAGTTTCAACAGATGGTTCAAATTGCTCTGAGCCCTATAGGACTTAACATCTGAAGTCATCAGTCCCCTAGACCTGGAACTACTTAAGCCTAACTAACCTAAGGACATCACACACATCCATGCCCGAGGCAGGATTCGAACCTGCGACCGTAGCAGCAGCCCATTCCCGGACTGAAGCGCCTAGAACCATTCGGCCATTGCTTCCGGGAAATTCCAATAGATCATCGAACATTGAGAACAGCTGAAATCTCTCAAATTGAATGAAGCTCCATGGCTCGACCGATCCCTTAACACGGTGCATTGTATTTGCAGCTGCGTTAGCAGTTCTGTTAACTATAATCCATCGCCCATCGCACGAACAAAAGCCCTGCCCAGTAGTTGGAAGAAATCACAGATCGTACCCGGTATCCTTGATATCGATTTGTTATAGAATCTTCGAATATATTCTAAATTTAAAAAATAACGAGGTATCTCTGACAGAATGACCTCCCCATGGCAACCTGTATGATTTCCGAAAACAATGATCACGTGAAACCCAACTCGCTATTTTATCAGATGACTGCTAAAAGTAATGGACGAAGGCAGATAAATGCAGTATTTTTCGATTTTCGAAAAGTATTTGATTCAGTACCACGGCTATACTATTATCAAAAGTAAGGCACTATGAGGTATCAATGAAAATTTGCGTCAGTTGAGGATATTTGATAAGGAGAATGTAGCTTGTAATCTTGGATGAAGAGTCATCATTAAATATCAAAGTAACTTAGATTGTGCCCCAGGGAAGTGTCTTGGAAGCCTTGCTGTTGATATTGTGCAGGGATATGCTAAAGTCCGTATTATTTCAAAAGTCAATATTTCACGGAATAATGCAGGTAGAGAGAGCCGCACGCGGTAGCCGATTTGTCTTGGGCGCCTTGCCACGGTTCGCACGGCTCCCCTCGGAGGTTCGAGTCCTTCCTCGGGCCACGGGTGTGTGTTTTGTCCGTAATGTAAGTCAGTTTAAGTTAGGGACCGATGGTCTCAGCTGTTTGGCCCCATAGGAACTTACCACAAATTTCCCAAATTTAGGTTTTTACTGAAACTAAAGAAAGTGCAAATGACAAATAATCGTGAGTTAATAACGAGCATCAAAACCGTTATAGGGATTAGTGAACACAGGGTTGTCGTAGTGAGACTGTATATTGTAATCCCGAAATCCTCGAAAAACAAACAAAAAGTATACCTATTCAAAAATGCTGATAAAAATTCACTTGACGCCTTCCTGAGAGACTCATTCCAAATTAATAATATAAGTGTAGACCAGAAGTCGTTTGCATTCAAAAAATAGTATCGGCAGCAATTGAGAGATTTATACGAAATAAACTAAGAAACGGCGGAGCTGATCCTCCGTGGTACACAAAACGGGTTAGAACACTGTTGCAGAAACAACGAAACAAACATGCCAAATTTAAACAGACGCAAAATCCCTAAGATTGCGCTAAATTCCGGGCTTCTCTAAAGGATAGCCAGAGTTCAATGCGAGATGCCTATAACAGTTTCCACGACGAAACTTTGTCTCAAAACCTGGCAAACAAATCCAAGATATTCTGGTCGTATATGAAGTATGCTAGTGGCAATTTACAATCAATGCCTCCTACATCTACATCTACGTCTACATGACTACTCTGCAATTCACATTTAAGTGCTTGGCCGAGGGTTCATCGAACCACAATCATACTATCTCTCTACTATTCCACTCCCGAACAGCGAGCGTGAAAAATTAACACCTAAACCTTTCTGTTCGAGCTCTGATTTCTCTTATTTTATTTTGATGATCATTCCTACCTATGTAGGTTGGGCTCAACAAAATATTTTCGCATTCGGAAGAGAAAGTTGGTGACTGGCACAACTTGCCCAGAAGAAGGAATCGGTTGGTAGGACATGTTCTGAGGCATCAAGAGATCGCCAATTTAGTATTGGAGGCCAGTGTGGAGGGTAAGAATCGTAGAGGGAGGCCAAGAGATGAATACACCAAGCAGACTCAGAAGGATCTAGGTTGCAGTAGGTACTGGGAGATGAAGAAGCTTGCACATGATAGAGTAGCAGGGAGAGGTGCATCAAACCAGTCTCAGGACGGAAGACCACAACAACAACCACAACAACAACAGTGTAATGGACGAAATGCGATGATTCCGAGTTCGTAATAATCTTACCAACAAAGATATGCCTATGAGGGAGGAGCTTACTGCAACATCTCTCAGAAATACTTCACATAGGGTAATGGAGGAAACGCGATGATTCTGGCTTTGTAGTAACCATACCAACAAAGAGAAGCAAATGAGTGAAAAGCTTTCTTCAGCTTCTCTCAGAAATACTGCATATAGGGTAAAGGGTGAAGTGCGATGTTTCTGGCTTCATAGTAACCATACCAACAAAGACATGCAAAGGAGGGAGGAACTTTCTGTAGCTTCTCTCAGAAATATTTCACATAGGGTAATGCATGAAACGTGATGATTCTGTCTGTGTAGTAATCATATCAACAATTAGACGCAAATGAGGGAGGAGCCTTCTGTGGCTCCTCTCATAAACACTTCACATCAGGTAAATGATGAAATGTCATGATTGGGTCTGTGTACTAATCATACCAACAAACAGATACAAGTGAGGGAGGAGCTTTCTGCAACATCTCTCAGAAATACTTCAAATAGGGTAATAGAAGAAATGCGATTATTCTGGCTTTGTACTAACCATACCAACAAAGAGACGCAAGTGAGGGAGGAGCTTTCTGATGCTTCTCCCATAAAAACTTCACATCAGGTAATGGATGAAATGAAATGATTGTGTCTGTGTACTAATCATAGCAACAAACAGATGGAAGTGAGGGAGGAGCTTTCTGTAGCTTCTATCTGAAATACACCACATAGGGTAAAAAATGAAATCCAATGATTTTGGCTTTGTAATAACCATACCAACAAACTAATTAAAATCAGGGAGGAGCTTTCTGTAGCTATACTCAGAAATACTTCACATAGGGTAATAGGTGAAATGCGATGATTCTGGCATTGTAGTAACCATACCAACAATCAAACGCAAATGAGGGAGGAGCTTTCTGAAGCTTCCATCAGAAATACTTCACACCAGGTAATGGATGAAGTGTAATGATAGTGTCTGTGTACTAATCATACCAACAAACAGATGCAAGTGAGGGAGAAGCTTTCTGCAGCTTCTCTCAGAATTACATCAAATAGGGTAGTGGACAAAATGCGATTCTTGTGGCTTTGTAGTAACCATACCAACATAGTAACACAAATGAGGGAGTAGCTTTCTGTGGCTTCTCTCATAAATACTTGACATCAGGTAAAAGATGAAAAGTCGTGATTGTGTCTGTGTACTAATCATACCAACATACAGATGCAAGTGACGGAGGAGCTTTCTGAAGCTACTCTCTGAAATACTTCACATAGGGTAATGAATGAAATGCGATTATTCTGGCTTTGCAGTAACCATACCAACAAAGAGACGCAAATAAGAGAGGAGCTTTCAGTGGCATCTATAACACATCAGTTAATGGATGAAATGTAATGATCTTTTCTGTGTAACAATCAAACCAAAAAAGAGGATGCAAGTTATGGAGGATCTTCCAACAACTTCTCTCAGAAATACTTCACTTAAGGTAACGGATGATATGCAATGATTCTGGCTTTCTAGTAACCATACACAAAAAAAGAAACTCAAATGGGGGATGAGTTTTCTGTAGCTTCCCTCAGAAATACTTCACATCAGGTAATGGATGAGATGTAATGATTGTGTCTGTGTACTAATCATACCAATAAAAGATGCAAGTGAGGGAGGAGCTTTCTGCAGCTTCTTTCTGAAATACATCACATTAGGTAATAGACAAAATGCGATGATTCTGGCATTGTAGTAACCATACTAACAAACAAACACAAGTACGGGAGGAGCTTTCTGTAGCATCCCACAGAAATATTTCACATCAGGTAAGGGATGAAATGTAACCATAGTGTCTGTGTACTAATCATACCAACAAACAGATGCAAGTGAGGGATGAGCTTTCTGCAGCTTTTCTCTGAAATACATCAAATAGGGAAATAGATGAAATGCAATGATTCTGGCTTAGTAGTAAACTTACCAACAAATGCACGCAAATGTGGGGGTGCTTTCTGTAGCTTCCCTCAGAAATTCTCCATATCATGTAATGGGTGAAATGTAATGATTGTGTCTGTGTACTAATCATACCAACTAACAGATGCAAGTGAGGGAGGAGCTTTCTGTAGCGTCCCTCAGAACTACTTCACATCAGGAAATGGATGAATGTAATGATTGTGTCTGTTTAATCAAACCAACAAAGAGATGCAAGTGAGGGAGGAGCTTTCAGCATCTTCACTCTGAAATACTTCACATATGCTAATGGATGAAATGAGATTATTTTCGCTTTATAGTAACCATACAAACAAACAACCATACCAACAAAGAGACGTAGACGAGGGGGGAGTGGGCAGAGCGTCCTGCAGCTTCTCTCAGTAATAGTTCACATAGGGTAATAGATTAAATGCGAGGGTCTGGCTTTGTAGTAACCATACAAACAAACAAACACAAATGAGGGTGGAGCTTTCTGTAGCCTCCCTCAGAAATACTTCACAACAGGTAATGGATAAAATGTAATGATTGTGTCTGTGTACTAATCATACCAACAAACAGATGCAAGTGAGGGAAGAGCTTCCTGCAGCTTCACTCAGAAATACTTCACATAGGGTAATAGATGCGATGATTCTGGGCTTGTAGTAACCATACCAACAAACAAACGCAAGAACGGGTGGAGTTTTCTGTAGCATCCCACAGAAATATTTCAGATCAGGTAAGGGATGAAATGTAACCATAGTGTCTGCGTTGTAATTTTACCAACAAACAGATGCAAGTGAGAGAGGAGCATACTACAGCTTGTCTCAGAAATACTTCACATAGTGTAGTAGGTGAAATGCGATGTTTCTGGCCTTGTAGTAACCATACCAACAAACAAATCCAACTGAGGGGGGAGCTATCTGTAGCTTCATTCAGAAATACTTCACATTAGGTAATGAATGAAATATAAAGATTGTGTCTGTGTACTAATCATACCAACAAACTGATGCAAGAGAGGGAAGAGCTTTCTGCAGCTTCTCTCTGAAATACATCTAATAGGGTAATAGATGAAATGCAATGATTCTGGCTTAGTAGTAAACTTATCAACAAATGCACGCCAATGAGGGAGGAGCTTTCTGTAGCCTCCCTCAGAAATACTCCATATCAGGTAATGGATGAAATGTAATGATTTTGTCTGTGTACTAATCATACCAACAAACAGATGCAAATGAGGGAGGAGCATTATGTAGCTTCCCTCAGAAATCCTTCACATCAGGAAATGGATGAAATGTAATGATTGTGCCTGTTTAATCAAATTAACAAACAGATGCAAGTGAGGGAGGAGCTTTCAGCATGTTCTCTCTGAAATATATCACATAGGGTAATAATTAAAATGCGATGATTCTGCCTTTGGAGTTACCAGGCCAACAAACAAACGCAAATGATGGGGGAACTTTCTGTAGCTATACTCTGAAATACTTCACATAGGGTAATAGGTGAAATGTGATGATTCTGGTTTTGTAGTAACCATACCAACAATCAAACGCAAATGAGGGAGGAGCTTTCCGATGCTTCCGTCAGAAATGCTTCATACCAGGTAATGGATGAAGTGTAATGATAGTGTCTGTGTGCTAATCATACCAACAAACAGATGCAAGTGAGGGAGAAGCTTTCTGCTGCTTCTCTCAGAAATACATCAAATAGGGTAGTGGACAAAATGCGATTATTGTGGCTTTGTAGTAACCATACCAACATAGTGACACAAATGAGGGAGTAGCTTTCTGTACCTTCCCTCATAAATACTTCACATCATGAATGGATGAACTGTAATGATTGTGTCTGTGTACTAATCATACCAACAAACAGATGCAAGTGAGGGAGAAGCTTTCTGCAGCTACTCTCTGAAATACTTCACATAGGGTAATGATTGAAATGCGATTATTCTGGCTTTGCAGTAACCATACCATCAAAGAGACGCAAATAGGGGAGGAGCTTTCAGTGGCTTCTATAATAAATACCTCACATCAGTTAATGGATGAAATGTAATGATGGTTCCTGTGTACTAATCATACCAAAAAAGAGATGCTAGTGAGGGAGGATCTTCCAGCAGCTTCTCTCAGAATTACTCCACTTAAGGTAACAGATGAAATGCGATGATTCTGGCTTTCTAGTAACCACACCAACAAAGAAACGCAAATGAGGGAGGAGCTTTCTGCAGTTTCCCTCACAAATACTTCACATCAGGTAATGGATAAAATGTAATGATTGTGTCTGTGTACTAATCATACCAACAAACATATGCAAGTGAGGGAGGAACTTTCTGCAGCTTCTCTCTGAGATACTTCACATAGGATAAAAATGAAATGCGATGATTATGGCTTTGTAGTAACCATACCAACAAAAAAACTCAAATGGGGGATGAGTTTGCTGTAGCTTCCCTCAGAAATACTACACATCAGGTTATGGATGAGATGTAATGATTGTGTTTGTGTACTAATCATACGAAAAAAATGCAAGTGAGGGAGGAACTTTCTGCAGCTTCTATCAGAGATACTTCACATAGGGTAATAGATGTAATGGGATGATTCTGGGTTTGTAGTAACCATACCAACAAACAAACACAAATGAGGGAGGAGCTTTCTCTAGCTACCCTCAGAAATAGTTTACATTAGGTAATTGATGAAAGGTATTGAATGAGTGTGAGCACTAATCTTACCAACAATCAGATACAAGTGATGGAGGAGCGATCTGCAGCTTCCCTCACAAAAACTTCACATAGAGTATTAGATAAAATGCGGTTATTCTGGCTTTGAAGTAACCATACAAGCAAACAAACGCATATGAGGGATGAGCTTTCTGTAGCTTGTCTCATAAATACTTTACATCAGGTAATGGACGAAGTGTAATAATTGTGTCTGTGTCCTAATCATACCAACAACTGATGCAAGTGAGGGACGATCTTTCTGCAGCTTCTCTCAGAAATACATCACATAGGGTAATAGATGAAATGCGATGATTCTGGGCTTCTAGTATCCATACCAACAAACAAACACAAGTGCAGGTGGAGCTTTCTGTAGCATCCCACAGAAATATTTCACATCAGGTAAGGGATGAAATGTAACCATAGTGTCTGTATAGTAATCTTACCAACAAACAGATGCAAGTTAGGGAGAAGCGCTCTGCAGCTTGTCTCAGAAATACTTCACATAAGGTAGTAGATGAAATCCGATGTTTCTGGCTTTGTAGTAACCATACCAACAAACAAATGCAAATTAGGTAGCAGTTTTCTGTAGCATCCCTCAGAAATACTTCACATCATCTAGTAAATGAAATTTAATGTTTGTGTATGTGTACTAATAATACCAACAAACAGATGCAAGTGAGGGAAGAGCTTTCCACAACTTCTCTCTGAAATATATCACATAGAGTAATAAATGAATTGCGATGATTCTGGCTTTGTAGTAACCATAAAAACAAACAAACGCAAAAGACACTTGAGCCATCTGTAGCTTCTCTCAGGAATACTTCACATAGGGTAATAGATGAAATGCGATGATTCTGGCTTTGTAGTAATAATACCAACCAACAAACGCAAATGATTGAGGAGCTTGCTGTAGCCCCCTTCAGAAATACTTCACATCAGGTAATGGATGAAATGAAGTGATTGTGTCTGTGTACTAATCATAACAAGAAACATATGTAGGTGAGGGATGAGCTTTCTGCAGCTTCCCTCATAAATACTTCACATCCGGTAATGGATGAAAAGTAATGATTGTGTCTGTGTACTAATCATACCATAAATAGATGCAAGTGAGGGAAGAGCTTTCTGCAGCTTCCCTCAGAAATACTTCACATCAGGTAATGTATGTTATGTAATGAGTGTGTGTGTGTATTAATCATTATAACAAAGAGATGCAAGTGAGGGTGGAGCTTTCTGCAGCTCCATGCTCAAATACATCATATACAGTAATAGATGAATTGCGATGATTCCGGCTTTGTAATAACCATAGCAAAAAACTAAAGCAAATGAGTGAGTAGCTTTCTGGAGCTATTCTCAGAAATACATCTCATGGGGTAATAGATGAAATGCGATGATTCTGGCTTTGTAGTAACCATACCAACAAACAAATGCAAATAACACTTGAGCTTCCTGTAGCTTTATTTAGAAATATTTCACATAGGGTAATAGATGAAATGCGATGAGACTATATTTTTAGTAACCATACCAACAAACAAACGCAACTCTGAGAGGAGCTTTCTGTAGCTCCCCTGAGAAATATTTCACATCAGGTAATGGATGAAATGTAATGATTGTGTCTGTGAACAAATCGTAACAACAAACAGATGCAAGTGTGGGAGGAGCTTTCTGCAGCTTCCCTGAGAAATACTTCACATCCGGTAATGGATGAAATGTAATTATTGTGTCTGTGTACTCATCATACCATAAACAGATGCAAATGAGGGATGAGATTTCTGCA
The DNA here is from genome assembly GCF_023897955.1 of Schistocerca gregaria. Classification (NCBI taxonomy): domain Eukaryota; kingdom Metazoa; phylum Arthropoda; class Insecta; order Orthoptera; family Acrididae; genus Schistocerca; species Schistocerca gregaria. Next base: position 219,111 of record NW_026062042.1, on the reverse strand, counting down.
GCTTTTCCCTGAAATACATCACATAGGGTAATAGATGAAATGCGATGATTCCGGCTTTGTAGTAACCATACCAACAAAGAAACGCAAATGAGGGTTGTGCTTTCTGTAGCTTCCCTCAGAAATATTTCACATCAGGTAATGGATGAAATGCAATAATTGTGTCTGTGTACTAATCATACCATAAACAGAAGCAAATGAGGGATGAGCTTTCTGCTGCTTTTCTCTGAAATACATCACATAGGGTAATAGATGAAATACGATGATTCTGGCTTTGTAGTAACCATACCAACCAACAAACGCAACTGAGGGAGGATTTTATTGTAGCTTCACTCAGAAATTCTTCCCATCAGGTAATGGATGAAATGTAATGATAGTGTCTGTGTACTGATCAGAACAACAAACAAATGCAATGAGCGAAGAGCTTTCTGCAGCTTCCCTCAGAAATACTTCACATCAGGTAATGGGCGAAATGTGATGATTGTGTCTGTGTATTAATCATTCCAAGAAACAGATGCAAGGGAGGGAGTTGCTTTCTGCAGCTTCTTTCTGAAGTACATCACATTAGGTAATAGACGAAGTGCGATGATTCTGTCATTGTAGTAACCATACCAACAAACAAACGCAACTCTGAGAGGAGCTTTCTGTAGCTCCCCTGAGAAATATTTCACATCAGGTAATGGATGAAATGTAATGATTGTGTCTGTGTACTAATCGTAACAACAAACAGATGCAAGTGTGTTAGGAGCTTTCTGCAGCTTCCCTGAGAAATACTTCACATCCGGTAATGGATGAAATGTAATTATTGTGTCTGTGTACTCATCATACCATAAAGAGATGCAAATGAGGGATGAGCTTTCTGCAGCTTTTCCCTGAAATACATCACATAGGGTAATAGATGAAATGCGATGATTCCGGATTTGTAGTAACCATACCAACAAAGAAACGCAAATGAGGGTTGTAATTTGTGTAGCTTCCCTCAGAAATATTTCACATCAGGTAATGGATGAAATGTTATGATTGTGTCTGTATACTAATCACAACAACAAACAGGTGCAAGTGAGGGATGAGGATTCTGCAGCTTCTCTCTCAAATACATCACATAGCGTAATGGAGGAAATGCTTTGAATCTGGGTTTGTAGTAACCATAATACAAACAAACGCAAATGAGGGGGGAGCTTTCTGTAGCTTCCCTCAGAATTACTGCACATCAAGTAATAAATGAAATGTAATTATTTTGGCTGTGTACTAATCATTCCAACAAACAGATGCAAATGAGGGATGAGCTTTCTGCAGCTTTTCTCTGAAATACATCACATGGGGTAATAGATGAATTGCAATGATTCTGGCTTTGTAGTAACCATACCAAAATCAAATGCAAATTAATGAGTAGCTTTCTGTAGCTATTCTCAGAAATACTTCACATAGGGTGATAGATGAAATGCGATAATTCTTTCTTTATAGTAACCATTTCAACAAACAAACGCAAATGAGGGAGGATCTTCCTGTAGCTTCCATCAGAAATACTTCACATCAGGTAATGGACAAAATGTAATGATTGTGTCTGTGTACTAATGGTACCAACAATCAGATGGAAGTGAGGGAGGAGATTTCTGCAGTCTCTCTCTGAAATACATCACATGGGGTAATAGATGAAATGAGATAATTCTGGCTTTGTAGTAACGATACCAGCCAACAAACGCATCTGAGGGAGGATTTTCTGCAGTTTCCCTCAGAAATATCTCACATCAGGTAATGGATGAAATGTAATGACTGTGTCTGTGTATTAATCATTCCAAATAACTGATGCAGTGATGGAGGAGCTTTCTGCAGCTTCCTTCTGAAAGACATCACATTAGGTAATAGATGAAATGTGATGATTCTGGCATTGTAGTAACCATACCTACAAACAAATGCAAAGGAGTGAGGAGCTTTCTGTAGCTTCCCTGAGAAATACTTCAATCTGGTAATGGACGAAATGGGATGATTGTGTCTGTGTATTAATGATTCCAACAAACAGATGCAAGTGAGGGAGGAGCTTTCTGCAGGTTCTCTCTGAAGTACATTACATAGGGTGATGGATGAAATGCAATGATTCTGACTTCGTAGTAACCATTCCAACAAACAAACGCAAATGAGGGAGGAGCTTTCTGTAGTTTCCCTCAGAAATACTTCACATTAGGTAATGGACGAAATGTAATGATTGTGTCTGTGTACTAATGGCACCAACAATCATATGGAAGTGAGGGAGGAGATTTCTGCAGTCTCTCTCTGAAATACATCACATGGGCTAATAGATAAAATGCGATATTTCTGGCTTTGTAGTAACCATACCAGCAAACATACGCATCTGAGGGAGGATCTTTCTGTAGTTTCCCTCAGACTTACTTCACATCAGGTAATGGATGAAATGTAATGATTGTGTCTGTGTATTAATCATTCCAAAAAACAGATGCAAGTGTGGGAGGAGCATTCTGCAGCTTCTTTCTGAAATACATCACATTAGGTAATAGATGAAATGCGATGATTCTGGTTTTGTAGTAACCATACCTACAAACAAACACAAAGGAGTGAGGAGGCTTCTGTAGCTTCCCTGAGAAATAATTCACACCATGTAATTTTTGAAATGTAATGATCGTGTCTGTGTACTAATCATACCAACAAACAGATGCAAGTGAGGGAGAAGCTTTCTGCGGTTTCCCTCTGAAATACATCACATAGGGTAATGGATGAAATGCAATGATTCTGACTTCTTAGTAACCATTCCAACAAACAAACACAAATGAGGGTGGAGCTTTCTGTAGCTTCCCTCAGAAATACTTCACATCAGGTAATGGACGAAACGTAATGATTGTGTCTTAGTACAAATCATATCAACATACAGAGCAAGTGAGGGAGGAGCTTTCTGCTGCTCCTCTCTGAAATACCTCACATAGGGAAATAGATAAAATGCGATGATTCTGGCTTCGTAGTAACCATACCAACAAACAAATGCATATTAGGGAGGAGCTTTCTGTAGCATCCCTCAGAAATACTTCACATCATGTAATAAATGGAATGTAATGTTTGTGTCTGTGAACTAATCATACAACAAACAGATGCAAGTGAAGTAGGAGCTTTCTGCCACTTCTCTCTGAAATACATCACATTGGGTAATAAGTGACATGGGATGATTCTGGCTTTGTAGTAACCTTACCAACAAACAAATGCAAATTAGGGAGCTGCTTTCAGACCATATTTGATAAATACTTCACATCATCTAGTAAATGAAATTTAATGTTTGTGTATGTGTACTAATAATACCATCAAACACATGCAAGTGAGAGAAGAGCTTTCCGCAACTTCTCCCTGAAGTACACCACAAAGAGTAATACATGAAATTCAATGATTCTGGTTTTGTAGTAAGGATACCAATGAACAGATGCAAGTGAGGCGGGAGCTTTCTGCAGCTTCTCTCTGAAATACATCACATAGGGTAATGGATGAAATGCAATGATTCTGGCTTTGTAGTAACCATACCAACTAACAAACGCAAATGAGGGAGGAGCTTTTTATAGCTTCCTTCAGAAATATTTTACATCAGGTAATGGATGAAATGTAATGATTATGTCGGTGTACTAATCATACCAACAAACAGATGCAAATGACTGAGGAGCTTTCTGGTGCTTCTATCTGAAATACATCACATAGGGTAAAAAATGAAATCAGATGATTCTGGCTTTGTAATAACCAGCCCAACAAACTAACGCAAATGAGGGAGGAGCATTTTGTGTCTATTCTCAGAAATACTTCACATAGTGTAATAGATGAAATGCAAGGATTCTGGCTCTGTAATAACCATATCAAGAAAGTAACGCAAATGAGGTAGGAGTTTTCTGTAGCTATTCTCAGAAATACATCACATGGGATGATAGATGAAATACGATGATTCTGGCTTTGTAGTAACCATACCAACTAACTAAATGCAAATGACACTTGAGCTTTCTGTAGCTTATTTAGAAATACCTCACATAGGGTAATAAATGAAATGCAATGATTCTGGCTTTGTAGAAACCATACCAACAAGCAAACACATATGATGGTGGAGCTTTCTGTAGCTATTCTCATAAATACTTCGCATATGGTAATAGATGAAATGCGATGATTCTGGCTTTGTAGTAACCATACCAACCAACAAACTCAAATGAGTGAGGAACTTTCTACAGCTTCCTCAAGAAATATTTCACATCAGGTAATGGACGAAATGTGATGATTGTGTCTGTGTATTAATGATTCCAACAAACAGATGCAAGTGAGGGAGGAGCTTTCTGCAGGTTCTCCTTGAAGTACATTACATAGGGTAATGGGTGAAATGCAATGATTCTGGCTTCGTAGTAACCATTCCAACAAACAAACGCAAATGAGGGAGGAGCTTTCGGTAGCTTCCCTCAGAAATACTTCACATCAGGTAATGGACGAAATGTAATGATTGTGTCTGTGTACTAATGGTACCAACAATCAGATGGAAGTGAGGGAGGAGATTTCTGCAGTCTCTCTCTGAAATACATCACATGGGCTAATAGATAAAATGCGATAATTCTGGCTTTGTAGTAACCATACCAGCAAACATACGCATCTGAGGGAGGATCTTTCTGTAGTTTCCCTCAGAAATACTTCACATCAGATAATGGATGAAATGTAATGATTGTGTCTGTGTATTAATCATTCCAAAAAACAGATGCAAGTGTGGGAGGAGCTTTCTGCAGCTTCTTTCTGAAATACATCACATTAGGTAATAGATGAAATGCAATGATTCTGGTTTTGTAGAAACTATTCCAACAAACAAACGCAAATGAGGGAGGAGCTTTCTGTAGCATCCCTCAGAAATACTTCACATCAGGTAATGGATGAAAGGTAATGATTGTGTCTTAGTACTAATCATATCAACATACAGAGCAAGTGAGGGAGGAGCTTTGTGCTGCTCCTCTCTGAAATACCTCACATAGGTTAATAGATAAAATGCAATGATTCTGGCATAGTAGTAACCATACGAACAAACTAAAAGCAAATGACACTTGAGCTTTCTGTAACTTTCTTTAGAAATACTTCACATAGGGTAATAAATAAAATGCAATGATTCTGGCTTTGTAGTAACCATACCAACAAGCAAACACATATGATGGTGGAGCTTTCTGTAGCTATTCTCAGAAATACTTCACATATGGTAATAGACGAAATGCGATGATTCTGGCTTTTTAGTAACCATACCAACAAACAAAATGCAAATGACACTTAAGCTTTCTGTAGCATTTTTTAGAAGTACTTTAAATAGGGTAATAGACGAAATGCGAAGATACTGGATTTGTAGTAACCATACCAACAAACAAACACATTTCTCTCAGAAATACTTCACATCAGGTAATGGATGAAATGTTATGGTTGTGTCTGTGTACTGATAACAACAACAAACAGATGCAAGTGAGGGAAGAGCTTTATGCAGCTTCCCGCAGAAATACTTCACATCAGGTAATGGATGTAATATAATGAGTGTGTGTGTGTATTAATCATTATAACAAACAGATGCAAGTCAGGGAGGAGCTTTCTGCAGATCCTTTCTGAAATACATCACATAAAGTAATAGATGAATTGCGATGATTCTGGCTTTGTAATAACCATACCAACAAACTAAAGCAAATGAGGGATGAGCTTTCTGTAGCTATTCTCAGAAATTCATCACATGAGGTAATAGATGCAATGCGATGATTTTGGCTTTGTAGTAACCATACCAACAAATGAAACGCAAATGAGGGTTGTGCTTTCTGTAGCCTCCCTCTGAAATATTTCACACCAGGTAATGGATGAAATATGATGATTGTGTCTGTGTACTAATCATAACAAAAAAAGGAGCAAGTGAGGCACGAGCTTTCTGCAGCTACTCTTTGAGATACATCACATAGGATAATGGATGAAATGCAACGATTCTGGCTTTGTAGTAACCATTCCAACAAACAAATGCAAATGAGGGATGTGCTTTCTGTGGCTTCCCTCAGAAATACTTCACATCAGGTAATGTACAAAATGTAATGACTGTGTCTTTGTACTAATCATACCAACATACAGAGCAAGTGTGGGAGGAGCTTTCTGCTGCTCCTCTATGAAATACTTCACATAGGGTAATAGATGAAATGCGATGATTCTGGCTTTGTAAAAACCATAGCAACAAACAAATGCAAATTAGGGAGGAGCTTTCTGTAGCATCCCTCAGAAGTACTTCACATCATATAATAAGTGAAATGTAATGGTAGTGCACGTGTACTAATAATACCAACGAACAGATGCAGGTGAGGGAAGAGCTTTCCACAACTTCTCTCTGAAATATATCACATAGAGTAACAAATGAAATGCGATGATTCTGGTTTTGTAGTAAGAATACCAACAAACAGATGCAAGTGACGGAGGAGCTTTCTGCAGCTTCTCTCTGAAATACATCACTAAGGTTAATAGATGAAATGCGATTATTCTGGTTTTGTAGTAACCATAAAAACAAACAAACGCAAATGACACTTGAGCCTTCTGTAGCTTTTGTCAGGAATACTTCACATAGAGTAATAGATGAAATGCGATGTTTCTCGCTTTGTAGTTATAATACCAACAAACAAACGCAAGTGATTGAGAAGCTTGCTGTAGCCCCCCTCAGAAATACTTCACGTCAGGTAATGGATGAAATGAAGTGATTGTGTCTGTGTACTAATCATAACAACAAACAGATGTAGGTCATGGATGAGCTTTCTGCAGCTTTCCTCATAAATACTTCACATCCGGTAATGGATGAAAAGTAATGATTGTGTCTGTGTACTAATCATACCATAAACAGATGCAAGTGAGGGAAGAGCTCTCTACAGCTTCCCTCAGAAGTACTTCACATCAGGTAATGGATGTTATGTAATGAGTGTGTGTGTGTGTATTAATCATTATAACAAACAGATGCAAGTGAGGGTGGAGCTTTCTGCAGCTCCATGCTGAAATACATCTCATAAAGTAATAGATGAATTGCGATGATTCTGGCTTTGTAATAACCATAGCAAAAAACTAAAGCAAATGACACTTGAGCTTCCTGTAGCTTTATTTAGAAATATTTCACATAGGGTAATAGATGAAATGCGATGACACTATATTTGTAGTAACCATACCAACAAACTAACGCAACTGAGAGAGGAGCTTTCTGTAGGTCCCCTGAGAAATATTTCACATCAGGTAATGGATGAAATGTAATGATTGTGTCTGTGTACTAATCTAAACAACAAACAAATGCAAGTGTGGGAAGAGCTTTCTCCAGCTTCCCTGAGAAATACTACACACCAGCTAATGGATGAAATGCAATGATTGTGTCTGTGTAGTAATCGTACCATAAACAGAAGCAAATGAGGGATGAGCTTTCTGCAGCTTTTCTCTGAAATACATCACATAGGGTAATAGAGGAAATGCGTTGATACTGGCTTTGTAGTAACCATACAAAACCAACATACGCAAATGAGGGAGGATTTTATTGTAGCTTCACTCACAAATACTTCACATCAGGTAATGGACGAAATGTGATGATTGTGTCTGTGTATTAATCATTCCAACAAACAGATGCAAGTGAGGGAGAAGCTTTTTGCAGCTTCTTTCTGAAATACATCACATTAGGTAATAGACGAAATGCGATGATTCTGGCATTGTAGTAACCATACCTACAAACAAACGCAAAGGAGTGAGGAGTTTTCTGTAGCTTCCCTGAGAAATACTTCACATCAAGTAATGGACGAAATGTGATGATTGTGTGTGTGTATTAATCATTCCAACAAACAGATGCAAGCGAGCTAAGAGCTTTCTTTAGCTTTAATTTGAAATACGTCACATAGGGTAATAGATGAAATGCAATGATTCTGGTTTTGAGTTAAACATACCAACAATCAAACGCAAATGGGGGAGGAGCTTTCTGTAGCTTCCCTCAGAAATATTTCACATCAGGTAATGGATGAAATGTTATGATTGTGTCTGTATACTAATCATAACAACAAACAGGTGCAAGTGAGGGATGAGGATTCTGCAGCTTCTCTCTAAAATACATCACATAGTGTACTGGACGAAATTCTTTGAATCTGGGTTTGTAGTAACCATAAAACAAACAAACGCAAATGAGGGGGGAGCTTTCTGTAGCTTCCATCAGAATTACTTCACATCAAGTAATAAATGAAATGTAATGATTTTGGCTGTGTACTAATCATTCCAACAAACAGATTCAAATGATGGATGAGCTTTCTGCAGCTTTTCTCTGAAATACATCACACGGGGTAATAGACGAAATGCAATGATTCTGGCTTTGTGGTAACCATACCAAATACAAACGCAAATTAAAGAGTAGCTTCCTGTAGCTATTCTCAGAAATACTTCACATAGGGTAATAGATGAAATGCGATAATTCCTTTTTATAGTAACCATTTCAACAAACAAATGCAAATGAAGGAGGATCTCCCTGTAGCTTCCGTCAGAAATACTTCACATCAGGTAATGAACGAAATGTAATGATTGTGTTTGTGTATTAATCATTCCAAAAAACAGATGCAAGTGAGGGAGGAGCTTTCTGCAACTTCTCCCTGAAATACATCACAAACAGTAATAAATGAAATGCAATGAATCTGGTTTTGTAGTAAGAATTCCAACAAACAGATGCAAGTGAGGGAGAAGCTTTCTGCAGCTTCTTTCTGAAATACATCACATTAGGTAATAGACGAAATGCGATGATTCTGGCATTGTAGTAACCATACCTACAAACAAACGCAAAGGAGTGAGGAGTTTTCTGTAGCTTCCCTGAGAAATACTTCACATCAAGTAATGGACGAAATGTGATGATTGTGTGTGTGTATTAATCATTCCAACAAACAGATGCAAGCGAGCTAAGAGCTTTCTTTAGCTTTAATTTGAAATACGTCACATAGGGTAATAGATGAAATGCAATGATTCTGGTTTTGAGTTAAACATACCAACAATCAAACGCAAATGGGGGAGGAGCTTTCTGTAGCTTCCCTCAGAAATATTTCACATCAGGTAATGGATGAAATGTTATGATTGTGTCTGTATACTAATCATAACAACAAACAGCTGCAAGTGAGGGATGAGGATTCTGCAGCTCCTCTCTAAAATACATCACATAGGGTAATGGACGAAATGCTTTGAATCTGGGTTTGTAGTAACCATAAAACAAACAAACACAAATGAGGGGGGAGCTTTCTGTAGCTTCCCTCATAATTAATACACATCATGTAATAAATGATATGTAATGATTTTGGCTGTGTGCTAATCATTCCAACAAACAGATGGAAATGAGGAGTGTGTTATCTGCAGCTTTTCTCTGAAATACATCACATGGGGTAATAGATGAAATGCAATGACTCTGGCTTTGTAGTAACCATACCAAAAACAAACGCAAATGAATGAGTAGCTTTCTGTAGCCATTCTCAGAAATACTTCACATAGGGTAATAGATGAAATGCGATAATTCTTTCTTTATAGTAAACATTTCAATAAACAAACGCAAATGAGGGAGGATCTTTCTGTAGCTTCCGTCAGAAATACTTCACATCAGGTAATGGATGAAATGTAATGATTGTGTCTCTGTATTAATCATTCCAAAAAACAGATGCAAGTGAGGGAGGAGGTTTCTGCAGCTTCTTTCTGAAATACATCACATTAGGTAATAGATGAAATGCGATGATTCTGACATTGTAGTAACCATACCAACAAAGAAACGCAAATGAGGGTTGTGCTTCCTGTAGTTTTCCTGAGAAATATTTCACATCAGGTAATTAATGAAATGCAATGTTTGTGTCTGTGTACTAATCATACCATAAACAGAAGCAAGTGAGGGAGGAGATTTCTGCAGCTTTTCTCTTAAATACATCACAAAGGGTAATAAATGAAATGCGATGATTCTGGCTTTGTAGTAACCATACCAACCAACAAACGCAACTGAGGAAGGATTTTATTGTAACTTCACTCAGAAATACTTCACATCAGGTAATGGATGAAATGTAATGATTGTGTCTGTGTACTGATCAGAACAACAAAAACAAATGCAATGAGCGAAGAGCTTTCTGCAGCTTCCCTCAGAAATACTTCACATCAGGTAATGGACAAAACGTGATGATTGTGTCTGTGTATTAATCATTCCAACAAACAGATGCAAGTGAGGAAGGACCTTTCTGCAGCTTCTTTCTGAAATACATCACATTAGGTAATGGATGAAATGCTATGATTCTGGCATTGTAGTAACCATACCTACAAACAATCGCAAAGGAGTGAGGAGCTATCTGTAGCTTTCCTGAGAAATACTTCACATCAGGTAATGGTCGAAATGTGATGTTAGTGTCTGTGTATTAATCATTCCAACAAAAAGGTGCAAGTGCGGGAGGAGCTTTCTGCATGGTCTCTCTGAATTACATTACATAGGGTAATTGATGAAATGCAGTGATTCTGGCTGCGTAGTAACCATTCCAACAAAGAAACGCAAATGAGGGAGGAGCTTTCTGTAGCTTCCCTCAGAAATACTTCACTTAAGGTAATGGATGAAATGTAATGATTTTGTCTTAGTACTAATCATACCAACATACAGAGCAAGTGAGGGAGGAGCTTTCTGCTGCTCCTCTCTGGAATACCTCACATAGGGTAATATGTAAAATGTGATGATTCTGGCTTTGTAGTAGCCTAGCAACAAACAAATGCAAATGACGGAGGAGCTCTCTGTATCTATACTCAGAAATACTTCACATAGGGTAATAGATGAAATGCGATGATTCTGGCTTCGTAGTAACCATATCAACAAACAATTGCGAATTAGGGAGGAGCTTTCTGTAGCATCCCTCAGAAATACTTCACACCATGTAATGAATGAAATGTAATGTTTGTGTCTGTGTACTAATCATACAACAAAATGATGCAAGTGAAGGAGGAGCTTACTGCAACTTCTCTCTAAAATACATCACATAGAGTAATAAATGAAATGCGGTGATTCTGGTTTTGTAGTAAGAATACCATAAACATATGCAAGTGAGGGAGGAGCTTTCTGCAGCTTCTCTCTGAAATACATCACATTGGGTAATGGATGAAATGCAATGATTCTGGCTTTGTAGTAACAATACCAACAAACAAACGCAAATGACGCTTGAGCTTTCTGTAGCTCTTTCCAGAAATACTTCACACATGGCAAAAGATGAAATGCGATGATTCTGGCTTTGTGTTAACCATACCAACAACAAAACGCAAATGAGCGAAGAGCTCTCGCTAGCCCCCCTCAGAAATACTTAACATCAGGTGATGGATGAAATGCAGTGATTGTGTATGTGTACTAATCATACCATAAACAGATGCAAGTGAGGGAAAAGCTTTCTGCAGGTTTTTTTTTCTGAAATACATCACATAGGGTAATAGATGAATTGCGAAGATTCTACATTTGTAATAATCATACGAAGAAACAAATGCAAATGAGGGATGAGTTTTCTATAGCTATTCTCTGAAATATTTGACATAGGGTAATAGATGAAATGTGATGATTCTAACTTTGTAGTGATCATACAAACAAAGAAATGAATATTAGGGAGAAGCTTTCAGAAGCAGCCTTCAGTAATATTTCACATCATGTAATAAATGAAATGTAATGATTGTGTCTGTGTACTAATCATACCAACAAACAAACACAAATGAGGGAGGTGCTTTCTGTAGTAATCATTCCAACGAACTGATGCAAGTGAGAAAGGAGCTTTCTGCAGCTTTCCTCCGAAATACATGTGTCTGTGTACTAATCATACAAAAACAGATGCAGGCGAGGGAGGAGATTATTGCAGCTTCTCTCTGAATTACATCTATTGCAGCTTCTCTCTGAAATACATCACATAGGGTAACAAATGAAATGGGATGAATCTGGCTTCGTAGTAACCATACCAACAAACAAATGCAAATTAGGGAAGAGCTTTATGAAGCATATCTGAGAAATTCTTCACATCATCTTGTAAATGAAATTTAATGCTTGTGTCTGTGCACTAACAATACCAACAAACAGATTCAAGTGAGATAAGAGCTTTCTGCAAACTTCACTCTGAAATACATCACATAGAGTAATAAATGAAATGTGATGATTCTGGTTTTGTAGTAAGAATACCAACAAACAGATGCAAATGAGGGAGGAGCTTTCTGCAGCTTCTCTCTGAAATACATCACATAGGTTAACAGATAAAGAGCGATGATTCTGGTTTTGTAGTAACCATACCAACAAACAAACGCAAGTGACACTTGAGCCTTCTGTATCTTTTCTCAGAAATACATCACAAAGGGTAATAGATGAAATGCGATGATCCTGGATTTGTAGTAATAATACCAACAAACAAACACAACTGAGGTAGGAGCTTCCTGTAGCCCCCCTCAGAAATACTTCACATCAGGTAATGGATCAAATGCAGTGATTGTGTCTGTGTACTAATAATAACAACAAACAGATGTAAGTGAGGGAAGAGCTTTCTGAAGCTTCCCTCAGAAATACTTCACATCCGGTAATGGATTAAATGTACTGTTTGTGTTTGTGTACTTATCATACCATAAACAGATGCAAGTGAGGGAAGAGCTTTCTGCAGCTTTTCCATGAAATACATTACATAGGGTAATAGATGAAATGCAATGATTCTGGTTTGGTGGTAACCATACCAACAAACAAATGCAAATGTGGGAGGAGCTTTCTGTAGCTCTCCTCAGAAATACTTCACATAGGGTAATAGATGAAATGCGATGATTCTGGCTTTGTAGTAACCATACCAACAAACAAAGTCCATAAAAGAAATGTAATGATTTTGTCTCTGTACTAATCATACCAACAATGGGATTCAATTGAGGGATTAGCTTTCTGCAGCTTCCCTCAGAAATAATTCACATCAGGTAAAGGATGAAATGTAATGATTGTGTCTGTGTACTAATCATACCAACAATCAGATGAAAGTGATGGAGGAGCTTTCTGCACCTTCTCTCAGAAATACATCACGTAGGGTAGTGTACTAATCATACCAACGATCAGATGAAAGTGAGGGAGGAGCATTCTGCACTTTCTCTCTGAAATACATCACATAGGGTTATAGATGAAATGCGATGATTCTGGCTTTGTAGTAACCATACCAAGAAACAAACGCAAATGAGGGAGGACCTTTCTGTAGCTCTTCTCAGAAATATTTCACATAGGGTGATAGATGAAATTCCATGATTCAGGGTTTGTAGGAACCATACCAACAAACAAACGAAATGAGGGAGGAGCTTTATGTAGCTTCCCTCAGAAATATGTCACATCAGGTAATGGATGAAATGTAATGATTGTAGTAACCATACACAGGGTAATGAATGAAATGCAATGATTTTGGCTTTGTAGTAACCATTCCAACAAACAAACTCCATAAAAGAAATGTAATGATTGTGTCTGTGTACTAATCATACCAACAAAGTGATGCCATTGAGGGAGGAACTTTCTGCAGGTTTCCTCAGAAATACTTCACATCAGGTAATGGATGAAATGTAATGATTGCGTCTGTGTACTAATTATACCACATAGTGTATGCTGCCTTGGTGTGTGCCTCGCCCTTGCCTTCGGCTGTAATTGGCACAGTGCCCGAAGGACTCAGTCCCTCCGGATTTCTTGCGCCACCACTTTTATTCCATCTTAGCCACGTATCACGGCTCTGGCATTGTCTACAGTGTCGGTTCGATGGTTGCTGGTCGTGTTGGTTATGCCCTAACTCTAGGGGACCATTGTGAACATCTTTCATTTCCGGCTGGCTGCAGCTTTTACACTGCTGACGTGGTCATCATCTTTCGAGCTCTAGAGTATCTCCGCTCCTGCTCAGGTGAGTCCTTCATTATCTGTGGCGATTACCTGAGTGGTTTACCAGCTCTCGACAAGTGTTTATCTCATTCTCGTCTGGTGATGGCTATCCAGTTGTCCCTGCATAATCTTGCCCGTTGCGGCGGATCTGTTGTCTTTGTTTGGAACCCAGGCTATGTTGGGATAGCTTGCAATGAAACTGTTGACTGCCTGGCGAAAGAGGCCACCAGTAAAGCATCTCTGGAGATTAGCCTCCCGGAGATTGATTTGCGGGCACTATTACGCCAAAAAGTTTTAGATTTATGGGACAGTGATTGGCGCAACCTGCCCATGCCAAACAAACTCCGTCATAACAAGGAGACGATGACTGTGTGGTGGTCATCCATGCGAGCCACCGCAGGGACTCAGTCATCCTTTGCTGTCTCCGCATTGGCCACACCTGACTGATGCCCAGTTATTTCCTGTGTCGTGAGGATCCACCTCTTTGTCGTTGTGGGGTGTCCTTGACAGTGGTCCATATTCTGTTGGAGTGCGCCCTTTTAACTGTGCTCAGGCAGACTTTTGTGATGGCTGAAATGCTCTCTGCACTTTTAACTGATGACTGTTCCATAGCGGACTTAGTTTTGCATTTTATTAGGGGCAGGGGGATTTTATCGCTTAATGTAAATGTGTGTGTTTTTGTGTGTGCTTTGTGTTGATTCTGGCCTTTGGGCTACGATTTTAGTCTGCTTTTTTTAATGTGTTTCTCAGTGGTTGGCTTTTCCTTTTCTGTTTCTATGGTCGGCAACCCACCGTCACTCTCCGTGTGATTTTAGTTCGTCTTGTCTGATCTTTGTCTCAGTTTCTCTCGTTCTGTGTCATCTGTCCTCTCGTTTGTTGATTGTTCTTATTCTCTGTGGGTGTTTTTAGTATTAGAAAAAGGGACCAATGACCGTAGCAGCCTGGTCTCTTTAACCCCCCAAAAACCAACCAATCCTAAGATGTCTACCTCAGTCGGAGATGAAATGTCAGAAATAATTTTATTCATCGACTGTGCCGTCCTCCCACAAGCCAGTCCAGAAGTTTTGACTAATGTGAACAGTCGCAGTGAAAGCCTATGTTGTGTAAATGTGTGCTTGTCTCCTGAAGTTTACCTTGTGAAAGGAGGAGTAGGAGGTCATTTAATGCGCGTGGTGTGAGTAGCTTCGCAGTATTTTCTATCCTTCACGTATCATGTGTTTTCATTCTTGATAAAACACTGAATATTAGTCATCGACAAAGTTTTTTGTTGTAGCTCGTGTATTTAGAGGAAACAGCACTAACCTGGCGTACATGTTTCCTTGGGATTGAACTAGAATGTAGTGACTTTCAGCCACAGTCTCCAACTGTTGTCACTATTTAACTTAAATTATTATCGGACCTGTCTGAGGAAATGTGTGTCAAGTAATGTACTTCAAAAGGCCTTTCTGCTGTGCTCTAATTCCTCATGTTCATATACAGGATTGAAGCAGTTGAGAGTTGAGAAGCGTTGTGGGTTTGGGAAAGAATAAGATCTTTAGTCGACGTGAAAACACAGACAATGCTATTGTGGTAAACTGCAGTATTAAAAATTCTGTAACTTTACAAAAGGTCTAAAAGAGTCAGTAGAATCAGGTGTGACTGGTAAACCATTCTTTTTCAGGTGGTATACATTTTGTTATTTTTCATTTATAAATGTATATCTATCTGCTCCAGGAGATACATTTTCCTGCCACTGGAATGAATATGCAGGTTTTTCTGCATATCATTAACAATGTGTTTGTTGTAGAACATGTCTTCCACAGTGGCCGACATTGAAAAATGATTTGAGTGAAAGCCATTTCCTTCTGTAAATGAGTGTCCTATGTCTGTGTGGTAAGGCAGGGCAACCTGGCCATTGTATTTTATATTCTGTACCATTGCAAGTTGAAATCAAACTTCACACACACACACACACACACACACACACACACACACACACACACACACACACACACACACACACACACACACACACTAACTACGTAGATCTTCTTTAGTTACATCTGAGCTTCCAGTGAACATAATTCATATTTATGCATTATATTTAGCACATGGGGAACATGTGCAAACTCAGTTGATGAGAAATAAAGGATATAATGTAAGTAACTAATTCATTTTTCACCTAATTAAATCTCTCCTCATTTTCATTCAGAAAGCCTTAATCTATGTCACAGTGAAAGCCACGTGCAGACAGTGGCCAATAGCCGCTCTCTCCGGTTTCGTAATAGGGACCCGCTCTGCCCTAGTCCAGCCAGTCTGGTACTCGCTCTGGGTTTTGTTTCTATCTCGGTGGTAGTGCATTCTGGTCGTTGCTCGTTGTTGACAATAGCCTGGCTCTGGTTCCGAGTGGATTTACGTTTGGTGTTTGGTGTCCACAAGCATCTGTTGTTTATCTCTTCCTCCTTGTGTCGCCTATAGTCGGTAGTGGTTGGTTGTTGTCAGGTGTTGTTGGTCTGTCGTCCGACTTGTCCTGTGTTTACCTTGTGGTGCGTGCTCCACCGCTGGCGTCTTCCCTGCCTGGCGGCTGCGATCCGCAGCCCCAGCCATTCCTGCTGATGGTTGTGGTTACCACAATTTACTTCGCTCCTACCACATTGTCGTCAGTAATTGCAGTAGTCATTTTCAACATCTTCTCAACCATCTTTGAAACATTTGTACCACTTGTAAAGTCTTGTACTCGTAGTAGAGTCGCCAAAAGCCACACTCGATGTTTAGAATGCGATACTGCACTTTGCTCCATTTTTAAACAAAATTTAATGGAGAATCTTCGATCCATCTTTTTCGAAAGTAAAAATTCTCTGAGCACTCAAAAACAAAGACCTTCTTTTCCACTGTCAACAATGAACTAAATACTGAAAATAGATGTAAATATATGTACGGTACATCAGGAACACATGTACTAACAAGAAAACAACAAAAATGTATACAGCCAACAGAATTAAATTCCTGTAACTTTTTGATCACACCTCATATGCAGTGTCTGGAAAAAGGAAATAAAGCACCCATAACAGTGTAACTTTGTACAAGTACAAACTATTAGCGGGCATGTACACAATTAGAGCAGCGATTCTCAGCGAAAGTAGAAAGGCCACTAGTGTTGATGGTGGAGGGTATACAAGAGGTGTGAGCACCATCGGGTAGACTACTGATGAGAGGTGTCACATTGTGTTCAGTGTTGAATCACGGTTCTGCACTATCCCCGATGACCACTGTCAGCACGTGTGGCGGCAGCTTGGGGGACATTCCATTCTTCCAGTGTTTTGGAAAGGCACAGTATGGCCAGCAAATGGTTATGATTGTAGGTTGCAGTTGATAGTGATTGAGGGAACTGTGACGGAACAACAATCTTTCAGATGTCGATAATCCTCGTGTTACATCTTGTATGACAGTATCGTGATGTTATTTCCAACACAACAGTGCTCATCCACATAGTGGCATGTGTATGTATCAATTGTATGCATGGTATTAGCTGCTCCCATAGTCAGCAAAATCCTTAGATATGTTCCCTGCAGAGCATATGTGGCACGAGCTTGGACATAAACTCTGCCCCAGTGTCAGTATCCAGAATATTGTGGACCATTACAACAGTTTGAGGCCAGCTTGCCTGAGGAAGGAATCTAGTGGCCTTACGACACCCTCCCAAACAAACAAGTGTATGCAAGAAGGGCAATTGGGTGCATGTCATATTGATAAGTGAGCTCATACTGCCAAGTTCTTTGTAAATCTGACTCAATTTTGTAATCACTAAAGTAACATCACATACCGACTGAACCCATGGCATTTCTTTTCTTTCTGTGAATTTCAATTTCTTAGCTGGGCAGTGTTTGTGAACATCTTGGGCTGAAAGAAAATTAGCATGATATAGAGACGTGAAACTATTAGAGACGTAATTAAATGTAAAAGTGTCACTAAAAACATATTTAAAGTGAAAAGCCTGAAAAGACACCAAGTTGTGTGTCCAGAAAAACTGTATCACAATGGGTTAACAGTGAGCAGCAACTGCAACCAAATGGGAAAATTATCTTCTTCCGGCCCAGGATGTTGTAGCAGATTTTCTGCAACTTCACATTCCTAATGCTTCTGTATATTTTTTCCTGTTTCTACAAAGTCCATTCCTGGCAACTATAATTAAAATGATCCAAGTCACTGTCCTTCTTTGTATACTAAGGTGTCTGTCTGTAAATAATTTACTCTTATTTC
Source organism: Schistocerca gregaria (assembly GCF_023897955.1). Classification (NCBI taxonomy): domain Eukaryota; kingdom Metazoa; phylum Arthropoda; class Insecta; order Orthoptera; family Acrididae; genus Schistocerca; species Schistocerca gregaria. The sequence goes on along the minus strand of NW_026062042.1, from coordinate 201,005 downwards.
TGGAGGCTTGGGCATTCCAATTCTTCTCCTAATATCCACTAGCTTTTGCCCTCAACTATGTTAGCACGGATCTTGAACCTGCATGAATTTTGAGTAGCCCTGAAGCTTATTATCCATGGGAAAAATGGATATAAAGAACTGAAAGTGAAGTTGTCAAAACGATGCAATGGTAAAGAATTGATATGTTTGTAAGCACAGATACAGATATTTGAAGTATGAAATAGCAAAATGCCTGGATAGGGGAACAAGCTGGTGGCGTATTTAATGAAAATACAAAAAATTAAAGAATCTGTAGTTACAAATAAGTCAGTTCTTTACTGTTGCACCCTTTTGACAGTGTCACCTTCAGTCTTTTATATCTGTTTTTCTTGCTAATAAGCTTCAGGATATTTATGAACATTCATGTCAATGAAGTCGTTTGCTTAATAAGCTTATCAGTGACAATAGTTTCAGTAATTTGTGAATGAATTCAAGAATGTCTGTGGGTAATGGAATTGAACTGTTAACATTAGTAATATTTTGGAAAGTTTCATCATCATAACACTATTTACTACTTTTTACTGATTTTTCTCATTTCTGGTCCCGGTTTGTTTTGTTTAGTTTTATAAAACTTCCACTGTCCCGATGTTTTTTTCTTCCATTATGATGAAATGATGCTTATATGAAACTGAGTTGATCCACATAAAGCACTTGCAGTCCCTTGCAGGCCTGCATACAATAAAAAGTATTTAATATTGCATTTTTTGTAATCAGTTCAGCATGCATCTCTGTATACATAACCTGTCAGTAGCTGCCCACAGAGTTATTTTCAATTTTCCTGTAATTAAATAACATAAAACATGATAAATAGATGTAAAAACTTTTTATAATATGGAAAAATGCCTGTACACCATTATTATTTGCTGTATGTAGATAGTCACAGGATATGTGATGCATTCCCTTATGGATCTGAGTTACTGGGTACACATTTGTTTCCATACTATTCGGGCCCACATAGTTAAATGTACAGTTCAGTTTATCACGTTTTATAGATAATTTCACTTCAAAATTTCTCTGAGGGTTGAAATGCTTTTATAAATATGTAATGTTGGATCATTGGCTGTTGTCAGCTTAGCATATAATTTTAATGGTCTTTTATCCATTCTGGATCTTTCTGAACTCAACAGCTGTGAACAAATGTTGATTAAGAATGCAACCAACCATGAGTACTTCTAAAAGTATTTATTTAAATGCCATTACCAGTCTCAAGCTATTATGTCTGTCTACAGGTTTTTATTTTATTTACTTACTTTGTTTTAAGTAATTGCAACAATGTGCTAATATACATGTATTTGATAAAATATAAAATGAAATACTTATATACCCTCGATTTGTTTTATCGGTATCATTTAGGCTTTCTTTGGTCCTTAAGCATTTTCAGCATGACACACGAAGAGTTAAGAATTATAGACAATGCACTTATTCTAAACAATCCACTGTGGTGTGCACACACTTCACAGTATTTTTCATCAGTTGCAGCCTTTGACAAGTACTTCACATGTAATGATTTTGCTTACAGTGAAAAGTCTATCCACTGACCAACGATATCACTCATTTCTCAACAAGGAAACATCTCATCTACTGTATGTTAAGTAAAGAATGTGTGGACGATACAAATCTAAATAACAGAAAAATGCTTTGTCCAGAAAAGTGCACTTCTTACAAGTGAGGAACTCTAATTGTAGCATGTCATAGGAGAAATTAACAAGAAGATTTATCAGGCTACTCTCGAGAAGCAATGGCATGTGTTTTGATTTTGGTCCCTGACAATATTCTTCAATGGATGTTAAGTTGGGCAGCTGGTGGAATAAGCATACCCTTGTTCAGAGTCCTAACACAGACCAATCATGTTTAATTTGTGTGAAAAGTGCAATGAACATTTTCAGGATTGTTTGTTAGCCAGCTGTAGTTGCTCATTTAGAATTTGCTGAGATGAATTGAAGGTGTGAATGCATATTTCTAGTTATTTTAAGATACCCATTTTCCTCCATAAGTTAGTTGTATATTTTGTTTGTAGATTATCTTTAGTGTTTGAAATGCTGTATCTATATTGAGCCATGTGAGTGGCAGTTGCAGATGTACTTAAATGTTTTCAGTCTAAAAGCATCCTTGTACTTATGATATCTTGAAGTTGCTGCCAGTCAGGCCAAGATAAAATCTGATGCAATTGTCACAATCAGTACTGTGTACTCCTCAGTTTTTAGAGACCCAGCCCAATGGTTTTGGTTTTATGTACTATGTTATGTTGCCGCATTTAGTGTGCATCTATGGGCTTAAAGTCGAAATTGTGCAGAAAATATTAGTAAGTTACTTTATTCAACCATAGAATATTTATGAAATATTACATATGTCATGTTAATTGAAAGAGGAAACAGTTTTTTAATTAACTAATCCATACATACATCAATAACATCTTTTACAGTTGTAGATGATGATGATCTGCTGTTAATTTTGAAGTGTTTTGTACAATTTTTTATACACATTGCCAAACAAGTTTACAATTTATGTAAAAAAAAAGTACAGTTTGTGTCACATAACTACACACTGGGTGAGCGAATATTTGTAGTTTGGGCACTGCCTTTCAGCTGTTTTAAGTACCTTGACAATACTTTTAGCATCCCCTTGTATTCTTTGTGTTGTCTCTTGAGCCCATTTGAAAAAGCAGAGTCATCAGCTCACCACAAAGTTAAGATGACAAAATTGGATGAAGGATGGAAATTATCCATCACAGACACTGGGTGCAGAATTTCACATTATTTCTAGTTAAATAATAATAATTTTTTCAATGCCTGCTTGATGTTATATAAATAATCATGGACTTTTTAGTATTAACTATTTGAGAGGTATGCTTCATTTTTTTTAATATTAGGGTTTTAATGCATTCAAAAAAATTATGGTGCAGTTTTATTCCTTTGTAGAAAATACTGGCTGTTGTTTTGTTTATCTTGAAACATGAGTCGGACAAAACTGATATTTACTCAGATCATGTGAATACAGCTGTTTGTGAGATAACTGCTTTCTTCTGTATAAGCCAAAAATATTGTTATTCAGTCTGATATTATGTAATTGCCCAAAGTATGAGGTTTGCGGTGGGATTATTTGGGACAGAGATGCTACATATAAGTATGTTGTGCAAACAATAATGTAAAATGAATGACACAGAGGATGATGTGAAGTTTGCACTATGTGCATATTTAGACTGCTCAGCTATAACTGAAGTTGTATTTACCAAATGTTGAAAATTGATCTTCTACCTTAAACTTATAATTACCTTTGATGTTTACATTCTGTATGTAGCAAACATCACTATAGAAATCCGCCATTCCGCTGCTTGTAAAAGTTGTAACTGCTTGATAGTAATTTGTCATGTTGACATAATGATTATTCCTTAATCTAGAATGTTTCTAGTTACGTAAGTACTTTTATTCATGTTATATAGTAACCTGTTTATACATTATGTATGTAAATGTTTATTGTTCGCTAGGAAACTTAAGTTTGGGTCAACACAATTCCAAACAGATAGTTATAATTTATGATAATAATTAAAATAGTTTATGCACAATTATCTTAAAATATTCAAAATTAAATGTAAACTTAGTAACATTCAGATTAATGCTTAAAGACATTCTTTCCTTTCTTACTGTACACTGATTTCTGCATGCATTTTTAAGTGTAAAGATGCCTTGCTGGTACCTGATACTTAATGCTGTAAATGTTAGCTGTGTTAGCTTCAGTTTTGCTTGGTTACTTTATATTTGTATGCATCATATGGGAGAAGTCAAAACAATACTACTTTTGTGTAAAACAAATGAGCTCTGTATTCGCATGTTAACAATACTATCAGAGCTAATGACATTCTGTGATAATCAGAAACGTCATTTCTATGATGTATCTGGATGTAACAGCATAACTAGTGCTACGATGGGGCTGATTTGACGATGGGACTAGTGCTACAATGGGACTGGCGTGGAAATGAAAACATTCTTGAGTGGATGACCATCTCTGGGGTGCAAGAATTTCTCTTGATAGGTGTGCAGCCACCAGGATTACGCTCTGTTCCTAGCTGTACTGGACATTCCATATTTCTTAGACTCCTGGATCAATCTGTACTGCTATCACGCTGTCTACCACACCCTGTTCTTTGTACCTCCCTTTGCAGGTGCAGTGGGTAACATGACACTTGCGAAGAGGCTTCAGTTTCCTTTCCAAGAGAAAATTGGTCCTACACAGACCCATCCTCACTCCACACATGAACAACAGTTCTCAAATTTTATATGGATATGAATCTGTATGTGCATCAAAGCCCTTCTTATGCAACACAAGACATGGGTAGCCGACATACGTTTGCGGCACTGTGAACTGTAACTTGACAGCTTACCACTACCTTATCCAAGACTGCCTCTAAAGTAGTGGCAATAAAGGCTGTGCATATGTGGCATGTACTTCTTTTTGAGAACATCCATCAGGGGTTTCAGAGTATTTAATTCTACAGCATCGAATGTGTCACGAAGTGCTCTTTGACCCAGTTAAGTTATAACATTACATAAATAACCCACAGCACAGTGAACAGTATTAATGGCGATGATAACGACATTGATGACATGAACAACACTTATAATAGTCTATTCACTGGACAGTAAATTTGTAATTATTTATTTATTGTGTTAGATGAGTTGATTGTTAATCAGTGCAATGATGACTGCATTACCACCTGAAGCAAGACTGCTTAATACAAATTTCTGCTTTATTCAATAAATTTTTCGTGTGCACATGTGTTGCTGCAACAATAAAGTAAAATTAAATGATATGATTGAATTGTTCATTTGATGGAATTCTGTATTCATTTGGATGTTAAATACACCAGTGTATCATTTCTTTAATGCCTCATCTGAATCCTTGTCACTATTGCCATTTTTATCTCGAATTTATGTATAGCATTGCCTAACACTTGTTTGTAATTTAGTTTTCAGAGCTATAATTGTAAAAAAAAAAGTTCTTTGTGTTTAATATGTTATTTAAGTTTAGTATGATGTTTCACTGTTAGTATGTTCTGAACATTAAAGAATTTTACTAACTATCCTGAAATACATTATTAAAGTTATCCCCTACTGTCACTCGCAGTGTTTTGTAAGTCATTGTAATATGTTGATGCTGATTTACACTTTTATGGCCACTTACTATTATTTTGTTACTGATCTCTTATAAAAGCAAATTCTTGATTTATATACATCATCTATTTTTATATCTTTATTGCCTGTTGCGGAAAGTGGATGTTAACAATGTTGTTGAATTATAGTGTAAGCGGCTATGCCTTCATCCAGAAAGAAATAAAAATATGTTTGACATGTATAGGTATTTTAATTCATCTCCCTAAGGATATCTCACATATAACTTATTTCATCTCTGGCAGTGTTTATTAATTTGATGTGTTAGTCAGGAAGCAACCTCAAGATGTAAAACAAACTCTTGCAACGTTTTTGTCCATAAAATTTGGAATTGGGAAGAAAGATAATGGTGGCAAGTGCTGTTATCAAACACACAACACTGAAATGGTTGTATCTGAGTGGTTATACACTACATTAGAACAGAATTTTCCAATAATCAAAATTTCTTTTGTGACAGCATAATGGGATAATTTTCTCCTATTCCCACATGAGGGTGCACAGATAGCTTGAGCATTTGGGAGCTTCTTCCATACTCAGTTAAGAGAGTTAGCTCTGCCAGTAACACTGTGACAGTTTTTTATATACAGAGGATGACAGTGTGCGGTTCAACAGGCAGGTCCTGTCAATAACAGAGAAGCTGTTAAAAGCTTGATTTCTCCCTAAAACCTTAAGGGGCAAGTAAATCTGAAAAACATATCTAAAAATTTCATAATCTTGTTCTGATTGTGTAGAAACAATTGTTACTCCTAAGTAACACTCGGACGCAATAAATAAGCCCTGTTGTGGTAAATAAATTTACACTCATATTTAGGGTACGCTAATTATCACATTCGTTTAGGGAGTGACTCTTTATCATGTTAAGGCACCATTTTCAAAATTTTAAGTGGTATGTAAAATCTTGTGGCTTTTGCAAACTGAAAAAGAGGAACTTGCAGTTTATTCCATGCCATCGACAGGAAAACTGTGAAGGCCTAATGATGTAAACAGAAAGGTATACTAGGGTTTAACCTCCCATTCTTAATGATGCTTTCACCGTGCTCTCCCAGAAAGTGGGTGGTGACAAGTGCATGGCATACTGTCTCATCTGTTCCAAAACACAAATATTAGGGTATGAGATTGATAACCATTTACCATTCATTGTTCCACAGTGAGAAATATTTATTGGATTTTTCAGATTGGTGCAACAGGTAAATCAAATAAACTGGTGCCCGTTGCAATTTATTCCTTCAAAATACCTATAGAAACAACTGTGGGAGCTCTCACACAGAATCTTTGGTTTGTCATCTCTCTGTACTTATGTCTGGTTTAGGCAGCACACGATCCACATCTCCATTCAACAACCTGTAGTAGTATTCATGGAAATCCGTAGGAAACCCACCGTTCCATAGTAACACTCTTGTCTCTCATTTGCTGTGAATAGATCTTTAAATTTGCTGCTGCACTTTGTACTTTCTTGATGCAGTGGACCTGCTGTGCAGTTCCAATACTTCTGGCCATGTAATTTTATTTCTGTTAGCAGATGATTGAGGTCCTTAAGAAAGCACATATCTACTCAGACTCATGATAAAGTAATGTAACCACTCTTAACAAACTCCTCTAATGAGACGAGTGTTCAACGGAAACAATGGTATTGTCAGGAATGCCCCTAGGGAAGTGTTTTCTGTAAACATAATGATTTGGCAGGCAGGGTGGGGAATAATCTGCGGTTGTTTGCAGATGATGCTGTGATACAAGATGATTTAGACAACATTTATGGTTGTGTGTGTGTGTGTGTGTGTGTGTGTGTGTGTGTGTGTGTGTGAGAGAGAGAGAGAGAGAGAGAGAGAGAGAGAGAGAGAGAGAGAGAGAGAGAGAGAGAGAGAGAGGGAGAGACAGAGAGAGAGAGAGAGAGAGAGAGAGAGAAGGATGTGTTAACGGTATTTTCAAATGACATGTAAGTTGTACATAGATGCTTTGGGAACTCGTATGGGAATCCCTGGAGAGAAAGCAATATTCTTTTTGAGGAACACTGTATAGAGAAATTTTGAGAACTGGCATCTAAAGCCGAATGCAGAATGATTCTACTGCCAGCAGCATACATTTTGCATATGAATTATAAAGATAAGCTATAAGATACTGGGGCTTACACAGACGCATATAGATATTCATTTCTACCTCACTCTTTATGCGAGTGGAAGAGGAAAGGGAATGACTAGTAGTGGTACAGGGTACATGCACACTACAGCTGCTGGTGGAATATGTATGTAGGTGTGGCCAGGCTCATAACAGGAGCTGTCATTCAATCTTGCTGTGACAGAAAAGTTTCTGGATCATGGTCGCCAGTGTCCATTTTCTCCTCGAGTTCAAAGACACTGCCAAGCCATGACTTCAACCCACAGGTGGACCTCCACAGCAGGGTGGAAGCACCATCACTGCTGTGCCTTGCTGATCTTAATTAGTTAACTCCACTTTTCACAAATCTATACATACACGACAAAGGGCACACACGGTTGGTTGGCCCACACCTACTGATTACTTAAAATATGTTTTTAACAATTACGAATATCGTTCCTCGGCGTGAGAGATAATAAATGCATTTCAAGTTCTTGTTAAGTTTGATCACACTTATAACATTTCCAGTTATGTGAAATAGTATGTAATTAATTCGTAAGGACATAGTTTATAACCATGTTTTGGTGGAAATAGTTTAACTGTTCTTTACCATAGGGAGTCACATGCTGATTCTGGGCTCTGTACTGCACTACGTTACTTCAAATCTGATTTGTGACAAATATTAAATGGTGTCTCTGTACAGGTTGACTTGTCATTTTCCAGCTAAGTCTCTTTACTTTTGACTATTTTGGAGACTATGTCATTATTGTGACACAACATCACATTGCAGCTTAAGATATTTGTAGCACCAACATTTACAACTCAATTTTAGGACAGACACTGTGTACATATATTATTTTTTAGATGATATTGTCCCTTCTTTTATACCTCCATACAAAAATAGTATAGGTAATTTCCTCTATGTATCCACCTGACCCCAGGTAACACCATCCCTTCTATGGGTCCGTCTATGTCCCCCTCACTTCCATACATAAAATTGGGTTCACTGAACTTAAAAATTGAAACTATATCTCTTTCTGTGTCAAAAGTGTCTACATAGCATATTTAAGTTTTACTTGATACATGGGTTTCCTACTACTTTCCATTCTGTCACTCTTACTGTGTCTTTCACTGAGTCATACCTTCCCTCTATGTTATATTAACATTTAATAATGTGCTTTCTCTGATACAAACTTAAGATTAACTACAGACTGTTCATTAAGACCTCATTTACTGTTACACATGGAAATGTTGTTATCCAGTTTGTTCTTATCAATAGAGTTGTGCACCACTCATTTTGAAATCATGAAGTAGTACTGAGAATACAGAAGTTTCCTTTAATTTGTTACTTTTCCTCTCAACTACTTTGTCATATACTAGGTATATATGTGATACAGCAGCTTTTCACTTTCCACTGAGAACACAACTATCTTTTTGTTAATCCCAATTGAAAAAAAAACATTAAATTATCAAACTCAAAACCTTTATTTATTGTGTGTCAAACACTTTATGCCCAATTATGTAACATATGTATAACTATCAGCTTTTTCATACACTTTGACACGTATAAGGTTCACACACAAGTTAATAGCATTTTCGTTTTGCATGTTGCTGCGGGTTTCTTTATCAATTGCCATTTTAATTTGTAGTTCACTGTTGCTATCTCAGTTTACATTTTGACATTTGGAGATAGTGAGTGGAGCTGTGGACGCTAGAAAGTGGAGTGCCAAATGGAATAATCTGAACATTTTCTTCTTGAGTTCAGTAGAGGGGTGACAGCAGTGAAGGCAGCCAGAAACATCTGCACCATATGTGGGGATAATGCTATTCATCAGAGCACAGCAAGAATATGGTTTTCTCGTTTAAAGGAGGACCATTTTCACATTAGTGACCCACTAAGTTCATAAAAATGCGAAGGCCTTCCTGAATATCATGGAAAGATTAATCCTCAGTGATGCATGCAAATGTATTCAAGATCTGGGTCATTGATGATCATGATGATTCCACCACTGTGCAAATTTTGCATGAAACAGAAAGGTTTCAAAATGAGGTGTATGAGTACCGCATGTCCGAAGTGAAAATCGCAAAAATCAGTTGGTGGCCATATCTATCTCTATTTGCTCATCATCAAGTGGCTCATGAAATACTGAACATTACAATTGTTGTGGGGTTAGGGGTCAAACCCGGGACTCCACATGGCAGACCTGAAGCTGGGACCCACCACACCGTATTTCGTCAGGAGGCCGAGCAAGTTCAAGAATTTTGAGAGACAGTGCAGAGTGATACAGCGGTATTCAGTAACATTGCTTTATTCAGCTAATTTACAGTATTTGATGGTGAAGCGTAGTGTCAGCGTGCTGCCCGCCCGATGTCCTGCAAGTCCAGCCGGCTCAGCAGACTCCTGGTATGCCGATGCCACTGCTGTTGTTATCAAGGCTGCCTGCCAACGGAACTTGGCCGCCGCTCTCCCGGTCACCACCCAGCGATGCGTAGCGCCTTGTGACTTTCTCTGCCCCATTAGGCCTGCTCTGTCTGACCAAGGGATGAAGGTGGATGTACTGGTGACCCGTGGCCCTCAGGCCACCGCTGCTCCCAACTAGTGACCTGACTCAAACCTTCGCGCACCTGGATTCTGTGCTGAAATTTTCCGCTAATGGTGCTTGCCGGATGGCAACACCCACTGCCATCTCTGGCGCTGTCGTAGTGCTGCTCTGCTACCCTCAGGGTATGCCTCGCCCGGACCCAGTATGCATGGTGGGAAGCAAACTTGGCAACTACACTAGAGTGGAACTGAGACCCTCCTGGACCTGCTGCAGACCTCTCTCACTGCCGTTTTTCAGGCAGACCATGCTATCTCCAAGTGGAAGGATGCCATTCTACCCTCCCCTGGCGTTGTGTCCCCCAATGCAGAATATAGCCCGAGCAACAACATAGAAACAAAGTACAAAATTTATACAGAATGCTTATAATATTGCTGCCAGACTGGCCACTATAAGCATAGAGCAGCACAGGTCTGTCCCGACGTTCCACTGACCTGGCAGACCCTGTCAAGCTAAACTTGCCCGTCTATTTATATTGGTTTCTCCCTTGCTTCTGACATAGTGTCAGAGAGAGACAGGAACAATTGTAGGGATAAATTCCTACAGGTCAGCCATTTACAAATATCCTCTCCTGGCTCTGGCCTAGTGCCCCACCTCATATATCCACTAACTAAGAGCAACGCTGCAGTTTCCTACCTTGTTGTTGCTCCACTCAAAACAAATCGTGCATGCAATACCGCTGTCGCAGCTCTGCGACGGCAGGTGCCATGTTTACCTTGCCTGGCCTGCTGCCTGTCGTCCGTTACGGCACTCTGCCAGCGGCCCCAGATTTCATCCCCCAACAGCGCCTTCATTGAATTTCGAAAAAATTTCCCTTTCCCTTGACTAGACTGACACTAGTGCAGCACTATCCTGGTGATGAACAATTGTGTCTGTATTCTAACATAAGGAAAAGAAAGGATTGGTTGGGGCCAAACAAAGGAGCAACATCCCATACAAAAATCTGCATGCTTTCACAAAAGATAATGTTATGCATCTAGTGGGACGACGATGGTGGGTTGTATTATGAATTGCTTCCGCAAGATGTAACGGTGGTTGCTGACATTTTCTGTCAACAGAAAAGATGTCTTGCTTATACAGTCTAAGAACAGCAACCAGGAAGTCCACGTGAAGCAATACTGATCCATGAAAGAGCCTGCCTGCATTCCGTACAGTATTTTTTTGTCAGTCTAGCAAAAGTTGGGTTGGGAAGTCATGTCACACCCACCTTATTCACCTGATCTTGTGCCTCAGATTTGAGCCTTTTCCACTCTCTATCAAATAACTTTCATGGAACTTCCCTTTCGGGTTAAGAAAGTGTTCTGAACATGACTCAATGAATTCTTCACCAGAAAACCATGCCATTTCTATTTCGCAGAATCGAAAATTTCCCCAATGTTTGCTGTCCATCGTAAGCACTGAAGGATGATATATTATTGTACGCTGAAGTCTCTGTTATGTTTATTAAACCTATAGAAAAAGTATAAAAACTAATGCACCAGCTACATACCTGTGTTGGGGCCTAGCGCAATGGTTATCATATAAACATGACGTAGAAGGTTGTTGGATCAAAAAACGACAAATGAAACTTTTTTTCAATTTATAAATCCGATCAAAAGAATGTGATTATTAATTTTATTCAATTAATTCGTTTACACGTAATTTTTGATATTATTGTTTGTTTTATTTACCCTTATTTTTCTTTCTGTCATTCTTTTTTCTCCTGGAATCTGCCTGTGTCACCTATAATGTGGAAATAATTGTTAATGTGTGTGTGTCCGTCTCAAGTTGCTTCGTAGAGGTTAGCTTTAACCACCATAAACAAAGCAAGTGCAATTTTTAAATCTGCACAGATTGTTGATTGCTATTCTCTTTGATGCATTTCACATCATGGGGTTGTGGTTAGCTTAGGACACATATTTGAATTCAGGGCTTTGTCTGCCATGGTTGTCATTTCTCACTTAGAATCAGCTGTCCATAGACCATCTCACATTTCCAACGTACCTGGAAGTGGCTGCCTCCGACATTACTCTGCATTAATTATTGCATAGTAATGAAGTAAAACAAATTAATATTTCCACTTTGACAGTTCTCTGCAATTTATTGCATAATTTGGTAAACCATAGTGTTTTTTCTGACATGCTCTGGTGGTTTCCGGTGATTAAGGGTGTCAGTGTGGTACTGGTGTGCAAGACTCACACTCCCTCTTGGCTATCAAACTTACTTGGAGTTGCTTCGCCGATCATCTTTTCAGGATAGCCAGCTGTGATGTCCTGCACGACTTCTTCTCTGAATATAGGATGCTACATGGAGGAAATTTTTTATACTTTAAAATATTCTTGAGTGTACGGAGTTATTTTAAAACTCAATCTCACTGTATTTTCATCACACACAACAGTTTCTGACAGACCGGAAGGTTTCAAGCTTACAAAAAATGTTTTAGTTGTATGAAAACTATCACATTAATTTTTCCATAAATACAGTCTACAAATCTCACAAAGTTTAACAAGACAACTGTCTAGACCTTACTTATTGATTCTTTCTCTTACATTCGTAATTGTCCCTTCTCTTCTTTCAACAACATTCAAATGTTCACACAGTATGTTTCATGTCGCATGGAGTACGGCGCGTTTATTCCTTGAGCTGGATGTGTAACTATAGGCGACTACATGCCCACGCCGATCATCCGTCCCATACACGTCCGTCCTGCACACACACATAACTGTGGTGCAGTAGACACAGTTCTACTCATCTCTAAAATAACGCGTGTTCAAGACGGTGGAAATACGAGGGTCTCTAGAATTTACTCCGAAATTCCTTAGGCATTACAATGCCTTCCAGAATGCTGGAAGTTAGAAAAGTATAATTATTAAAATGTCATTATTTCAACACCCCCCCCCCCCAATCAATTTAATAATTTCCTAAATTGCTCATAAAATTCACTATCCCCAGCTTTTAACACAGTCCATTGAAACGTGCACTCTTAGCTACTTTTGGTAAAATATGGGCCATTTGTTCCTCGGAGCTAATGTATTGAACATTCAGATGGCCTTTGTTGTATAGCTCTTGTGTAGAACGGATTTCACATCCACATGCTTCAGTCATCTATGTTCCCACTTCCGTAATTGACAGATTCTTCAAGAAGATGCTTAAGCCATGGGGTGTCTGTCATAGCTGTCGCCGAAGCTGGATATTCTGCTTCTATTTCCTAGTGAAACTCATCTGTCTCCTTGTCACCAGAAACAGTATTTTCAAACAAAAAACTATAAGAAAGTGAAGAAGACAGAAGATCTACAACATAACACAGTCAGAATCAACATAGCAGTAATAGCATTTAAAATTTCCTTTTTGTAACACCGGCCAACATCAAGTGTTCCTTTAATATATTAAAGAATTCATTTCAAAAATTTCTACTCTAATTCTGTTGGTTTATTTTGCTGTCTACTAAAATAGTTAAGTGATGCACTTCGTCTGATCACAGCTGTCATTATATACATTGAAAAACACAGTAATTGTCCATCTGGTTTAAATTCATCCATTTGACCACACGCATCTCCACTGGATTTGACTTCCATCGATGTTCTCAGTGCTTACAGTCTTCCATGTTGAATCTTTTCAATAAGTATTCAATATGAACATAGTGACAAAGAAACATTTGGCCACTGTTGCTCTGCATATTTATTCTGAGGAATGATTTTGGTTCTCCAAGTTCTCACATTCGACATTTTAACTAGTTCTTAATGTAGGTGACTTTTTTTTTTACTATTACATCCAGCTGGAATATTATCTACTTATGGAAGCAAATTGAGTATAATGATCATCAATGATTTCAACATAGAGACATCTGCCAATTTTGGGTTGTCGAAACATGATTTCCTTCTAAAACTGTCAAAAGTTTTTTTTTAGTTTGCATACAAGACTTTTCTTAACCTTTACACCAGGTCTCAATGCAGGGATCAATTTTGTACATCTGTTTGTTCCATAAATGAATTATGTTCCTTCACCACACTAAGGAGCATTCTTAGTGTTGTGAATTGAGCAAGTGGAGTATAGTCATATCTCTTTCAATATTTCCAGACATGTCTATTTTTACTTTGAACATCCTCTTACTGTCAGTGATACTTTTATTTGCTGTAAGTGGTGCATAAGTCAAAGTTCCATTAGATGACTGAGAGCCCAGTTTTTCCTTGATTGCTTTTTTTCCATTCTTCTTCTACTTCTTCTTCATGATGCCTAACCTGAACGTCTTCAGACTTCTGAGGTAAGTTTTCCCACGAATATTTTTGCATTCAAGGGAAACACTGCATAATCCTTGAAAAACATAATTTTCTTGTTATTCTATTGCTTTTCCGCAAAAGTTTCTGCTGGCTTCCACTTCTTCTGACATTGTGGGCCTTGAGTTCCCTTCAACAGTTTACACAAAATCAAGGACTTCAAAACAGAACTAACTTTGAGGAAACTGAAGAATGTTCTCAATTACATTGTTCACTTGAATGGTCTTCTTCAAGATCCAATCATCATTGCTTTCACCTACAAATAGAACCTTATCTTTTTCAAAAATTACATCTCTCCCAAATACAACCTTGTGTTGCTTGGCGCACGATATTCTGTGGCTAATTAGACAGTTTCCAGTCACGAAACATTTTAATGCGCTAGTTCCTTTTCAATACTTTCCTTGGAATGTGCCACTATGCAACACACCCAAAGTCATATTTGTTAAATTTGGCTTTCTTCCATCCGATAGCATTTCTAGAATTTCTGCATCTAAAACTGAAGTATAACTACGGTTAATGATAAAAGTATCTGCCAGTAACTTTTGACTAAAATTGCTTTCAAACTTCGCGTCCAAGAATTGTGCAATGAGCCTTTTCAATGACAGTATGATTTAGTCGCTCTGCCACTAAATTTCGTAAATGACTTTGCAAATATACTCATGACCGTTGTCACTTTTAAATCTCCTGATTTTCAGCAAATACATACTTTGGAAATACGAAGCAAGAATTGTTACCAATATTGTATCAACCACTGTGCCATACAGTTCAGTGAGCTGACACATGGGTATTATATACTGTAGGACTGAAAGTTTCAGAGTGTTTTTCTCGTGAGTGGCTAGCCATCTGGCCGTATGGCTGGGGCATTGTAACTCTATGGGGTAGTGCTGCCAACACATGCCATCCCACTCTTAACTTCATTTCCCAACCCTCGCACTCCCCTTGTTAGTGTGTGTATATACACAATTGAATCATTTCTGTGAGCTGCAGCTATAGCTATCACCCTTTTGAATTGAACCTGCTGAATTTTTAAAAACAAGCATCATCCAGCCATTTATAGTTTATGCACTGACAATTAATTATTTAGTGAACCTGACACTAGAAGAGCACCTTTTAGTTTTAATTTGAAATTCCAGTCCACAAACTATGCTTTCAACATAAATTTCTCCAACCTTTATTCTTATTTGATTCACCAGTTTGTTCACATCCATCAAAGAACAGATTAATTAACTAAATATCCTGTTACCCTCAAATCTAGAAACCAATCCACTTTGCCACCTGGAAAACTTCCAGTAACAGCTGAGAAAGAAAAATTATTTTCATTTCTGTTTATTTTTTGGAGAGATTTAGCTAAATTTGCAGAACTATACCTCTATGCTTTTGTGGCAATCTAACATTGTATTTTTCCCCAATAATGGCATTGTTTCCCACATCTGTAACACATATATTGGGTTGTTACATAAGTTTGTTGCATTTTTCTGTACGTTTGACAAACACAACAGATACACATACACACCCTACTCATCCATAATATATTCTCCATCACTATTTACAACAGTCTATCAATGCTGAAATAACTTTTTGATTCCATGACTGTAGACATCGAGTGGTTTTGAGGTGAAGAACTCCTCGAGCCATGGTAGGAGCACCTTTTGCATCCGGCAAAGCTTAGCTTGAAGTTTGTTCGATATAGAGCAGGAAAAACTGAGGGTGCAAGATCAGTTGAATAAGGTGAGTGCAGAATGACCTCCCAATCCAATTCCAGTATAAAGTTTTTGGTCAGTCTAGCAGAATGGGCGTGGGCGTTATCGTGGAGTAGCATCACTTTTCGCAGTCTGCCTGGTCGTTGTCCTCGAATTGCGTCCACAAGATGTCTCAGTTACTGACAATAAATATCATCAGTGATGGTTACATCTCAGGGAAGCAATCTGTACTACACCACACCATCAGTGTTCAACTGGATGCATAATATTATGGATGCATGCAGGCTTTTATATGGGGAGTTGCTGCTTTGTATGGGGGCAACCATTCTTTTCTTTTCCTTATGATCTTAGGATAAAGACACCATTTCTTGTCACCTATAAGGCTATAACAATACAAGTTAGGAATGGTCAACGTTGCTTTCAAGCAAACTGATCACGAACAATGAGAAAAGCACATACATCCACCTGCTGATTTATGTGTTTTCGGCTTAGAGCATGTGGTACCTTTTTGCAACCTTCTCCATTGCATGCAAATGTCGCACGATGGTAGAATGATCACAGTTAATAACATTTGCCAGTTCTCGAGTTTCCTGACATTGATTATTGTGGGTTAATGTGTTTAAACAATCTTTATGAAACTTTGACTGTCTTCCTGAATGTGCTGAATCACTAATGTCAAAATGATCCTTCTTAAAACAAGAAAACTGCATTCTTGCCATGATCTGTCTCATGGAATTATCCCCCTCCCACATGTGGCGTGAATGTTTCTGACTGCCTCCGTAGCTGTCATTCCTATTGAACTGTAATAGAAGAATACATAAGAAATGTTTAGATTTCTCCACTAGGCACTCCATTTTCTAGTGTCCGAACCTCCACTCATTATCTCTATATAACAAAATGACAATATGTGAACTCATATAGCAACAGTGAATTACAAAGTAAAAAATGACAACTCCTAGCATCCACAATATCAACTAAAATCTTATTTTTAGACAAAGCTTTAACTGCATCATACATAGCTTGAGACTTGGTTGTCTCTGAATACATCCTTTTACCTTGCTGTCAGATGCTGTCGACGATGGCAATTCATTTACTGTCCAGTTGTTACCTTTAGATTTAATAAGTTTTGCTTCTTTGTCTAGTAATCTACCCTTTAAGAAATTCGGTTCCAATTCCTCACTTGAGAAGGTATTCAGAGCAGTAACAACTACTTCGGATTCTGGTGGAATTGTTCGTAAGAAACCGCATACTATATCAGTTCCTCCAATATTATCATCCGATCCTTCAAATTACCCATTAACTTACGAAACTCCAAAAAATTAATTTCAAGAGTTATTGTCATTTGCATTAATCTTTAAAGGTCGTTCTTAATAAAAGCCATACCTTTCAGCTCAAATGTTTGAATTAATGTATTTCTTATTTTTGGTGTAGGCCTACGCCAAGCAACTTTGTGAAATTCTTTGGATTACTTGAGACTTACACTTCTTATCGGTTTTGCCAAGCTCTCCCAGAAGAGTTTTCTTCCATGCACACTATTCAGCTGTCTCAGCCATGTCCATGTATCTCTTTCACACAAAACTCACTTCCAGCTCATATAGAAGTATTTCAGTCATAAATTTTCAGTTGCTAAAGTTCTTCCCATTAAACAACAGTACCTTGTATTCCTCTTCTTCTTGAGCCATGACTCTAAATAGGTAATGGATTAATTTTTTCCACCATTATTTGTTGTACTGCAACACCTGGCACCTGGGTCCATGACCAGTTGCTAAGAAAATAACAGTTATTTAGGATAAGTAATTTCAACTCATTACTTCACACAATTTACAATTACAACCATGGGACAACAATGAAGACAAAATATAAACAGAGCAAAGAAACACAGAAAAAACACATAAAAAGGCAAAGAGAAAGTAACTCAAAGGATTATTATTACATTATCATCATTTCAACACACTTTGTATTAGATAGGAAACTCCATGTCCAAACAATGAACAATGGCACCATTTAACCAAGATACAGAACAGCCTGCCACCACAAGTAAAAAACATAGCCTTGACTTTAGAAATCTGAAGTCATTAACTGATCATTGCTCTGAATTGTGTGAATTTTTGGTCCATATGTGTACAGTGAAATATCAAACAAGCTGCAAGTGCATGAATGATTTTTATAAAATTAATAATCACTGTGAATGAGACTTTTATACAGTGTGTAGCTATCTCCATACTGTGGTCTTTGTCCATGTTTGTACTGTATTGTAACACTCTTTTGGTCTCCTTCAACTATTATTTATGCTACTTGTCAACTCAGATTATACAACCTAGGCATAGCAAAAATTGTCATTTTAACAGCCCTGGACATCTGCTGCCGTTTAGCTTATGGAATCTTCTTCTTGATACAGTTATGAAGTGTAGTGGTATGACCGAGAGGGAATTTGTTCTCGCTTGATATGGCAAATAACTATATGACATTGTTTGTCATCTATCTTGATATATACACTCCTGGAAATTGAAATAAGGACACCATGAATTCATTGTCCCAGGAAGGGGAAACTTTATTGACTCATTCCTGGGGTCAGATACATCACATGATCACACTGACAGAAAAACAGGCACATAGACACAGGCAACAGAGCATGCACAATGTCGGCACTAGTACAGTGTATATCCACCTTTCACGTCAATGCAGGCTGCTATTCTCCCATGGAGACAATCGTAGAGATGCTGGATGTAGTCCTGTGGAACGGCTTGCCATGCCATTTCCATCTCGCGCCTCAGTTGGACCAGTGTTCGTGCTGGACGTGCAACCACGTGAGACGACGCTTCATCCAGTCCCAAACATGCTCAATGGGGGACAGATCCGGAGATCTTGCTGGCCAGGGTAGTTGACTTACACCTTCTAGAGCACATTGGGTGGCACGGGATACATGCGGACGTGCTTTGTCCTGTTGGAACAGCAAGTTCCCTTGCCGGTCTAGGAATGGTAGAACGATGGGTTTGCTGACGGTTTGGATGTACCGTGCACTATTCAGTGTCCCCTCGACGATCACCAGAGGTGTACAGCCAGTGTAAGAGATCGCTCCCCACACCATGATGCCGGGTGTTGGCCCTGTGTGCCTCGGTCGTATGCAGTCCTGATTGTGGCGCTCACCTGCACGGCGCCAAACACGCATACGACCATCATTGACACCAAGGCAAAAGCGACTCTCATCGTTGAAGACGACACGTCTCCATTCGTCCCACCATTCACGCCTGTCGCGACACCACTGGAGGCACGATGCACGATGTTGGGGCGTGTCCGGAGCAAGTATGGTTGGTCTGACACATCGGTGTGAATGTGTTCTTTTTTCCATTTCCAGGAGTGTATATAAGGCTGTAAAAATGAATTTTACTACAGATGTTTTCCCCAGTATTCAGTAAATCAGTATCTCCTGGCGTAATGGTGTACATTAGAGGTGACAAGAAAATAACGTAACTGATAGAAATAACTGGTTATTGAGAAGTAGCAGTTACTGTGATAAGGGCTCATCTGATACTAGCAGTTACTTAAATAACAGTGCTTTGCGCCACCTGTTTACAGAAGATCATACTATGCTTTCACGTCAACTAATCTGAGATCTAGCTATGATAGAGAGGGATATGTCATCTGGAAGAGGTTCTACATGTCATGGAAATAACAGAGACTATGCGCCATCTATTAATACAACTATGTGTTATTTTGTGCGCTCTCACTACTTTCAGCACAAAAACTAAATAAAGTTAATGTCAGAGTGGTTGCTGATAGGAGCAAACTTAAAGGCATTGTACATGTACTAGAGTTCCCTTGCGTCATTAGTTTGGTCAGTTAGTACAAATAAAGCAATTGGAGCGACAATGGAAATAACTGTCAGAGGTTGTTATTTTTCTCTAGCTGTTATTATTCTCTCTAAGTTTCATTCTCTGACACTTAACACGCTACCACTACAGGTAACCCAGTGACATTTCCGGAGAGAATAGTTACTAGAGTGAGCAAAATATTTTTGTACCGCTATGGATATAACTATCTAGAACCCCCAGTGTTCAGCAGTTGACAACTAATGGGATTCTATTCTTTCCATTTCTTGTAATTCCTGAAACAGTTGACCTTCTATCTGGCCTTCGGTTGTGTTAGAGGGTATTGTTAATGGTTTTTAGGGTTTTACACATATTGAAATATTTGAGCATTGTAGGTGATCTAAAAATGGAAAATAGTGGAGTACCTTCTCAAAGAATACCATATCCCCAATGCCTAGCTGGACCATTATGATGAAAAAACGCTGCTGCTGTATGTAATTAGTGTATCTGATCAACTTGAGTACAAAAAAACTTGTGTAATTTCATAAAACTTGTCTTTGTGGCTTTACTAAGAAAAATGAGCTTTCTCAATTTGTACATATACACTGCAAATGGACTTTTTTTATTTAATTAATTATTGGCTACTGATTTTGAATCATTTTCCACATAGTATTGAGCACATCAGTTTTATACAGGGAAATTGTACAATGGAATATTTACACTTCACACACAAGTATGGAAAATTAACCATTTGATCGCAGCATAGATGGAATGAATACAGGTATGCTTACAACAATAGTCAGATCAGGTACTTTGTCAGGAGCATTCAAATAAAAATATAGATTTACTTATATTAGGGTCTACTTGTACTTGGGCATTCTACATGAAATTTTTTGTATAATATATGCTCTTTCTGTTTTGAAAGAGGCCAAGGGAGTTCATTTTGGCCCTTTGGCCCTTTATTTTAAGTGCTCATCTATCTCGTTCATGAATTAGTATAATATATATTCAAATAATGGAAAATCCTGGATAGAATGTAACAATATTACGAGAAAGAAAGCTGCTACTCACTATCTAGCGGAGATGCTGTGTCGCTGATACACACAACAACGACTCTCACAATTCACACACACACACACACACACACACACACACACACACACACACACACACACACACACACACACACACACACACAGCAACATTGCATGATGGGAGTGGCAACTGGGTGGGGGTATGGAGGATACTGGGGCAGGGAGGGAGGGTGGAAGTGATGTAGAGTAAAGTGCTGCAGGTTAGACCACGGGCAGGGGAGAGGTGGGGAGGGTGGCAGAAGTAGCAGAAACGGAGGGAAATAAAAAGACTGGGTGTGGTGGTGGAATAATGGCTGCATAGTGCTGGAACGGGTGCAGGGAAAGTGTGGGATGGATGAGAACAGTGAC
The DNA here is from genome assembly GCF_023897955.1 of Schistocerca gregaria. Lineage (NCBI taxonomy): Eukaryota > Metazoa > Arthropoda > Insecta > Orthoptera > Acrididae > Schistocerca > Schistocerca gregaria. The sequence continues at coordinate 179,906 of NW_026062042.1, read as the reverse complement.
TAATGAAGGTTGAGACCAGGAGGGTTATGGGAATATCGGATGTATTGCAGGGAAAGTTCCCACCTGCACAATTCAGAAAAGCTGGTGTTGGTGGGAAGGATCTATATAGCACACACTGTGAAGCAGTCATTGATATATCATGTTTGGCAGCATGTTCAGCAACAGGGTGGTCCACTTGTTTCTTGGTTGCAGTTTGTTGGTGACCATTTGTGTGGACAGACAGCTTGTTGGTTCTCATTCCTACATAGAATGCAGCACAGTGGTAGCAACTTAGCTTGTAAAGCACATGACTAGATTCACAGGTAGGCCTGCCTTTGATGGGATTAGTGGTGATGGTGCCTGACCTGGAGTAGGTGGTGGCAGGAGAATGTATGGATGTAGGTGTGTTACAGAGGTATGAACCATGAGGTAAGGGATTGGGAGCAGGGGTTGTGTAAGGATGGGTACATTATGCAGGTTCGGTGGATGACAGAATACCATGTGAGGCATGGGAAGGATAGTGGTCTGGCTACTTCTCATTTCAGGCCATGACAAGAGGTAATCAAAACCCTGGCATAGAGTGTAATTCAGTTTCTCCGGTCCTGAGTGGTGCTGAGTTATGAGGGGCATGGTTGTCTGTGGTCAGACAGTGGGATTTTGGGAGGTGGTGGGAGACTGAATAGATAAGGCACGCAAGATTTGTTTTTATACAACGATGGGGGGATAATTATGGTCAGTGAAGCCTTTAGTGAGATATTTAGATTGGGGCTGCTCATCACTGCAGATGTGGTGACCGAGTGAGGATAGGCTATATGGAAGGGACTTCTTGGTATGGAATGGATGGCAATTGTTGAAGTGGAGGTATTGCTGGTGGTTAGTAGGTTTGATATGGACGGAGGTACTGATGTAACCACATTTGAGGTGGAGGTCAACATCTAGGAAGGTAGATTGTTGGGTTGAGTAGGACCTTGTGAAGCAAATGGGGGAGAAGTAGTTGAAGTTCTGGAGGAATGTGGATTGGGTATCCTTATCCTCACTCCAGATAGCAAAAATGTAATCATTGAATCTGAACCAGGAGTGGGGTTTAGGATTCTCTGTTTTTAGGAAGGGTTCGTTTATATGGCCCATGAATAGGTTGGCATTAGATGGTGCTATGAGGGTGCCCATAGCCATACCCTGAATTTGTTTGTGGGTAATGCCTCCAAAGCAGAAGAAATTGTGTGTGAGGATAAACTTGTCATGGTGACTAGGTTGTTGGTTTGGAATCTGTCAATCTTTGGGAAAGGGAGTGTTCAATAGCAGGAAGGCTATGGGCATTAGGAACATTAGTATACAGGGAGGTGGCACCAATAGTGAGAAGCATGGCACTTTGTGGTAAAGAGTCAGGAACTGTGGAGAGTCAGTGAAGGAAATTGTTCAAATGCCTCTGAGCACTACGGGACTTAACTTCTGAGGTCATAAGTCCCCCAGAATTTAGAACTACTTAAACCTAACTAACCTAACGACATCACACATATCCTTGCCCGATGCAAGATTCGGACCTTCAACCATAGCGGTCGCGCGGTTTCAGACTGTAGTGCTTAGAACCGCTCGGCCACTCTGGGTGGCTGGAGGAAATGGTTGGTGTCTTTTAAATAGGAAGGTATGTTAGGGGTAATAGATTGTAGGGGTTGGTCTATGAGAGCAGCAATTCTCTCAGTAACCGGCCACAATGGGGCGTCTTGGGTGATTAGGTTTATGGACTTTAGGAATCATGTAGAAGGTAGGATTTATTAGTGGAGTGAGAGAGTTGAGCAGAGGCATCGACACCAGGGAGAGGCTCTGAGGTGGGCATAAGGATTTGAGTAGTGACTGGAGATCTTGCTGGATTACTGGAATGGGGTCGCTGTGGCAAGGTTTGTAGATAGAACGGAGGGGTATCTGTTGAGAGGCCAGACAAACATGTGGTTCCTGAAGAGGGGCAGCAGCCTTTTCAGTAGTTGCAGGGGCAACAGTCTGGATGATTGACTGATCTGGCCTTGCAACATTAACCAAAACGGCCTTGTTGTGCTGGTACTGGGAAAGGCTGAAAGCAAGGGGAAACTACAGCCGTAATTTTTCCTGAGGACATGCAGCTTTACTGTATGATTAAATGATAATGGCGTCCTCTTGGGTAAAATATTCTGGAGGTAAAATAGTCCGCCATTTGTATCTCCAGGCGGGGAATACTCAGGAGGACGTCATTATTAGGAGAATGAAAACTGGCGTTCTACGAATCGGAGCGTGGAATGTTAGATCCTTTAATCGGGAAGGTCGGTTAGAAAATTTAAAAAGGGAAATGGATAGGTTAAAGTTAGATATAGTGGGAATTAGTGAAGTTCTGTGCAGGAGGAACAAGATTTTTGGTCAGGTGAATATAGGGCTCTAAATACAAAATCAAATAGCGGTAATGCAGGAGTAGGTTTAATAATGAATAAAAAAATAGGAGTGCGGGTAAGCTACTACAACCAGCATAGTGAACGCATTATTGTGGCCAAGATAGACAGAAACCCCATGCCTACTAGAATAGTATAATTTATATGCCAACTAGCTTTGCAGATGATGAAGAAATTGATGAAATGTAGGATGAGATAAGAGACATTACTCAGGTAATGAAGGGAGACGAAAATGTAATAGTCATTGGTGACTGGAATTCGTCAGTAGGAAAAGGGAGAGAAGGAAACATAGTGGGTGAATATGGATTGGGGCTAAGAAATGAAAGAGGAAGCCGTCTGGTAGAATTTTGCACAGAGCATAACTTAATCATAGCTAACACTTGATTGAAGAATCATAAAAGAAGGTTGTATACATGGAAGAATCCTGGAGATACTAAAAGGTATCAGATAGATTATTTAATGGTAAGACAGAGATTAAGGAATCAAGTTTTTAATTGTAGTAGATTTCCAGGGGCAGATGTGGACACTGGCCATAATCTATTGGTTATGACCTGTAGATTAAAACTGAAGAAACTGCAAAAAGGTGGGAATTTAAGGACATGCTATCTGGATAAGCTGAAAGAACCAGAGGTTGTACCGAGTTTGAAGGAGAGCATAAGGGAACAATTGGCAGGAATGGGGGAAAGAAACACAGCAGAAGAAGAATGGGTAGCTCTGAGGGATGTAGTATTGAAAGCAGCAGAGGATAAAGTAGGTAAAATGACGAGAGCTGCTAGAAATCCTTGGGTAACAGAAGAAATATTGAATTTAATTGATAAAAATGCAGTAAATGACGGAGGCAAAAAGAAATACAAAAGGTCTCAAAAATGAGATTGATAGGAAGTGCAAAATGGCTAAGCAGGGATGGCTAGAGGGCAAATGTAAGGATGTAGAGGCGTATCTCACTAGGGGTAAGATAGATACTGCCTACAGGAAAATTAAAGAGACCTTTGGAGAAAAGAGAACCACTTGTATGAATATCAAGAGCTCAGATGGAAACCCAGTTCTAAGCAAAGAAGGAAAGGCAGAAAGGTGGAAGGAGTATATAGAGCGTCTATACAACGGCGATGTACTTGAGGACAATATTATGGAAATGGAAGAGGATGTAGATGAAGATGAAATGGGAGATAAGATACTGCGTGAAGAGTTTGACAGAGCACTGAAAGACCTGAGTCGAAACAAGGCCCCAGGAGTAGACAACATTCCATTAGAACTACTGACAGCCTTGGTAGAGCCAGTCATGACAAAACTCTACCAGCTGGTGAGCAAGATGTGTGAGACAGGCGAAATACCCTCAGACTAAAAGAAGAATACAATAATTCCAATCACAAAGAAAGCAGGTGCTGACAGATGTGAAAATTACCTATCAGTTTAATAAGTCACAGATGCAAAATACTAACGCGCATTCTTTACAGACGAATGGAAAAACTGGTAGATGCGGACCTCGGAGAGGATCAGTTTGGATTCCGTAGAAATGTTGGAACACGTGAGGCAGTACTGACCTTATGACTTATCTTAGAAGAAAGATTAAGAAAAGGCAAACCTACGTTTCTAGCATTTGTAGACTTGGAGAAAGCTTTTGACAATGTTGACTGGAATACTCGCTTTCAAATTCTTAAGGTGTCAGGGGTAAAATACAGGGAGCGAGAGGCTATTTACAATTTGTACAGAAACTAGATGGCAGTCATAAGAGTCGAGGGGCATGAAAGGGAAGCAGTGGTTGGGAAAGGAGTGAGACAGGGTTGTAGCCTCTCCCCGATGTTATTTAATCTGTATATTGAGCAAGCAGTAAAGGAAACAAAAGAAAAATTCGGAGTAGGTATTAAAATTCATGGAGAAGAAGTAAAAACTTTGAGGTTCGCCGATGACATTGTAATTCTGTCAGAGACAGCAAAGGACCTGGAAGAGCAGTTGAACGGAGTGGACAGTGTCTTGAAAGGAGGATATAAGATGAACATCAACAAAAGCAAAACGAGGATAATGGAATGTAGTCAAATTAAATCGGGTGATGCTGAGGGAATTAGATTAGGAAATGAGACGCTTAAAGTAGTAAAGGAGTTTTGCTATTTAGGAAGTAAAATAACTGATGATGTTCGAAGTAGAGAGGGTATAAAATGTAGACTGGCAATGGCAAGGTAACCATTTCTGAAGAAGAGAAATTTGTTAACATCGAGTATAGATTTATGTATCAGGAAACCGTTTCCGAAAGTATGGAGTGTAGTCATGTATGGAAGTGAAACATGTACGATAAATAGTTTGAACAAGAATAGAATAGAAGCTTTCGAAATGTGGTGCTACAGAAGAATGCTAAAAATAAGGTGGATAGATTACGTACCTAATGAGGAGGTATTGAATAGAATTGGGGAGAAGAGCAATTTGTAGCACAACTTGACTAGAAGAAGGGATCCGTTGGTAGGACATGTTTTGAGGCATCAAGGGATCACAAATTTAGCATTTGAGGGCAGCGTGGAGGGTAAAAATCGTAGAGGGAGACCAAGAGCTGAATACACTAAGCAGATTCAGAAGGATGTAGGTTGCAGTAGGATCTGGGAGATGAAGAAGCTTGCACAGGACAGAGTAGCATGGAGAGCTGCAGCAAACCAATCTCAGGACTGGAGACCACAACAACAACAATAACAAAACATTTTTCGCAAGCTCGGAACCTTCTGGTCCGTCAGAAACTATCACATTCATTTTTCCATAAATACAGTCTACAAATCTCACAAAATTTAACAAGACAACCGTCTGGACCTTACAAAAGTAAGAGAAAGAATGAATAAGTAATTGTTCCTTCTTGTCTTTCAACAACATTCAAATATTCACAAATAATGTTTGACATCGCACTGAGACGGCGCGTTTGTTCCTTGAGCTGGACGTGTAACTCCTTACAAATGGAAGGCCTCAGACATGGCCAACCGATTCGGCTCAAATTTGGCAGTCGCTTGTGTACAACCTAAAAAGGAGGAATCTAAGATATTTTAGGTAACTGGCTGGGAATCTGAGAACCCGGGTTCGAATCGCGAGGAAACCCAGTGGATGTTATTATTTTCGTTTGTATTTTTCCATATCTCAATTGATAGGAATAGGAGGGTTAATAAGGTAAGTAAATCTATAAGGAACGATAAAAATAAGGTAGGCAAATAAATTTCTGAAACTTCTTGGGGTAGTAAACAACTAAAATGTTACTCCAGGTCACTTTAGAATGGCTCTTCCAGTCACTGATACGTGTCCTCATTTTTCGTCGAACAACGAGATGGGTGGTACTTGTCACATAAAAATTTGAAACAAATATACTCACGGCACCAAGAACATCTAATGAATTCAATCTTTCGAAAGCTACACTGTTCCTTCCCAAGAGTAGGCGGAAAACAAACTTGGTTTACATTTCAAAATGTCTTTTTCGGGAATTAATTTTGATGCGTACCACGCATACGATATCATTGCGTGAAAAATCGGTGCTGAAAGTTGGTTATGAATTATGTTGTAAATAGTTATTGTATCCGTGCAGTTGTCCAATTCCCACTGGGTTTCTAGAAGCACACTGCAATCCTGAAGAATGGAAATAAAGTTTTTAACCTGGCGATCGAAATCAACATCACACAGCTCGTACACAGGTGTACAGTTGGGCGGTATTACTTTTACCGTGCACGTCGGCTGACCCTCGCCATCTATAATCATTGTGTCATATAATATAGCATTACTTTGTCCACTCCAGGAATCCACTACTAGAAAAAACTTGCTATCAGAAACGTATGGTCTTAAAACATTCTCAAGAAATGTTCTGTAAATCACATTCGTCAGTTTGGAGAAGGTAATGTAAACATTTTTCAACGAGTCGGTTAAACGGTTGACCTCTTCTATAACCTGAGGACCAAATGTAACATTCGTTTCTTGTAAACATAGGAAAACCTTACGTAACAGATTTCCAGAGGCTGTAGTGGCATGTTGCGCCGTGTACGAATGTCTTACTAGGTTTTTACTACCAACTGCGACAAGGATTAGTTTTTCTCCCTTATGCGATAACGTGCGTCGAATGTTCACCCAATACTCGCATCCTGTATGACCGGTGTTGATCACGTAATCACTATTAAAACCGCTCATAAGTGACGCCGTTTGCCTGTTGAAAAGAGCTCCCACTTTCTGTATATCTTCTATATTTTGTACTTCCTTATGAGAGACGTATTTAGTGACGCGCCGTTGACGAATTTTATACCCCGATCTGAAATTTTTTGCCCAAGATAATGATGCAGCAGACGTAGAATCCTTGTTGGCCGTATATTGAAGCGCTGCACCTGCAGCCCTCTCCTGAAGTATTCTCGCTGTTACATTCTCGTTACGTCAACAAGATTCGACAATTCGGTCGTATGTTCACATATTTATCGCCTGGTATTTGTCGTATCTTGTCCCTCCTTTAACGATATCACTTTTCCACAATTTCAAGTCCTTCTTCCGTTCCAGGGCTGTTGTTGCTCCATTCTTTTGCAGTGTTTGTAAGTTCAAATTTGGATGATTCCTGGCTAGCGCTACCGCCTTAACTTTTACTTCAAGGGGTATAGAGCTGTAGTTAAGTCGTTTAGTAACCGGTTTGTGATACTCATCGGGAACGGATGAAGCACATATTCCCAGTGACGTGGAGATTTCTGAAGTGTTATGACAATTTAGCGATTCACTAGTCGGGATATCTTCCACTGAATCACCTTCTGCTTCGTCTTCATCGTATAGTACCTCACTATCAAGAAAAGTCATTTCGTTCGTCACCACCAAATATCTCTCGACCATAGCCTTTTCTATCAACCTGGAACGCCGAGAAACAGACCTGGCTGCTTCCGGTAGTGCGTTGATAATGCATCTGTATTTTGCAAACCACAACACAGTGACAGTAACTTCCCGCTTGCCATCGTCTGTGACAGGCTCCCAACTATATATTACAACGCTAGTCGAAGGGTGTACATCCTCCGTTACTCAGATTATGCACCTGAAAGATATGACAACAAATAATAACTAGTTACTACGGCATAAACAGACGAGCTAATTTCTACAAACTACACTCCTGGAAATTGAAATAAGAACACCGTGAATTCATTGTCCCAGGAAGGGGAAACTTTATTGACATATTCCTGGGGTCAGATACATCACATGATCACACTGACAGAAAAACAGGCACATAGACACAGGCAACAGAGCATGCACAATGTCGGCACTAGTACAGTGTATATCCACCTTTCGCAGCAATGCAGGCTGCTATTCTCCCATGGAGACGATCGTAGAGATGATGGATGTAGTCCTGTGGAACGGCTTGCCATGCCATTTCCACCTGGTGCCTCAGTTGGACCAGCGTTCGTGCTGGACGTGCAGACCGCGTGAGACGACGCTTCATCCAGTCCCAAACATGCTCAATTGGGGACAGATCCGGAGATCTTGCTGGCCAGGGTAGTTGACTTACACCTTCTAGAGCACGTTGGGTGGCACGGGATACATGCGGACGTGCATTGTCCTGTTGGAACAGCAAGTTCCCTTGCCGGTCTAGGAATGGTAGAACGATGGGTTCGATGACGGTTTGGATGTACCGTGCACTACTCAGTGTCCCCTCGACGATCACCAGAGGTGTACGGCCAGTGTAGGAGATCGCTCCCCACACCATAATGCCGGGTGTTGGCCCTGTGTGCCTCGGTCGTATGCAGTCCTGATTGTGGCGCTCACCTGCACGGCGCCAAACACGCATACGACCATCATTGGCACCAAGGCAGAAGCGACTCTCATCGCTGAAGACGACACGTCTCCATTCGTCCCTCCATTCACGCCTGTCGCGACACCACTGGAGGCGGGCTGCACGATGTTGGGGCGTGAGCGGAAGACGGCCTAACGGTGTGCGGGACCGTAGCCCAGCTTCATGGAGACGGTTGCGAATGGTCCTCGCCGATACCCCAGGAGCAACAGTGTCCCTAATTTGCTGGGAAGTGGCGGTGCGGTCCCCTATGGCACTGCGTAGGATCCTACGGTCTTGGCGTGCATCCGTGCGTCGCTGCGGTCCGGTCCCAGGTCGACGGGCACGTGCGCCTTCCGCCGACCACTGGCGACAACATCGATGTACTGTGGAGACCTCACGCCCCACGTGTTGAGCAATTCGGCGGTACGTCCACCCGGCCTCCCGCATGCCCACTATACGCCCTCGCTCAAAGTCCGTCAACTGCACATACGGTTCACGTCCACGCTGTCGCGGCATGCTACCAGCGTTAAAGACTGCGATGGAGCTCCGTATGCCACGGCAAACTGGCTGACAGTGACGGCGGCGGTGCACAAATGCTGCGCAGCTGGCGCCATTCGACGGCCAACACCGCGGTTCCTGGTATGTCCGCTGTGCCGTGCGTGTGATCATTGCTTGTACAGCCCTCTCGCAGTGTCCGGAGCAAGTATGGTGGGTCTGACACACCGGTGTCAATGTGTTCTTTTTTCCATTTCCAGGAGTGTACATACAGCACTCGTCATATGTTACTTACAGAATAACACTGTATTCATTCACGAAACTTATTTCATTCGGCACATTAATGATGGAAAAATCACTACTGTATCCGCCAGGATCGCGGCAGGCTAATGGCGGAAAACAACTCTTTCCGATTTACGTCTATAAGGCTCGTGCTGGACACCTTCTCTCTTCCAGATTCACAACTATGATATGACGAAGAGGCAACCGGGACAACATAACTCTCCCCGCGTGCATTCTGTCCCGAGCCTCGCTGTAAACAAGCGTCGCGCGGTTGGCTGTCTGTGATCCCTCGTGAGGAATTCGAAGCACTCTTACAAGGGGAGGCCGCCAATTGTGAAATTCAGATTCAATTCATACTGCGCATAATAAAAGCTCATGGCCAGAGGTACTATGTGGGAAAGCACCAAGATGTACTTCTCAGACGTCGTCGAGAAAATCGACAGTTAAGAGAAACTGTTGCGGTGAAATACTCACTACGATTGATAGTTTTCTACAGCGTCGTGGCGCAGCGGTAAGCTCTCGGGTTCGGGTTCGTAATTCAGAAGTTCGCCGGATCGAATCTCGCGCCATGCAACCATTTTTTTTTAGTATTTGTTTTTTGTAATTCAAATGTGTGTACATACACACAATATATATATATAATTCCCAGCAATCAGTTGCAACAATTATGCATATAATAAGTTGTTGAAAGTCGTTTGTCGTGGAAAAACTGGCAACTTCGAACATCATTATGTTTTCCGCAAACAAAGTTGTATTTCATTAATGTTATTAATTGTCTTCATAATGTTAACCAAGTATAGTTAATGGAAGACGTAGAAACGATATTCCGAAACGAATACGTATAGCATAAATCAAACGTTCGAATTAGAATACAAACCCCACGTACACAAATTTGCTGTGGCAGGTATGAAATATAAACTCCGTTACTCGCTCGTTACACTCGAAGGACAGATGTTGAATGGGCCGAAACGAGCCGCCGCATAACAGCGTAGTTGCCTGCCAACTTCGAAAGAAGGTAGGTGCGGTCCCTAGCGCAACTTATAACATCGTCGAAAATCAGTGCGGACGTGAGAGCTTTGGTACACCCTGTTAAACAAACGGAAAAATTGAGGCGGTACAATTGGACAGCGATCCGCCTTCACCAATATGTGTAAGCAATTCATATATGAATTACAAAACACTAATAATAAAAAATGTTGCATGGCGCGAGGTTTTTTTTTTTATTTTTCCGCCTCTCCCGACACGCTTCATATACCCTGCGCTGCTTATGCTGCTAATTAATTGGTTAGGCGTTCCATTGATTTTTTTATTTTGTTTATTTTTTTTATTTCATTTTTGTTCATTGTATCTGCTCGGGGCGGACATGGCAAGACACCCGTTTCAGTTAGTCGTTGATCCATTAACTCAGTTTCTTTATTACAGACGGCAGCTAACACACTGACCGAACACGCTAAGCTACCGTGCCGGCTGTTCGATCCGGCCACCTTCGGATTACGAACCCGAGCGTTTACCGTTGCGCCACGACGCTGTAGAAAACTATCAATCGTAGAGAGTATTTCACCGCAACGGTTTCTTTTAACTGTCGATTTTCTCGACAACGGCTGAGAAGTGCATCTTGGTGCTTTGCCACATTACACCTCTGGCCATGAGCTTTTATTATGCGCAGTAGGGATCGAATCTGAATTTCACAATTGGCGGCCTCCCCTTGTTAGTCGTAGTTGTGGTCATGTGACTAGCCTTAAAATTTTAATACTTTACTAACCAACGGCGTTGGGGTAATTAGTTTGCCTACTTTATTATTATCATTCTTTATTAATTTACTTACCTTATTAACCATCCTATCCCTATCAATTGAGATATGGAAAAATACAAACGAAAATAATAACATCCGCTAGGGTTCTCCGATTCCCAGCCAGTTAGTTACCTTAGCTGTTCCGCTATCGCCGCTGTCGGCGAAAAGCGTTTACCATGTGGGTACAGGAGCGACAATTGTAAAAGTTTCTTTCCTCAATTTTTGGAAAAGTTTGCGTTTGCGGACCCCATACCTGATGATGAAAAATGCTCTATTTACAATTACCTATCGATCGCTCTAATTCTGAGTCCGTTGCTCGTCAAAACCTTTAGGGTTGATTTTCTCAAAATCGCGGGGGTGTTGACCCAAAAGATCTTGGAGTATTTCATTTTAGGTTCTACACAAGCAACCTGCCAAATTTGAGCTGAATCGGTTGGCCGTGTCTGAGGCCTTCCCCTTGTTAGCCAGGATCGGCGACTACCTGCACGCGCCTATCATCCGTCCCATACATGTCCGTCCTGCACACACATAATTGTGGTGCAGTAGATACATTCTACTATACCACACTCGTCTCTAAAATAACCCGTGTTCAAGACGGTGGAAATACGAGGGTCTCTAGAATTTACCCCGAAATTCTCGAGACACTACAATGCCTTTCAGAATGCTGGAAGTTAGCAAAGTATAATTATTAAATTGTCATTACTTCAACACCCCCATCAATTTAATACTTTCCTTAATTACCCGTAAAATTAGCTATCCCCAGCTTTTGACATATTTTACCAAAAGCAACTAGGACTGGACATTTCAGTAAACTGTCATTTGTTCCTCGGAGCTAATGTATTGAACATTTAGATGGCCTCGCCCTGAATAAAGAACAACAGCCGTTCTATGACATTTCGTGGTCTCTGATGAACCCTCACCATCGAGGACAACATACTGCGTACTATTTTTCAAGAAGTTTTCGAGCCATTCACATATCTGTGAACTTATTCGATATGCTCGTAGTTTCTTTAACAATCTGCAATGGGGCACGATGTCAAATTCTTTCCGGAAATCTAGAAATATGGAATCTGCCTGTTGCCCTTCATACATAGTTCTCAGTATGTCACGTGAGGAAAGGGCAAGCTGAGTTTCGCACTTACGATGCTTCCTAAAGCCATGTTGATTCGTCGACGTATGTTGCTTAGCCTCACGTAAGTCTATTATAATCGAACTGAGAATGTGTACAGGGAGTTTGCAGCAATCAGAAGTTTGGGATATTGGTCTCTAATTTTACGGGTCCGTTTCTTTACCTCTCTATATACTGGAGTCATCTGCGCTTTTTTTCCAGTCGCTTGGAACTTCGCGCTGGGCGAGGGATCTACGACAAATGAGGTAAGGGACCAATGACGTATAACACTCCTTGTAAAATCCCAAACCTATAACAATATTAATATACAGAAGAAAACGCTGCGATCTTATGCACCATCCTAATAGCTTGCGATCTCAGAATTTGCGGCGTGAGGCACCGTCACACGTCGCGAGGGCCAGGGAAGACCACCCTCCCTTGGAAAAAGCACTTGCATTAACGTGCCTGTATACTAGACTTGCAGTCATTACGACACTCGCTTTCTAAGTGGCGCACACATTCCGCCAGTATCACGGTTATCGCCTGCTCGTTAGACAGCCAGCTATACACGCCAGCTCCTATCTAGCTCAGCTCCACCTGTCTGTCAAAACAGTGCGCATATAGCCGCGCCAGTCTCTCGTACTCTGCGCGAGAAAATTCAACATTTCTTCTTTTAAAATATGTAAAATTAAATCAATACGTTTTTCAGTTTACTGCAAATATTACTTTTTGAAGCACTGTAATCATTTTCTTTCTTTAACTACAAATAGTGGGGATAATATGAAAAATGTTCTCAAACATAATTTTGAGTGTCGAGTGTAGAGTATATACGAAATTTGGAAGGCTTCCTAACACCAAACGCTGACTGGAAGTATCTTGTATGATGAGGGGCCCTGTAGTCTGCAGGTTGACAGAAACTGTTCCGTCAGTGGAGGCGCGCCTATTTGGTAAAACATCCACACCACGTCTCCGTGCGACTTATCGCCAGCCACGGGTGGGTCTTGCACCTGTCCTGGAGAGTGGTGGCGTGTTTCAGCCCGAATTAATGGAGCGCTCTGTTAGTTCAGAGACAGGTCTCCGTGCCGGCGCTGACGCACGGCGTGGTAGGAGGTCCGCAAAACCTCAGGCGTGGTGGGGATGTTTTGGACTTTGCGAGGGAAATAAGGAATCAACTTTTACATTAGTATGGCCAGTGTAGCGGGCTGTGTGTAGCCTTCTTATCTTGAGAATCTGCAACTCTATTGGAATTTTCGTAAGAATCTTTACATACTTCTGCAGAACTGATATTTTTCATGTTCATTAGTGAATGACGGCGCTGCTGTTATTACGCAGTTTAATCTTAGTGATTCAGCTCATAAAATGTGAGTTACTTTTTCGTTGTTTAATGAAGCTGTTTAATTAAACAGTAATAAAGTACCCAATATCAATCTGGAAATATCCACCAGGCTGTGGCTAAGCCATGTCTCTACAAAATCCTTTCTTCCAGGAGAGCCAGTTCTGCAACGCTCGCAGAAGAGCTTCGGTGAAGTTAGGAAGGTAGGAGACGGGGTACTGGCACAATTGAAGCTGTGAGGACGGGTCGTGAGTCGTGCTTGGGTAGCTCAGACGGCAGAGAACACCGTGAGGCAAATATCCCGAGTTCGAGTCACGGTCCGGCACACAGTTTTAATCTGCCAGGAAGGGCCAGTAATAAAGTAAACTTTCATTACATCAGATTGTTGCTGCTTACAAGTGTTACTCCATAGTAATGGCCCATACGAAGGAATGAACACTGCAGCTGCAACAAATCCCAGCCACCAGGTTATTCGATGAAAGCTGCCTCGTTGTGGGATTGTGGTTCTGGCTCGGAACCTGGGTCATTTTCTTGCAGGTATCGCCAGTTTTTCTCATCTAGATCGTTGCCCGAGTCAGAATGTGTGGCATGAGACCAGCCATGCGTAGCGGTCTAGATATGAGATGCACACAGACGTATATCTCATTAAGGATATCATGAGTGCAGTTATCATGTTAGTTTGGTCACGGTACGTGGTAGTGGCTGAGTGAAGTAGGCAAAATCCGCGAAATATGGAGCAATAATTACTCTTAGGTAATACTAAATAATATGCACTGAAGCGCCAAACAGACTGGTATAGGCATGCGTATTCAAATACAGGCTGAATACGGCGCTGCGGTCGGCAACGGCAATATAAGAGAACAGGTGTCACGCTCAGTTGTTAGGTCGGTTACTACTGCTACAATGACAGGTTATCAAGATTTAAGTGACTTTTAACGTGATGTTATAGTAGGCGCACGAGCTATGGGACACAGCATCTCCAAAGTAGCGACGAAGTGAGGATGTATGTGTGGTGAACCGTGAATATCAGGAATCCGGTAAAATATCAAGTCTCCCCCATCGCTGCGTCCGCATCATTTAACGAAACATCATCGATATGGGCTTTCGGAGCAGAAAGCCCACTCGTGTATCCTTGATGACTGCACGACACAAAGCTTTACGCCTGCACTAGGCCCTTCAACACCGATATTGGACTATTGGTGACTGGAAATATGTTGCATGGTCGGACGACTCTCGTCCAAAAGAACGGACACAATTGCTGACCTGAGGCCGTCTAGAACGAAATTACGATTGTATTAATAGCTTGAGCTGCTGACGGGCGTTGACGTATAGCAACGGGGACTGGTGAAAATGTGTGCCCGACCGGGATAGAGCGTCCTTCATGTAAGCAGGGATCCCGGGTTCGAGTCCCGGTCGGGGCACACATTTTCACCTGTGCCCGTTAATATATATCAACGCCCATCAGCAGCTGAAGGTATTAATGTAATTCTAACCTCAGACATTAGTCGAGCCATGCCACGTCGAGTTGCGGTACTTCCGTGTACTCACGGGGGCTTTACACGATGTTAGGGAGGTGTCCCAGTTTCTTTGGCTCTTCAGTATATATGACTTAAGAGCATTGTCATATATGTAAAAGTGTTTTGATTGTATCACTTATGATGCAATTTAGTGGTGATAGAGTCTTCAACGTGTTTCATCAGTACTGTGGTGGCCCGAGGTGAGTGATTGTGGTTGGCAGATACCTCATTGTACTGTGGGATGTAGAACACTTAGTTCTCTCAGAAAAAAGCTATATTCTCTATTACCTTTGAACTTTACCGCATTACTTAATATACTCGCTTATACAATCCTCTCCCTGTTGCATCTATACTGGCATTAACGTTGCGTTACGCGACATATTTAACAGCAGTAATACTCTTTTAAAATAATGCTATTTAAATGAAGCTCGAAATGCGAGGAAGCTGCCTTATGTCATTAGGCATGTACTTTTCATTGCATATATGTAATATATTGTTTTCATAATATTTTCTTACAGGCTATATTTGCAGTTACTGACGGAAACGCGCAAAATCGTGAAAAGTATTATACATATGAAGAATAAGCGAAATGCTTATGCGAAATCACTGTAGAGAATCGTTCGGTTACTCATTTGTTTTTACGAGTGGTTTTACCTTGTAGTATATCTGGATTTTTTTTCTTTGGGACTCTGTTGATTGTCGGCAAACTGCAATTAACGAAAACGCACTGGGACATTAAAAACTGATATATTTATTAAAGTTTGAATAACGAAACTGGGCAAGCATCGTATGGCGTCCGTCAAATGAAACAATAAACGCATTATCATATGTACGGTAAAGTTCGTAAATCACAGAGTATGTAGCTCTTCCTAAGAGTATTTGTTGCTCAGTATTTCGCGAATTTCTGTTCGCCACACTTATCTTCTATCACGCACCAAGACAGAAGTCCCTTACTATCTTACTAACAGCGTGAGACCAAGCGATAGCTACTAACATAACAACGAGTCGGTGGCAGTCCGTCATGCAGGAAAGTGTGTAAGTAAAAGAAAGAAAAGAAAAGAAAAAAGAAACATTCCTACGGCCTACCCAAACCATTGTTTCCCAATCGCGGAAGATGGCGCTGTAATCGACAAATATCCACTGTGCCTGTTTTTGCATTTAAGACACAAAGCATTTGATTCTACGTTTCATTTACGATGTAAATGTAAACCTTTCTGTTCAAAAGGTACATACTGATCTTCAGACATTGCTTGAGTGTGTTGTAAATGTGTACGGGGAAAATAAAAGACATTTCTAGCAAATAAGCTACTTGTATGGTAACGTAGTTTTCTGTTTCCTACGGGGTTGGCTGTGATAAGTGCCCAAACCACGTGAATGCTTCGCCGGGCGTTGTGGCCGAGCGGTTCTAGGCGCTACTATCGCAGGTTCCAATCCTGAGTTCTGAGTTCTAGGGCACTGATGACCTCAGATGTTAAGTCCCATAGTGCTCAGAGCCATTTGAACCATTTGAAGCTGAATGCTTCACTTCGGTCGCCTCCCTCGACCGATTTAGATGTGCGTTTCCGCCCAACCGCTGTAAATCTCACGCTGGCCGCTACGCGGAACACAAACCACAACCACTCTAATAAGTTAAAATGCCCACAAGGTGATAATGACAGGCTCACCTGCCATGGATACTCAACGAAATCAAGCATTCCAATGGTGAGCGGCATGGGTGCTCAGCGATAGTGAGCATCCCGATGGAAACAAAATAATATTACCTCAAAAACTTGTTACTGGATCACGTGAAACGTCGATTCTAAGCAGACCCTGGAACCGGTAACCACGTTACACTCTACAGTCCAATTTGGAAGAGTCAAGTAGGTATCCCACTGCTGTCCAGGGCGCCTCCAGACGCACTTTCGCTCAGTTCGAAGCCGGACTCAAGAATGAAGACAGCTCTACCCCAGCCAATGAGATTCCAGGCCGAAAGCGTTTGTGGAAACCTCATGGACAGTGGTGGTATACCACCATACGACCCGACAACCAGGAGTCATGCTCCGGGGTGCCATAACTTTTCACAGTAAGGCCTCTTTGGTTGTCAGCCGCGACACCCTTACAGCACAGCAGTGGTACGTCCAAGACATTGCACGTGCTGTCTTTTTTTTTTTTTTCTTTGTTCTTCATGAGAAGCCATTCTGGTCTGACACTTCAGAAAGACAATGCCTGTCAGCACACGGCGGGAGTTTCTACTGCTTGTCTTCGTCCTTGCCAAACCATACCTCGGCCGGCAAGGTCGCCTGGTCTCTCTCCAACTGAGAACGTTCGGAGCATTATGGGCAGCACCTCATCTGCATGGATACTCTGCAAATTACATTTAAGTGCCTGGCAGAGGGATCATCGAACCACCTTCACAATCCTCTATTATTCCAAACTCGTAAACCTCGCGGAAACAACGAACACCTATATCTTTTCGTACGAGCTCTGATTTACCTTATCGTGGTGATCGTTTCTCCCTATGTAGTCAGTGTCAACAATATATTTTCGCATTCGGAGGAAAAAGTTGGTGAATTTCATGACAAGATTCAGTCGGAACGAAAAACGGCTTTCTTTTAATGATGTCCAGCCCAAATCCTGTGTCATTTCTGTGGCACTCTCTCCCATATTTCGCGATAATACAATACGTGCTGCCCTTCTTTGAACTTTTTCGATGTACTCAGTCAGTCGTATCTGGTAAGGAACCCACACCACGCAGCAGTATTCTAAAAGAGGACGGACAAACGTAGTGTAGTCAGTCTCGTTAGTAGATCTGTTACATTTTCTATGTGTCCTACCAATAAAACGGAGTCTTTGGTTAGCCGTCCCCACAACATTTTCTTTGTGTTCCTTCCAATTTTTGGTTGTTCGTAATTGTAATTCCTAGGCATTTAGTTGAATCTACGGCCTTCATATTTGACTGATTTATCGTGTAACCGAAGTTTAACGGATTCCTTTTAGCACTCAAATGGATGACCTCACGCTTTTCGTTATTTAGGGTCAATTGACAATTTTCGCAGTATACAGATATATTTTCTAAATCGTGTTGTAATTTGTTTTGCTGTTCTCACGACTTTACTAGTCGATAAACGACAGCGTCATCTGCAAACAATCTATGACAGCTACTCAGATTGTCTTCAAAATCGTTTATAAATATAAGGAACAGAAAAGGGCCTATAACACTACCTTTGGAACGCCAGAAGTCACTTCTGTTTTACTCGATGGCTTTCCGTCGATTGCTACGAACTGTGACTTCTCTGACAGCAAATCACAAATCCAGTCACAAAACTGAGACGATATTCCAAAGCACGCAATTTCACTAAAAGCCGCTCATGTGGTACAGTTTCAAAAGCCTTCTGGATATCCAGAAATACGGAATCGATCTGAAATCACTTGTCAATAGCAGTCAACACTTCACATGTTACATAAGAACGATCTTCACTAAATCCATGTTCACTGTGTGTCAATAGATCGTTTTCTTCGAGGTAATTCATAATGTTATCCTACTACCTTTCTTGAATATTGGTGTGACCTGTGCAACTTTCCAGTCTTTGGGTACTGATCTTTCGTCGGGATTTCGCCGATCTAACGCGTCAGTTCGACAGAGTTTTGGCACGATATACCTCAGGAGAACATCCTACAACTGTACTTAATAATGCCGAATCGAATAAATACCTGAATAAGCACCAAATGTGGATCAACGCGTTACTTACTTGTTCGATGTCTGAAGCACTTTTTGTTGGATAAATCATCCACATTGTTCTGTACATGTACTACACATCGACGGATTTTCGTCTCATTCGCATTATTCTTTCATGGCCTATAGTTTTTGTGTGTGTTATAACGTATATCCATACTCCCAGAATGACTAGGAAGATGCGTTATAAATATGGTGAAAATACTGTTTAATTATTTGCAGTATCCTTAATATGGGAAAACCAATAATAATTAGTCTACAACAGATTGCTGTTCAAAAAGGACTGTCATCTCTTTTTTGCAAAGCATTTGCAGAAGAGAACGCTTCTGCTCATATAATGTGTTTACCTTTAATCAGTTTCAATAGATGGTTGAAATTGCTCTGAGCCCTATGGGACTTAACATCTGAAGTCATCAGTCCCCTAGACCTGGAACTACTTAAGCCTAACTAACCTAAGGACATCACACACATCCATGCCCGAGGCAGGATTCGAACCTGCGACCGTAGCAGCAGCGCATTCCCGGACTGAAGCGCCTAGAACCGCTCGGCCACAGCGTCCGGCAAATTCCAATAGATCATCGAACATTGAGAACAGCTGAAATCTCTCAAATTGAATGAAGCTCCATGGCTCGGCCGATCCCTTAACACGGTGCATGGTATTTGCGGCTGCGTTAGCAGTTCTGTTAACTATAATCCATCGCCCATCGCACGAACAAAAAGCCCTGCCCAGTAGTTGGAAGAAATCACAGATCGCACCCGTTTACAAGAAGGGCAGGACACGTGATCCTCAAAACTTCCGTCCGGTATCCTTGATATCGATTTGTTATAGAATCTTCGAATATATTCTAAATTAAAAATATAGCGAGGTATCTCTGACAGAATAACCTCCCCATGGCAACCTGTATGATTTCCGAAAACATTGATCACGTGAAACCCAACTCGCTATTTTCTCAGATGACTGCTAAAAGTAATGGACGAAGGGAGGTAAATGCAGTATTTTTCGATTTTCGAAAAGTATTTGATTCAGTACCACGGCTATACTATTATAAAAAGTGAGGCACTATGACGTATCAATGAAAATTTGCGTCAGTTGAGGATATTTGATAAGGAGAATGTAGCTTGTAATCTTGGATGAAGAGTCATCATTAAGTATCAAAGTAACTTAGATTGTGCCCAAGGGAAGTGTCTTGGAAGCCTTGCTGTTGATATTGTGCAGGGAAATGCTAAAGTCCGTATTATTTCAAAAGTCAATATTTCACGGAATAATGCAGGTAGGGAGAGCCGCACGCGGTAGCCGAGTTGTCTTGGGCGCCTTGCCACGGTTCGCACGGCTCCCCTCGGAGGTTCGAGCCCTTCCTCGGGCACGGGTATGTGTTTTGTCCGTAGTGTAAGTCAGTTTAAGTTAGGGACCGATGGTCTCAGCTGTTTGGTCCCATAGGAACTTACCACAAATTTCCCAAATTTAGGTTTTTACTGAAACTAAAGAAAGTGCAAATGACAAATAATCCTGAGTTAATAACGAGCATCAAAACCGTTATAGGGATTAGTGAACACAGGGTTGTCGTAGCGATACTGTATATTGTAATCCCGAAATCCTCGAAAAACAAACAAAAAGTATACCTATTCAAAAATGTGATAAAAATTCACTTGACGCCTTCCTGAGAGACAATCTCGACTCATTCCAAATTAATAATATAAGTGTAGACCAGAAGTGGTTTGCATTCAAAAAATAGTATCGGCAGCAATTGAGAGATTTATACGAAATAAACTAACAAACGGCGGAGCTGATCCTCCGTGGTACACAAACGGGTTAGAACACTGTTGCAGAAACAACTAAACAAACATACCAAATTTAAACAGACGCAAAATCCCTAAGATGCGCTAAATTCCGGGCTTCTCTAAAGGATAGCCAGAGTTCAATGCGAGATGCCTATAACAGTTTCCACGACGAAACTTTGTCTCGAAACCTGGCAGACAAATCCAGGATATTCTGGTCGTATATGAAGTATGCTAGTGGCAATTTACAATCAATGCCTCCTCTGCGCTATAACACTGGAGATACTATCGAAGACAGAGCTACCGAAGTAGAGTTACTAAACGCAGCCTTCCGAAATGCCTTCACAAAAGAAGAAGTAGTAAATGTTCCAGAATTCGAATCGAGAACAGCTGCCAACGAGAGCAACGTAGAAGTAAATATCCTTGGAGTAGTGAAGCAACTCAAATCACTTAATAAAAGCAAGTCTTCTGCCCCAGACTGTATAAAAATAGGTTCCTTTCCGAGTATGCTGATGCATTAGCTCCATGCTTAACAATCATATACAACCGTCCGCTCAACGTGAGATCTGTACCCCAAGACTGGAAGGTTGCACAGGTCACACCAATATACAAGAAAGGTAGTAGGAGTAATCCACTAAATTGCAGGACCATATCGTTAACGTCGATATGCAGCAGGACTTTAGAACATATATTGTGTTCGAACATTACGAATTACCTCGAAGGAAACGGTTTATTGACACGCAGTCAACATGGGTTTAGTAAAGATCGTTCCTGTGAAACACAACTAGCTCTTGTTGAGTGCTATTGGCAAGGGATTTGAGATCGATTCCGTATTTCCGGAAGGCCTTTGACACTGTACCGCACAAGCGGCTCGTAGTGAAAATGCGTGCTTATGGAATATCGTCTCAGTTTTGTGACTGGATTGGCCATTTCCTGTCACGAAGGTCACAATTCTTAGTAACTGACGGAATGTCATCTAGTAAAGCAGAAGTGATTTCGGGCGTTCCCAAAGGTAGTGCTATAGGCCCTTTTCTGTTCCTTATCCATATAAACGATTTGGGAGACAATCTGAGCAGCCGTCTTTGGTTGTTTGCAGATGACGCTTCCGTTTATCGACTAATAAAGTTATCAAAAGATCAAATTGAAATTGCTCTGAGCACTATGGAACTCAACTGCTGTGGTCATTAGTCCCCTAGAACTTAGAACTACTTAAACCTAACTAACCTAAGGACATCACACACATCCATGCCCGAGGCAGGATTCGAACCTGCGACAGTAGCAGTCGCATGGTTCCGGACTGCGCGCCTAGATCAAAAGATCAAAATAAACTGCAAAATGATTTAGAAAAGATATCTGATTGTGCGAAAAGTGGCAGCTGACCCTAAATAACGAAAAGTGTGAGATCATCCACAAGAGTTCTAAAAGGAACTCTTTAAACTTCGGTTACACGATAAATAGGTCTAATCGAAAAGCCGTAAATTCAACTAAATATCTAGGTATTACAATTACGAACAAGTTAAATTGGACAGAACACATAGAAAATGATGTGGGAAAGGCTCACCAAAGGCTGCGTTTTATTTTCAGGACACTTAGTAGGTCGGTTACATTTTCTAAGGAGACTGCCTACAGTACACTTGTCCGTCCTCTTTTAGAATACTGCTGCGCGGTATGGGATACTTACCAGATAGGACTGACGGAGTACATCGAAAAAGCTCCAAGAAAGGCAGCACATTTTGTTTTATGGCGAAATATGGGAGAGAGTGTCACCGAAATGATACCGGAAGTGGGTTGGGCATCATTTAAGGCGTTTTTCGTTCTGACGGAATCTTCTCACGAAATTCCAATCACCAACTTTCTCCTCCGGGTGCGAAAATGTTTTGTTGACACCAAACTATATAGGGAGGCACGATCACCACCATAAAATAAGGGAAATCAGAGCTCGTACGGAAAGATACAGGTTTTCATTCTTTCCCCGCGCTATACGAAATTGGAATAATAGAGAATTGTGAAGGTGTTTCTATGAACCCTCTGCCAGGCACTTGAATGTAATTTGCAGAGTATCCATGTAGATGTAGATGCAGATGTACACCAACAGATGGCTCTTTATATGATACAAAAGCAATATTTAGCATAGCAATGGAGTTTTGAAGATGTTACTTATAACAAATGCTCAGTATGTCGGCCGTCATTCACCCACAGTGCCTGTAGTCAGGCGACAACGTTGTGAAATGCTCTGTACAACTTACCAGTTGGTATGGTGAAAAACTGCCGTCCAGTGTTGTCTTTTAGCATCGTTAATGCGGTCGGACGATCGCGGGTGACTTGAGACTTCAGCTAAGCCCACAGCCAATAATCACACGTACTGAGGTCTGGGGAGCCGGGAGTGGCTGCTCAGCTCGTGATCCTCACTAAATAATGTGCGCGAGACATCTTGCACACGTGTAGCAGTGCGGAGTGGGGCGCCGTCCTGGATAAAAGTCGTACCTTTCGGAGAGTGTTTATTAGCCAGACATGGGACGATGCGATTTAGTAACATCGCCCTACCTCGCACCCGCCACGCTGACAGTTTGCAAAGTTGCCCGTCTGTTGCCCAGTTTTACTGTCTTTTTCCATTTCAATAAAAGCCAATGCCATTTCAGGCATTTGTTTCACTTTTTACCACTCGACCGAAATTGTTCTGTGAATTAGGCTACAGGAAAGTTAAGGAGGTATTCGAGAAAAAAAGAGAAGCAGCTGTACGAATATAAAGATCTCAGATGGAGAACCAGTCTTCAGCAAAGATGGGAAAGGTGGGAGGTCGAAGGAGTATGTAGAGGGTCTATACAAAATGTAGGGCAGCGGGTTAACAGTAGTCATTGTAATCACTCACGTTGTTGTTGTTGTTGTTGTTTTGGTCTTCAGTCCTGAGACTGGTTTGATGCAGCTCTCCATGCTACTCTATCCTGTGCAAGCTGCTTCATCTCCCAGCACCTACCCCAAACTACATCCTTCTGGATTTGCTTAGTGATCTGTCTCGCGTGTGTCCCTCTACGATTTTTACCCTCCACACTGCCCTCCAGTACTAAATTCGTGATCCCTTGATGCCTCAGAACATGTCCTACCATCCTATTCCTACTTCTAGTCAAGTTGTGCCACAAACTCCTCTTTTCCCCAATTCTATTGAATACCTTCTCATTAGTTATGTGATCCACCCATCTAATCTTCAGCATCTTTGTATAGCACCACATTTCGAAAGCTTCTATTCTCTTCTTGTCCAAACTATTTATCGTCCACGTACTCCATACAAATACTTCTCAATCTATACTCGGTGTTAACAAATTTCTCTTTTTCAGAAACGCTTTCCTTGCCATTCTCGGTCTACATTTTATATCCTCTCTACTTAGAATATCATCAGTTATTTCTTTCCCCAAATAGCAAAACTCCTTTACTACATTAAACGTCTCATTTCCTAATCCAATTCCCTCAGCATCACAGGCCTTAATTCGACTAAGTTCCACTATCCTCGTTTTGCTTTTGTTGATGTTCATCTTATATCCTCCTTTCAAGACACTGTCCATTCCGTTCAACTGCTCTTCCAAGTCCTTTGCTGTCTCTGAGGTTCGCAAATGACATTTTAACTCTGTCAAAGTTTTTATTTCTTCTCCATGAATTTTAATACCTACTCAGAATTTATATTTTGTTTTCTTTACTACTTGCTCAATATACAGATTCAACAGCATCGGGGAGAGGCTACAATCCCGTCTCAATCCCTTTCCAACCACTGCTTCCCTTTCGTGCCCCTTGACTCTTATAACTGCCATCTGGTTTCTGTTAAAATTGAAAAACGACTTTCGCTCCCTGTATTTTACCCCTGCCACCTTCAGAATTTGAAAGAGAGTATTCCAGTCAACACTGTCAAAAGCTTTCTCTAAGTCTACAAATGCTAGGAATGTAGGTTTGCCTTTCCTTAATCTTTCTTCTAAGATAAGCCGTAGGGTCAGTATTGCCTCACGTGTTACAGCATTTCTACGGAATCCAAACTGATGTTTCTTGAGTTCGGCTTTTACCAGTTTTTCCATTTGTCTGTTAAGCATTCGTACTAGTATTTTACAGCCGTGACTTATTAAACTGATAGTTCGGTAATTTTCACATCTGTCAACACTTGCTTCATTTGGAATTGGAATTATTATATTCTTCTTGAAGTATGAGGGTATTTCGCCTGTCTCATATATCTTACTGACCAGATGGTAGAGTTTTGTCAGGACTGGCTCTCCCAAGGCTGTCAGTAGTTCTAATGGAATGTTGTCCACTCCCGGGGCTTTGTTTCGACTCAGGTCTTTCAGTGCTCTTTCAAACTCTTCATGCAGTATCATATCTCCCATTTCTTCTTCATCTACATCCTCTTTCATTTCCATAATATTGTCCTCAATTACATTGCCCTTGTATAGACCCTCTATATAATCCTTCAACCTTTCTGCTTTCCCTTCTTTGCTTAGAACTGGGTTTCCATCAGAGCTCTTGATATTCATGCAAGTGGTTCTCCTTTCTCCTTTCTTCCTGTAGGCAGTATCTATCTTACCCCTAGTGAGATAAGCCCTCTACATTCTTACATTTGTCGTCTAGCCATCCCTGCTTAGCCATTTTGCACTTCCTGCCGATCTCATTTTTGAGACGTTTCTATTCCTTTTTGCCCGCTTCATTTACTGCATTTTTATATTTTCTCCTTTCATCAATTAAATTCAATATTTCTTCTGTTACCCAAACGCGATCTAGTGTTCTCGTCTTTTTATCTACCTGATCCTCTGCTGCCTTCACTACTTCATAACTCAGTGCTACCCATTCATCTTCTGCTGTATTTCTTTCCCCCATTCTTGTCAATTGTGCCCTTATGCTCTCCCTAAAACTCTGTACAATCTCTGGTTTAGTCAGTTTATCCAGGCCCCATCTCCTTAAATTCCCCCTTTTCGCAGTTTCTTCAGTTTTAATCTACAATTCATAACCAATAGATTGTGGTCAGAGTCCACATCTACCCTTGAAAATGCCTTACAATTTGACGGCCTGAGTGGCCAAGCGGTTCTAGGTGCTACAGTCTGGAACCACGCGACCGCTACTGTTGCAGGTTCGAATGCTGGCTCGGGCATGGATGTGAGTGATGTCCTTAGGTTAGTTAGGTTTATTTACTTCGGATTTCTAGGGGACTGATGACCTCAGATTTTAAGTCCCATTGTGCTCAGAACCATTTGAACCTTATTTTTTGTCATTAAAATTTAAAACCTGGTTCCTAAATCTCTGTCTTACCATTATATAATCTATCTGATACCTTCTAGTATCTCTAAGCTTCTTCCATGTATACAACCTTCTTTCATGATTCTTGAACCAAGTTACATTCACTCATAGGGGGAAATATTTGAAATATTAGAATTATTTAGAATTTCTGTAAATGTTTCTCGCCGTCGTTTACGAGAGCCTGGAACATTTTGATGGTGACAATGTAGTTCGGAATATTTAAACAATTGTGGCGCTTTTTTATCCCAATTGTGCAAGGAATTCCATCAACATAACTCACCAAGCGTTATTACACTGTTGAAAATCCTTTTCATCAACCTCATAGCACTGTGCGACCACACCTCCAACCACTTCGCGAGGCTGGCCATTTCGCCTATTTCTTCATGCGGAGGCTGCACTACTCCCACTCAGGTCCATGACTGGCTACTGGCAGAGCGGAAGTTGCACTAATCCCTAAACAAAAGCTTCAGCTGGTGGCAAAGTTTCGATATTTGATACCTGAGAAATTCCTGTTGAAGCACATGCTCTCTCTCTCTCTCTCTCTCTCTCTCTCTCTCTCTCTCAAGCAGTCACGTCATGTAGTGTGACACTGCCAGGACTGTACGCACCGTTGGTCATGGTTGGTTAAAACCACAAACAAAGCAGCATTTACCTAGTAAACCCCAGGTGTGCATGTCTTGGAAATATTCCCGCACTCTATCTGACTGATTGAGTAATTAATTACATCGATACCCTTTTTGTGGACAGTTTTTCCTTGCTTCCTATTGGTGGATAATAGAACTGGAATATTTGATGGGATGTTATCCTACAACCTCCCAGCCGGCCGGAGTGACCGAGCGTTTCTAGGCGCTTCAGTCTGGATCCGCGCGACTGCTGCGGTGGCAGGTTCGAATTCTGCCTCGAGCATGGTTGTGTGTGATGTCCTTAGGTTAGTTAGGTTTAAGTAGTTCTAAGTTCTAGGGGACTGATGTCCTGAGCTGTTAAGTCCCATAGTGCTCACAGCCATTTTTACAACCTCCCAGTATGCAAACATCGGTCGGTACTAGTACAGTTACGTCATTTGGTAGAAAGTCCATTAAGTTGAAGGTAACTGAAAATTTCGAAGTTCAGTTCAGTTGCACGCTATGTCTATAAACAATCTGTGGAGGGTTTGTACTGGTGCTACAATGAGATGGAGATGGAGGAGAATGAGCAGGAAGGGTCTACTGCCTGATATGATAGAGACAACAGCAAATACCACTGAAAGACAGAGATCACTGTGATGTATTGAGAAGCACTAAACCTGACACACTTAAACCACCTCCTGATCGTCCACACACAGCGCACCTGTCCCCTCGTACACCGCCATTGCCAACGCTCAGAGGCCAGAGAAAACTGTAGCAGCCATGGATGTGCGTGTATACCAGAATGCACCATCCAAGCCATGGGGTGCGTCCAGGGATAATTGGAGTGGTAGGACTTCGGATTTCATCAATGCGTTCAGGACCAACACTTGGCAGTGATCAATACTGAATTGCTCAATTGTCCATGGAGAATACATGCAACACACGCGATCGAAAAGACAGCTCAACTCGTACTGAGTATCAGTTCGCTATTCAGCTATCCAGAGTGCATAATCGCCGGGAGTTGTCCTGCAGCTGCGCGCAAAAAACGACTAGTCCGCTGGCCTGAACTTTTCTTTGTCTCTACCACTCGCAAGAGCTTTTAGCCAACAAAACCATTTGTTCTGGCCACAGTCTATCTCTGCCACGTGCTCCTCATGACGAATTTTGTCGTCCTAGGAAACCAGCGACGTATTTACCACTATAATTACAATCACATAGTTCGATTGCAGCCCCAACCTGATTACATTAAACAGAGATCGAAGTAACAGAAACACCTCCTCCTGAAGACTGTGGCTCTGGAAATATCAATAACCCTCTTATGACTGGGCATCTCCTTATGGCTATCGATGCCTTGAAACTGCAGTCCCCCACGTCAAACCAATATCTCCCTTATGACTGGACACAGCCGATTTCTTTGTACATGTTGCAACAATAACCACAGTCACTTCACACCCCCAAAACAAGCTTTATAAGCATGCCATTCATACCGCCAACTAAGTACAATACTTCGCCAGTAACTGAATGCTGGTGGCTCCAAGCAATATTCAGTGGAGAACCGCGATGGATCGACATGCCTCATTTGTTTACCTTGCATGTGTGTCTTAGGAAGAGAGACATAATCGTCTTATGAGCGACCAGATATTAAAAATACGATCGCAAAGACCGTGTTATTGTAACCCCGCATAAAAATCGGTCTTCGTTCTACAGACACCCAAGTATCAACAACGATATCCATGCTGAAAAGTATACCTTCCTTATAAATCGAGGTATGCTAGTGCTTCTGAATAAAGTAGTCTTCCGCACAAATACCAAGATATTGAATGTGGATAGTGATTGCGGTTTCTGTATTAACAGACCGAAAGTGTAGGTGCACATTGCTAGCGATGTAAGCCCGTAATAAAGTCAACACTATCACCGAATTTAGAAAGTGATGCAGCTAAGAAACATGGTACTAGTCCAATATTTGCAACTGCTTCTTGCAGCTGCTACGTATTTGTCACACTAACAAACAGTATTTGTAGCGTCTTCTATATCGATAGTATGTAGACAGTGTAACAGAGGTTCTGCGACATGTCCACGTGGTTATAGGGGAGGTTGATGGTTGATTGAGAATGATCGCTTACAGTGGATGGTGTGTTAGATGAGCAATCACTTAAAATGCATCACTAGATGTACCTCATAAAATATGTATAAAATCCCATGACTTCTCAGGTCTTTAGTGGCAAGCTTTCAGCCAGAAATGCTGTCTGGTATTTAGTACCATTCAGCCACATATTTTGGGTGCATCCTATCGCGTTGTCTTAATGATTACAGCGTCCGGTCCCGGTAGCTGAGTGGTCAGCTCGACAGAATGTCAATCCTAAGCGACCGGGTTCGTTTCCCGGCTGGACTGGAGATTTTTTCCGCTCAGGGACTGGATGTTGTTGTGTTCTAACCATCATCATTTCATCCCCCATCGACGCGCAACTCGTCGAAGTGGCGTCAAACCGAAAATGTCGTCCTAACCGCCGTCTGCTTCACGTCTGCTGTGCAGCGAGCTACGTTATGTAAGTATTAACTGTATTTTTCTTACTTGTCACTTCTTTTTCCGTGTGTTTTTGCTTTTAGGAAGCTTTAATTGTCGATTGCTATTAATAGTGTTCCATAAATTTCCTGTTAGTTTTGAATACAGTCAGAGAGAGTCCCTTTAGTCAGCCATAGTGCCAGTAGTGCTAGTGATTGTTTTCAATACAGTCCAGAGACGGGTAGTGCTATTTTCATTGTTTTCTACAAGAAGTGGCTAGCAATCACAGTTTAGTCAATAATCAGCCGCCTTTAGTGAATTAGCAGTAGTTAAAAGTTGATTAAGTCTCTTCAGTAAATTAATTCCTTAGGATGGATAGGATGTATGACTGCTGTGTACGGACGCACGAGGAGCTGGCCACTCTTCGCGAACAGCTGAGCGTGTTGATGGCCGCGGTCATCCGTCTTCAGGCTGCTACCTCGGAGTGTAGCGGCAGCGGGGAGTCTGGAGCGTCGCAAGGTACACCCCAGGTGTTACATGCTTCACCCACTGTCCCTGCTGTCAAGATATCTTCTCGGGTACCGGGCGCGGTTGGGCCACCCTCTCCGCAAGGGGAGTGGCGGGTTCAGTGGCGTTCGCGGCGCACGAGGCGGAGGGTCAATGTGGAGGCTGGCCGTGTGGCATCACCCGCTCTGTCTGTGAGTAGACATGTGGCTGCTCCTTCAGCAAGGTCCGAGCAGGCACACGGGGGGAGGGGTTTATTAGTTATTGGGAGCTCCAACGTTAGGAGGGTGATGGAGCCCCTTAGGGAAATAGCGGAAAGGTCGGGGAAGAAGGCCAGTGTTCACTCTGCTTGCCGGGGGGTCTCATCCGAGATGTGAAGGAGGCCCTACCGGCGGCGATAGAGAGCACTGGGTGCACCTGACTGCAAATTGTTGCTCATGTCGGCACCAATGACTCCTGCCGTCTGGGTTCAGAGGTCATCCTCAGTTCGTACAGGCGGTTGGCGGAATTGGTGAAGGCGGAAAGCCTCGCTTGCGGGGTGGAATCTGAGCTAACTATTTGTAGTATCGTTCCCAGAACCGATCGCGGTCCTCTGGTTTGGAGCCGAGTGGAAGGCTTAAACCATGGCCGGATGCGGCTACAAGGCTAGCGGAGTACGTGTGGAGTGCACATGGGGGTTTTTAGGTTAGAGAATTCCCTCCCTAGGCCCTACAAGACGCCTCCTGAGACGCGGCAAGGTAGGAGTAGGCAAAATGCAACAGGGAATAACAATATTAATGTGCTAATAGTAAACTGCAGGAGCGTCTATAGTAAGGTCCCAGAACTGCTCTCATTAATAAACGGTCACAGCGCCCATATAGTACGAGGGACAGAAAGTTGGCTGAAACCAGACGTAAACAGTAATGAAATCCTAAACTCAGATTGGAATGTATACCGCAGAGACAGGCTGGACAGTGAAGGGGGAGGCGTGTTTATAGCGATAAGAAGTGCAATAGTATCGAAGGAAGTTGACGGAGATCCGAATTGTCAAATGATTTGGGTGAAGGTCAAGGTTAAAGCAGGCTCAGACATTGTAATTGGATGTCTCTATAGGACCCCGGGCTCAGCAGCTGATGTGGCTCAGCACCTGAAGAATAATTTGGAAAAAATTTCGAGTGCATTTCCCTACCATGTTATAGTTCTGGGTGCAGATTTTAACTTGCCGGATACAGACTGGGTGACTCAAACGTTCATAACGGGTGTCAGGGTCAAAGAATCCAGTGAAATTTTTTTAAGTGCTTTATCTACCTTGAGCAGTTAAACAGAGAACCGACTCGTGGCGATAACATATTAGACCTTCTGGTGACAAACAGACCCAAACTATTTGAATCAGTTAATGCAGAACAGGGAATCAGCGATCATAAAGCGGTTACTGCATCGATGATTTCAGCCGTAAATAGAAATATTAAAAAAGGTAGGAAGATTTTTCTGTTTAGCAAAAGTGACGAAAAGCAGATTACAAAGTACCTGATGGCTCAACATAAAAGTTTTGTCTCAAATACAGATAGTGTTGAGAATCATTGGAGAAAGTTCAAAACCATCGTACACTATGAGTTAGATGAGTATGTGCCAAGCAAGATCGTAAGCGATGGAAAAGAGCCACCGTGGTACAACAACCGAGTTAGAAAACTGCTGCGGAAGCAAAGGGAACTTCACAGCAAACGTAAACATAGCCAAAGCCTTGCAGACAAACAAAAATTACGAGAAGCGAAAGGTAGTGTGAGGAGGGCTATGCGAGAGGCGTTCAATGAATTCGAAAGTAAAGTTCTATGTACTGACTTGGCAGAAATCCTAAGAAATGTTGGTCCTATGTCAAAGCGGTAGGTGGATCAAAACAAAATGTCCAGACACTCTGTGACCAAAATGGTACTGAAACAGAGGATGACAGACTAAAGGCCGAAATACTAAATGTCTTCTTCCAAAGCTGTTTCACAGAGGAAGACTGCACTGTACTTCCTTCTCTAGATTGTCGCACAGTTGACAAAATGGTAGATATCGAAATAGACGACAGAGGGATAGAGAAACAATTAAAATTGCTCAAAAGGGGAAAGGCCGCTGGACCTGATGGGATACCAGTTTGATTTTACACAGAGTACGCTAAGGAACTTGCCCCCCTTCTTGGAGCAGTGTACCGTAGGTCTCTAGAAGAGCGAAGCGTTCCAAAGGATTGGAAAAGGACACAGGTCCTCCCCGTTTTCAAGAAGGGACATCGAACAGATGTGCAGAACTATAGACCTATATCTCTAACGTCGATCAGTTGTAGAATATTGGAACACGTATTATGTTCGAGTACAATGTATTTTCTGGAGACTAGAAATCTACTCTGTGGGAATCAGCATGGGTTTCGAAAAAGACGGTCGTTTGAAACCCAGCTCGCGCTATCCGTCCACGAGACTCAGAGGGCCACAGACACTGGTTCACAGGTAGATGCCCTGTTTCTTGACTTCCGCAAGGCGTTTGACACAGTTCCCCACAGTCGTTTAACGAACAAAGTAAGAGCATACGGACTATCAGACCAATTGTGTGATTCGATTGAGGAGTTCCTAGATAACAGAACGCAACATGTCATTCTCAATGGAGAGAAGTGTTCCGAAGTAAGAGTGATTTCATGTGTGCCGCAGGGGAGTGTCATAGGACCGTTGCTTTTCACAATAAATGACCTGGTGGATGACATCGGAAGTTCACTGAGGCTTTTTGCAGGTGATACTGTGGTGTATCGAGAGGTTGCAACAATGGAAAATTGTACTGAAATGCAGGAGGATCTGCAGCGAATTGACGCATGGTGCAAGGAATGGCAATTGAATCTCAATGTAGACAAGTGTAATGTGCTGCGAATACATAGAAAGATAGATCCCTTATTTATCTACAAAATAGGTCAGCAACTGGAAGCAGTTAATTGCATAAATTATCTGGGAGTACGCATTAGGTATGATTTAAAATGGAATGATCATATAAAGTTGATCGTCGGTAAAGCAGATGCCAGACTGAGATACGTTGGGAGAATCCCAAGGAAATGCAATCCGAAAACAAAGGAAGTAGGCTGCAGTACGCTTGTTCACCCACTGCTTGAATACT
Source organism: Schistocerca gregaria (assembly GCF_023897955.1). NCBI lineage: Eukaryota > Metazoa > Arthropoda > Insecta > Orthoptera > Acrididae > Schistocerca > Schistocerca gregaria. Next base: position 147,761 of record NW_026062042.1, on the reverse strand, counting down.
GCTCAGCAGTGTGGGATCCGCACCAGATAGGTTTGATAGAAGAGACAGAGAAGATCCAAAGGAGAGCAGCGCGCTTCGTTACAGGATCATTTAGTAATCGCGAAAGCGTTACGGGATGATAGATAAACTCCAGTGAAAGACTCTGCAGGAGAGACGCTCAGTAGCTCGGTACGGGCTTTTGTTAAAGTTTCGAGAACATACCTTCACCGAAGAGTCAAGCAGTATATTGCTCCCTCCTACGTATATCTCGCGAAGAGACCATGAGGATAAAATCAGAGAGATTAGAACCCCCACAGAAGCATACCGACAATCCTTCTTTCTACGAACAATACAAGACTGGAGTAGAAGGGAGAACCGATAGAGGTACTCAGGGTACCCTCCTCCACACACCGTCAGGTGGCTTGCGGAGTATGAATGTAGATGTAGAAAGACTTGCACCCGGCGAACACTCTACCCGACGGGAGGCCATAGTTACATCAGATTTACATTTTAATGATTACTGCCACTGGTAGATTATATTCACGGCACTCTCCTATCTCAAAACTAGTTACCTCTTTCGATCCTGTCTGCTAAGGACCCTGTACGGCAAAACTCCATCGTGATTTTAATCAGTCCCTCGGCACCTTGTAACTCTCCCTCGGTCTCTGCCACGATCTCACTGCAGCCTTGTCCATGTGGTCATCACAGTTTGAGTCGTAACTGAGCCGAAGTTGGAGAGACAAACACGGAGAGCTGAGTTAATGCAACGGGACGATCTTTTTACCGTCTGGTGGAAATGGGAACATTTTGTCGTAGCTCTGATAACCGTGTGCAATGTGTAAAGCCAGTGCCAAACAAAGCTTTCTCCTGCGACACAAGCTAGTAGGAAAGACAGTACCAGCAGTTACAGTAGTGTTTATGAGGAAAGTTAGGTAGACTCCACATAATATGTCAACTAGAAGATGGACAATGATTTTGCTACAGCTTTGAGGGATGTTTTCAAACTACAAATGGTTCAAATGGCTCTGAGCACTATGCGACTTAACTTCTGAGCTCATCAGTCGCCTAGAACTTAGGTTAGTTAGGTTTAATTAGTTCTAAGGACATCACACACACATCCATGCCCGAGACAGGATTCTAACTTGCGACCGTAGCGGTCTCTCGGCTCCAGACTGTAGCGCCTAGAACCGCACGGCCACTCCGGCCGCCAGCGGCGGACTTAGCGCACAGTATCCCTCAGGGTGCATTTCTATCTGTCACCAAAACATTATCTCTATCTTCGTTATTTTGTACCATCCAATAGAAAGAAACTATGAGCTATAAAAACTTCACTCTCACCCAATAGAGAATTTGATAAGGTGTTACTGTGTTCCTCTCTTCCGATATGTCAAAAACAAGTACCGTCTGTGTGCTATGTGGAGATCCTACTGAAAATATACAGGTACTGCTCGACTGGAGCAGGTAACCAGTGATCGAAGTCGCTTCAGGACCTGCACTGTAGGACCACCATATCCCACAGACTATCAATTAAAATAGAGTGTCATTGGGCCTTTGTTTGATATGTTGCTTTCCGCTGTAACACATCGAAGTAGTATATGTCTGCAGCTTTGTACACCGCCATACCTTTTTTTTTTTTATCCACCACAACTTCAAGGTCTGTGTCATGTGTTAAACCGACATAAACACATTTCGATCCATTGGCTCTCACAGAAAGCTGGACATTGCATGGTGTAAACTATGATGCTGTTCTCACAGCACACAGGATGGTTGAAATAAGAGAGAGGCGGTGTTTCTTACTGACAAAAATGTGAAAAACATCACAACATGTGGAAACTGGAAGAGTTTGCGGCATTGTGGAGCGTTTCCAAACAGCTATACAGAGGTGATGACCTGTACATTTAATCTCACCTTCAATAGTGATGGGGGTAGCAGACGTCTTGGTGTTCCATTATGATTGAAACAGATATCACGTACATAGCTGCAATATGAGGAATCGGTGCTGGTCATCCCTGGAACGTGTTGCTCTCATAAAGACTCTCTCCCCCTCAAACAGGTGGAGTCGGTCAATCATTATGTGGTAATCAACCATGTACCAGTAGATGGAAAAGATGCCACAGATGCACTGTAATAAGCACCACAGTTGATGGTGCTATCAATTTCAGCAATATTATCAGTTTTTCCATAATGTCAACGCGGACCAGTGACATGGTAGCATGTTTCCCAGGTTCTGCATCATCACTAAACTGCCCCCCCCCCCCTCTACTTTCCGAGTACCATTGCGAATGTAGATAGATGACTGGTGCTTATGTACAAGAATTATCGATGAACAGATGTACTGCACAAAGTAGACCAGACAGCATCTCTACTCATGAAGTTTGGTTATCTACATATTTCTAGCAGTTTGATCACAGTGTTTAATTTAGTATTACGATTGCCCATCTTTCCCTGCGTGGATGTGGGTCACAGACTATTCTTGAATTGATTAGATAAAGTTGGATATTGAAAGGTCTCCTTGCACTGTCTTTGACCAACCCTCCCTACAAACTGTCTCCTATTTAATTTTCAACTGACCAGAAGTAGGAGGTTATTATACCCATTAAACCCCAGGTCTCGTGAAGGAACAGAGAGAGCTGAATCCGTAACAGGTGTTCAGGGAGACTATTCTACACCAATCGTTCTCACAGCGCATCTCCAGATGCAGACATGTCGAAGAGGTTAGCACCCCTCATCGGTGTATGGTAGATATGAAAGTGTTGTGATGATATAACAGATGATCGTAAAGAAGAAATTTGTGCATGATTGAGCTCCAGACGAATGTAGTTTAGAACTGGTAGCACAGTAGATTCATATAAAATATTCTAAATTATTGGTCCTGTGTTTGGTGCCCATACAAGTACGGTATCAGAAAGAGAGAAATGATCGTGGAACATAAACACATTCCAAGGGCTACATGTTCCTGCATTAAACACGCTATAATGCTAGAGCTGTGCTGCTTGTGCCTTCTTAGTCGTGTGGAATACAACGCTGTTAATATTCCAGTGTAATAAAGCGCATGATATACATTCTTTCTGTGAGTTTCTTTATGGTGAACTATGGTGACGCACTGTATGGTGATAAAACTACTACCTATCACGTCAAAGAAGGCATTAATTCTTTGTAACACTCAAACTTTGTAAACACCTGGTGTCATACACCTCTGTAAAAGTATGAAGGCCAAATACAGTTCGGAAATTGTGATCTTTTCACAACAGTCCCATAAAATGGTCGTCAGCAGGCAAAAATGCATACGAAGGAACAGCGACATCTTACAAGGAAATAAGCACTACAGGCAGTGCCAGAGATTGTGTAACAGTCCTACAGTTTACCATTGCCCCTTGTAACCTTCCTCTTGCACACTGAAGTCATGGTCCGATTTTAGGTTGTATTGCTCATGTGCACGATAATATTGCCATCTCCGCTATTAAGGTGTCTTTATGTAGCGCCATTCTACCACCCTCATCCAGAATATGCAGTCCTATTGATTTCGCTAACTTCATATCTCATGGCATTCTTCTCTAATTTTGTATATTTAACTAGTTTTTCGCGATTTTACGTATTTTATCGCTTTTCCCTCAATTTCAACGTATTTCACATCAGTATTTCGTGATGAAATCGGTAAAATTCGAGAAAAACCTCGTATAATGCGTTATTCAATTTTTCGTCAAAGTTTCCCATAGGTGTGGTCGTAGTGCTGACATCCCATGTACTGTCTGATATTCTACAAGAATATTTGCGTTTATTGTACACCAAACTATTAAAAATCCAAAGACTTGCCCTCTCCCTTATGGTCCACATGCATGAATTTTGGATACGCCTATCATTAAAAATATAGTAGCAGTCGATTAGTACCTGTATGAGACTCCACTACATCCATCATCTGCGCCAGCCGTTGAAAAACAATTCCGTGTGCTGATATGATCCATGAGAGAGGCTGTCTGCAGACTCATGTAGTGCAGCTCCCGTGGCTTTAGATATTGACTTGTGTTGTGCAACAAATCGCCTCCTTTGCTTTTTCTAATGTTTAGAATTAGCATTCAGTGTAATAGATAGTCTGAACACAAATCAAATGTGCTAATCAGACCCCTGCTGCAAGTATCGAGTCTCAACATCTGCATCTCTTGTAGATGCCCTGTGACACCGTTTGACGCTGATCCAAATCATCAACCTCCCTTCACTGGATATTTGTCTGCCGGCATTTACTTCTCACCATTCAGAACTTGTAGACTGACCTTAAACCCCTGTCTTCCCTCCATCCTCTGTTAGGACACCACAATATTTAAATTCGTGCTGCTAAAGATCATACCTATTTCGATATAACTTATATTACCAATATTTGTGCAAGACATTTCCAGGGGCAGATTTGGACTCTGGCCACAATCTATTGGTTATGAAATGAAGATCAAAGCTGAAGAAATTGCAAAAAGGAGGGAATTGAAGGACATGAGACCTGGATAAACTGAAAGAACCAGAGGTTGTACAGAGTTTCAGGGAGAGCATAACAGAACAATTGACAGGAATGGGGGAATGTAATACAGTAGAAGAAGAATGGGTAGCTTTGAGGGATGAAATAGTCAAGGCAGCAGAGGATCAAGTAGGTAAAAACACGAGGGCTAGTAGAAATCCTTGGGTAACAGAAGAAATACTCAATTTAACTGATGAAAGGAGAAAATATAAATGAAACAGGCAAAAAGGAATACAAACGTCTCAAAAATGAGATCGACAGCAAGTGGAAAATGACTAAGCAGGGATGGCTAGACGATAAATGTAAGGATATAGAGGCTTATCTCACTAGGGGTATGATAGATACTGTCTACATGCAGATTAAAGATACCTTTGGAGAAAGGAGAACCAATTGCATGGATATCAAGAGCTCAGATGGAATCCCAGTTCTAAGCATAGAAGGCAAAGCAGAAATGTGGTAGGAGTATATAGAGGGTCTATACAAGGGCAATGTACTTGAGGATAATATTATCGAAATCGAAGAGGATGTACGTGAAGTTGAAATAGGAGATATGATACTGCGTGAAGAGTTTGACAGAGCACTGAAAGACCTGAGTCGAAACAAGGCCCCGGGAGTAGACAAGATTCCATTAGAACTACTGACAGCCTTGGGAGAGTCAGTTCTGACAAAATTCTAGCATTTGGTATGAGACAGGCGAAATACCCTCATACTTCAAGAAAAATATAATAATTCCAGTCACAAAGAAATCAGGCGTGGACAGATGTGAAAATTAATTAACTATCCGTTTAATAAGTCACAGCTGTAAAATACTAACGCGCATTCTTTACAGACGAATGGAAAAACTTATAGAAGACGACCTCGGGGAAGATCACCTTGGATTCCATAGTAATGTTGGAACACGTGAGGCAATACCTACCCTACGACTTATCTTAGAAGAAAGATTAAGGAAAGGCAAATCTACGATTCTAGTATTTGTAGACTTAGAGAAAGCTTTTGACAATGTTGGTTGTAATACTCTCTTTCAAATTCTGAAGGTGGCAGGGGTAAAATACAGGGAGCGAAAGGCTATTTACAATCTGTACAGAAAGCAGTTGGCAGTTATAAGAGTCGGGGGGTATCAAAGGGATGCAGTGGTTGGGAAGGGAGTGAGACAGGGTTGTAGCCTGTCCCCGTTGTTATTCAATCTGCATATTGAGCAAGCAATGAAGGAAACAAAAGAAAAGTTCGGAGTAGATATTAAAATCCATGGAGAAGAAATAAAAACTTTGACAGAATTACAATGTCATCGGCGAACGTCAGAGACAGCAAAGGACTTGGAATAGCAGTTGAACAAAATGGACAGTGTCTTGAAAGGAGGGTATAAGATGAACATCAACAAAAGCAAAACGAGGCTGATGCTGAGGGATTTTGATTAGGAAATGAGACACTTAAAGTTGTAAAGAAGTTTTGCTATTTGGGGAGCAAAATAACTGATGATGGCCGAAGTAGAGAGGATATAAAATATAGAATGGCAATGGCAAGGAAAGCGTTTGTGAAGAAGAAAATTTTGTTAACATCGAGTATAGATTTAAATGTCAGGAAGTGGTTTCTTAAAATATTTCTATGGAGTGTAGCCATGTATGGAAGTGAAACATGGACGATAAATAGCTTAGACAAGAAGAGAATAGAAGCTTTCGAAATGAGGTTCTACAGAAGAGTGCTGAAGATTAGATGGGTAGATCACATACTTAATGAGGAGGTATTGAATAGAATTGGGGAGAAGAGGAGCCTGTGGCACAACTTGACTAGAAGAAGGGATCGGTTGGTAGGACATGTTCTGAGACACCGAGGGATCACCAATTTAGTATCGGAGGGCAGCTTTGAGGGTAAAAAACGTCGAGGGAGACCAAGAGATGAATACACTAAGCAGATTCAGAAGGATGTAGGTTGCAGTAGGTACTGGCAGATGATGAAGCTTGCACAGGATAGAGTAGCATGGAGAGCTGCATCAGACCAGTCTCAGGACTGAAGACCAAAACAACAACCAATATTGTCTAGATTCTCCAGTAATAATAAACATGCAAGGTGTACGATTGCTCCTATCACACCTCCTTTTATACTCTAAAAATCCACAGTGATGGCACATGATCACCCCAATGAAACTATTTTGTGAGCTGGATGTCCATTGTACTAATGCACCAATATCGCCAAGGAGGATGAAGCATTTTATGTGTTAATCTGTACCCAGTTATAAGGGGGATATTTCCAGAGTTAGTGTCGAATGTTATGAGATTAGGGCTGCAAGTGTAATATTTAATTCTAATTACAGCGATAAATAAATTTTGCTGGTTTCCTAGGACGACGCGGTTTCGAATGTGAGGCGTGTGCCAGAGGAGGCATGTGGCCAGAACAAATGGGCTTTTCTGGCAATCCGTGGTTACAACGAAAAGTTCCAGTAGGCCAGCTAGTCGGTTATTGCACACAGCTACAGGAGTAAGTCCCAGCCACAGTGCCCTTTCGATAGCTAAACAGTAAACTAATACACAGTGTGCATTGGGCTGTCTCTGTGATCGTATGTGTTGCATGTATTCCCCTTGGAAAATTGAGTCATTCAATATCGATAACTGCCAAGTGTTGGCAATGAACGTGTTGATAACATCCTAATTCCTACCACTCCCATCACTTCCAGACGCCCTCCACGTCAGGGTGGTGCACTCTGGCGGACACACGCGTCCACCAAACTGGCTACGGCCGTCCGACCTCTGAGCGTTGGCGCTGGTTGTTCATGAGGAGATTGTCGAGTGACGTGTGGACACTGGGCATGTGCATTTAAGCTATATCCAACATCTAGCCATGACAACTACTGCTACGGCCTGGATTGTGGTATTTTCTGTGTCTTTGTCCTATCCCCTAACACACCCTTTCTCCTTCTCCTCCTCCTCCTCCTTCCGAATGTAGTGGAGAGAACCAATTTAGGAATTCTATAAAGGTTTAAAAATCCAATCGCAATATCCAATCCCCGTTTAATCAATTTATTGTTGTTGCTTTATTGCGAGCACACATACCAGTCCAAAATCTCCACAGATTTTCTATGGACACAGCATGCAGCTGAGCTGAAATTTGAAATTTTCAGCTACCTCCAGCTTAATGGACTTTCTATAAATGACTTAACTGTATCAGTATACACCAATAGGAGGCAACGGGAATAAATAACAGTAGGGTTCGGAAATTGGGAAGCTGTAGGATCGAATCCCATCAAATATTCTAATCCTAGTAATCCACCAATAGAAAGCAACGGAAAACTGTCCCACACGAAGGGCATCGATTTAATTAATTAGACAATCAATCTGATGGAGATATTACCTCACTCTAAGAATTGCACAGGTGGGGTTTACTAGGTAAATGCTGCTTTGTGTGTGATTCGATCCGACCATGGACAATGGTGCATGCAGTCCTAGCAGGGTTACACTACAGGACATGACCGGTTGTGAGGAGGGGGCGGTGGAGGGAGAGAGAGGGGGATAGGGGAAAGAGAGAGAGCGCATGTGCTTGAACAGGAATTTCTCAGCAATCAAATAATAAAGGACAGCCACCATCAGAAGCTCTTTTGTTTGGGGAATACTGCAACGTCTGCTCTCATAGTGGCCAGTCACGGACCTGAGCAGGGGTAGCGTGGCCTCCACATATAGTAATACGTGGAATGACAAGCCCAATGAAGTGATTGGGCGGGTGGGCTAAAAAAAAATTTCGAAGTTGTTTAATATTCCAAGTATCTTCTCACCCTCAAAGAATTTGTAGGGAATGGAATTTTGTCTATTTAAATATTTAAAGTAAATAAATGAACTATATGATATACACTGCCTTGTATCCCTTAAATTGTTTAAATAAAGAATCTTTCACACATTGTCTTGTGTATGAGAAACTTTTTAACCCTTTATTTGGCAAATGGTGAAAATTAAAAAAAATTAAGTGCTTATATCTATTTATTATACTTAAAGAAATACAATTCAGTCAGTTTTAGAAATTTTTGACAAAAATTATGAAAATTATGAAACGTTGCTTACAAGCAACATTGCCAGCAGTAGATCACACTTATACATATTATAGGAAAAAGGAGTTTGCCGATAACCTGAAGCAAAATGTTTGCCGTACGTGAATAATTTAATTTATAAACACATTTATGCATTCCTGCTGTGTAATAGAACTGTTTCATTTTCCCTTCTTGTTCTTCTTGCAATGGAATTTTTGGAAACAGTTCCTCTTTGGATCGAAGTACAATACTAGATTGCAATTGGAACACATGACTGTAGAATACTCAGACGGACAATAACGACAACGACCTTTGGGACCGTATACAGGCCAATGCTCCATATTATCAAATCGGACATCTTGTGTAACAGTCGGAGCTGTTGCCTTCCTCCTATTCTTTTATGGTGGTGGTTTGTCTGTTGAAGGTCTTCCTACTTTACTTTTACCTGAAAATATCAAACCATTGGCAGTATCTGCCCTAAATGACTTTGATGAGGTCTTCTTGTCCAGAGATTCTCTTCGAAAAATGCAGGAAAGCATTTAAAACACTCAGATCTAGAATAAATCCAAACCATCTCATGTACCATCGCCTAGTTTTCATTGGTACTCTGTAGAGCTCTATCAGCATACCAGCAAGATCAACTCCTCCCATGTGCTTGTTGTACTGACGTACAATACTGGGACAGGGCACATCAATTCTTTTTTGATTGCTGTCCCATCGTTTTCCTGTTGAGAGTAGTTGGACACCAAAAAACGAGCTTGCAAGTGACACGATTTTATAGCCTGCCCACCTTACTAAAATGAGGTCTGAGTGACTGTCCTTCCTGTAGTCATAGCTGACTCGTCATTCAGTAACCGCTTCTCGTCATGTAGAGGACAGTTGTTTATTCAGTTCTTCCTTATGGTGCCCATGGACTCATTGTTTGATGTTTTGTAAGTATGTTTTAAGTTCAAGGCTGCAAAATAAATTGTCAAAATAAAAGTATTCCAATTCCATTATTTTCTCGTCATCAGCAAGATCAGTTATCATCCACTTGCCAGTATAGGGAAGAAAATCATAGACAACTCTAGACACACCAGCACGAACAAAAATCTTAAAACGCCACTTGTGTGGCTTATTTGAATATATTGACGCAAATTACCTGCTCTTGTACCTTTATATGCAACCATCTTCTCATCTGTAGAAAATGCCGACTCTTGTTTCTGCTCACGGCAGTTCTATACAATTGACTCAAGAACAGGTCTTATTTTCAAAAGTCTTTCAGAACAGTTCACAGCATTCTCATTGCTCGTAAAATGCAGGTATCGGCGGAGTTTCTGAAAGCGCTTCAAACTGAAAATGCTGGTGAATTTTTCACAGTTCATTGACTGAGACCAATAGTCAGTCTACTAAGACATAGAAACAAGACCCATGTATATCAGAACACCGAAAAATTGTTCTATTTAAATTAAATTGCTGTTTACTGACGTGTAGTTCGTTGGTCAGAGTTTAAGTTCGTTTCCTGCACAATTAGTTCTGAATCAAAGAATCTTCTGAAATAACCCAGTGGTGTATTGCCTTCATCAGAAAACACAGGAGAGAGACTTTCTGCCCTAGCAGTTGTATCTTCCTTTACCCACATGTAAGTGACTGCTTCTGTAATTTACTTTTTCACTTGACTGCCACTTTCATTAGAAGGATTCACTGCAGAAGGTCCTTGCACATGTTCAGCTTCTGAGATTTCACTTCCTAAATCAGAATCAGTGTCTGGTATAACTTGGTTATGGAACTGAGATTGACGCTCTGGAATATAGTCTGGATCATCATCACTACAGCCTGCAAAAACTTCGAGTGCAGTGTCTTCAGATTCACTTAGATCAGACAAAGTCGGGTTTTCTAGTGGAACTACTATTCCTCTAGCTTTTTTAATTCCATAAAATATTCTGGAATCCATTGCTAAAAAGCCCCTAAAAATAAAAACATCTTCTTTGTCACGCCGTAAACATGTGTAATATACTAATGTCACATGTCCTAACTATAGGCAATGTTGCTCACAGGCAACATAAAAGTTTTATACTACTTACGTATTTCAAAACAAAGATTGAAATATTACTGCTCTAAACACACCTCTGGGTATATCTTGCCAGTAATCATAGCAGTTTTTCTTCAATCTATTTAAATCCACTCTTTTAGAACCAAAATAAGACACCCCTGTTGCTCACACGAGGAGATCTCTGTAACACCACTGCACAAACTGCTATCTCGTGTGGAAAACCTTAAGCTATTACAAAAACTGGCGTTCGCAGTGTGTAAAGGAATGTTGCCTGGAGGCAGTAATGCCAGTGAAATGCACTGGGAAGAGTTTGTTGTCCCATAAGGCCAAGGTAAATTTGATGTTGCTTGAAAGCAACACTGCCAAATAAAGGGTTAAACAATATTCCGTACACTGAAATCAATTTTCCACCTGCTAGCCAATCAATTGAGTCTTTTTCCAGACAAATTCCTGGAGGGGGAGGGGAGGGGAGCTGCCGGGGGTGTCCCCGATAGGGAGGGGTTAATTAATTGGTCGATTTAATTAATTAGTCAAATAGGTCCATATCATAAGTGTGCTTGTATTGAGAGACAATTTCCAGAGTGGTGGTGGAGAAGGAGGAGAAGTGGGGAGTAGGAGAGGGAAGGGAGGAGTGTGGAGGGTTTCTTGGAATGACGGATTATCCTCAGATGGTCATAATCCACTTAGCAAAATAGTAAGTTAAGGACTCGTCAATCAAAAGAGTACAATAGGTTTTCCACTGAATGTATGCTTGCTCCTGATGTAGGCAACCTGCGCTAACAAAATGTGCGGATCCTTTCCTTACCCAACTGCTCCTGTTCACAGACAAATGTGAGTTCACTGGGGAGGGACTGTGTTCTGAATTCGCTAAACAGCCATGTCTGGCAGCCAAAAAGCCCCATGCGAAGCACATTCCGAGGCTTCGGTGCCTGTTGGATATTTGTTTGTTGGCAGGCATTCCAGACTGTCGTGTAACTGGGCCGTACCTCCTTCCACTCTAACTGGTCTTGCATATCTTATGTTTCTACAAAAGATATTGGGGCCGTTCTTGAAAGTTGTGCCACTGATTGCCCATCAGGAAATGTGGTTTAAGCATGATGATGCACCAACTCGCTTGTATCGTGCAGTTCGCAGACATCTGAACAAACGATATGGTGACAGATGGACAGGGCGAGGAGTCTTAACACAAACAAATGTGCTTAAGTGATAAACAGGTGTTCCGTTATGTTTCATTTCGAATTGTTTTGTATTGCCTTATGCGTAATTTAATCCCTCAAACAGAAGTGGATGAGTTAAAAATCGAAGTTGAAACCATTGTAGAACTGAAACGGTACATTCCTGGGCATGGGTTTGTACTCAAAATATTCTTTCCTGTCTCCCTTCTAAAAGTCCTAGAAGTTTGTCCGAACACCCAGCATTCAGATTTTTAGTTCGACTATCGATCGTTTATATGCTTGGACAGCGTTTTGTGTTTGTTCTTAGTTTTGACAATTATTAGCGAAAAGTGTTTTACCGTGGAACACACTTCAGACTTTCACACTTTAATAGACCTTTACTCCATTTTGTTATTCTATTTTGAAATGACAGCATTCACTTTAGGAGTGGTGCACTTTCTTTCTGAAATTACAATTACTCTGGAAAAGTAAGATTTTTGACAAATGAGAGACTGTTCCAAGATACAACATGGTCATGTACCTAGGTACAAATATCAGTTCAGATCGTTGCAATCGAGAAAAAATTTTGTCAGTAGTGTATTTCTCTATGAGAAATGTCTTACGTTATTACTCTACTACACAAGAATAATCAGCAAGCGAAATCAATCGTTTTATCAAAAACCAGTTAGAAGTTAACAACGATCTGAAATAGAAGCTGTTGCAGCTATCACAAATTTCCCTTTTCGAGACAGGTAACTTCGTTAATACATTACATAAACTTACTTCTTTTGCAAATCTCATATACTCCATGGTGCAAGGTCTTCCGTTTGAAGGTACGAGATGGTTTGTGACTCACGAACTATAACTTATTCATCCACACGTTATGTAACTAGTCAAAATTTAACAATATTTTATTCGCCACAAAATTCTTTAACCATAGAACAGACAGTATCCTCCAAATATCTTTAATATATTACACAACACTAAATATGTAGAACTCGTTATATTTGCAAACCCTGCAGAAAACAAAACCTCAGGCCCCACAACAGCAGCAGTCGAAAATGCCAGGAACTACTTACCGCGTCCTCTAGTACGCGTTGCTTCATATAGTTCTAAAATCGGTGACTAACTGAAACACCGACCAAGAAAGAAGATGTGCTTGTAGGTACACTATCCTATGCCCCCCCCCCCCCCCCCCCTATTCTCATATTGTCATAAATGGAGCACCAGAAACCGATATTGCTTACATACAGTTGTAGTCAGTTTCGTATTCTAGGATCCCAGTCACATTTCTTTGGAATAGTAAATAGCGTTTTCAGGAGCTCTTAATTTTAGTCTCTGAAAGTAGCGGTTCACATGCGATTAACTTTAATCTTCAGCATATACTCGACAAATGAAGATCAAGTACTTTCAACTAAATTCAGTCCTTCATACAATAAAGCAGCCGCCACAGTGGTATGGAATCAGCTCCCGTGGTCTCACTTCACCCCAATAGACCCCGTCAGACCTTTTTCGTTTTCGATTATAGTGCTTTGCGAAACTCCGGGTCAAAGTAACTTTCACATGTTGTGTCACTGTCAAGCAAAATAGAAATAATTGTTGCTGCATGGTACAGATGGTAACAAAGAAACATGCAATGATACGAACATAACTGACGTTTTTGTTCAAAGACAGTAGTCACATTGCAAAAGGCAGAACGTGTTCTCCATAAAGCATGTGATCACCAAACACAGCTATGCGTGCTCTGTAACCAGCTCCCAAGCTGGGCACGAGGTTGGTAAGGAAATGTGGTAGAGCGTTCCATTCCTCAACAAGTTTGACTGAGAACTCTGGATGGTCGGTGGAACATGTAGGCGAGCTGCGGTATGCATCCCCAATGCATAACGACGTGGCCCACGGGGTTTAAGTTTGCCGAACATCCACTCATTCAAAGACCTCCTACACCAGTGCTTTCGATGCGATCACGCATTGTCGTCCTTAAAAGTACAGTGACGGTCGCATACAGCCTGAAAAGATACGCATTGGAAACGAATGCAGTGTCACAATGCCGCTGACCTGCGAGTGTACCATGATCAATTTGCCCAACCAACGGTATGCCTCTCCAAAACATAACACGTGAGCGCATCGGAACGATTATATGGAGAATTCTCGTCGTACCCTCATATGGCCAGAAGTGGGAGCACGTAATGCACCCAGGAACGTCGCCGAATTTCAAGATCACTTACTGCCCTCCAGTTTTTGAGGGGCAAGACGACCCGCAAATAGTAATTATAACCTCTTCTATTCGTAAGCTGTTCATCGCAAGGAGACGGTATTTGCGTTGTGCACAGCGATGAACGATCAGTTACTTAACACATTTCGCTCGTCTTGTATGATTATAGAGATCGTTTATTTATTGGCGGGAGATAGTAATTTCGATTTTCCCTTGGTTTGTATTGTTTCAAGATACAGAGATCACAGCTTCCGCAGCAAAAGGAGCAAAAAAGGTCATGCGGACATATGGCCGGAAATGCGTTCCCAGTGAGGTAGGCCATTTTGATGGCGAAGGTAAGAGATCATTATCAGAGAAGGTATCAATGACACTTGAGAGCGCACCAGACGAATGGGAATGTTCTGCCTCTATCAGTGTTCCAGCTGCACACTCTAGGGGGCGCAATGTTATCCACGAGGGCGGTGCACTCGCACTTTGTTATCAGGGGCAACGGCCGTGCACCGCAAAGTTATGTGCAGACTATGAACGTAACTATACAGCCGATTTTGGTAGGCTTTACGTTAGTCAAATATTCGAATCAGTTACATTTTTTGAAAATTTGAAGCAAGCCATGTTAATAAGCCAGTATCTTTCACTACTACCTCATTTATCGCTTTCGCCGGCCGTTGTGGCAAATCGTTTCTAGGCGCTTCAGTCCGGAACCGCGCTGCTGCTACGGTCGCAGGTTCGAATCCTGTCTCGGGCATGGATGTGTGTGCTGTCCTTAGAACTACTTAAACCTAAGTACCCTAGGTCTATGGGACTGATGACCTCAGATGTTAAGTCCCATAGTACTCAGAGCTATTTGAACCATTTATCACTATCTCTGTTGGTGTCTCGTTGTTTACATTGACAATAATTCATTAAGATCTTAAGAAAGAACTAATTCATTGACCGGAGACTGTTGAATGACGGAAGTCTGTCACCTGTCATAATGTTTTTATTGTACACTAGCTGACAGCCGGCACTGCCGGTCGGGGTGTTCACTTTGCCAGTTTTCCACAACGAGGAACCTTGCACGCACACCTGCCAGTAGGCTCGGCGTGGGATGATGCGCTTGGCACAGCTGCTTCAAGTATCTGCACGCCTCTGTGGCGAGGCCTACAACCGTTTGCGCCTCATAGTTGAAAGCTGCCAAAAGCGCTGCCTGGAGTCACTTTACTCGACTGCACGAGTGGCTCGGCAGTAAAGAGTCCTACAACGATGCATTCATGTAGGCGCATTCAGCGGCGTATGTCGATACCGTCAGCAAAATATGTTGCTAACAAAGTGAGCAGCAAGGATAAATATAAACATTAGGCACACTCCAGCAGTTCTTCACACATCTTGGTGTTCATGACGTCGGATCTCCCGAATTATGTGTGGCATCATGATATAATTTTGTATGTGCCTTTCGCTTCGAATGTCTGCGAAATTTGTTACGAATAGAGTTAGTAGTGCAGAAGCAAATTTCAACATCAGGCATGGTGCGGCTGATTTTCATGCATCTCATTGTTTATGATGCCGCACCTCCTGAATTATGATTGTTACCTGTCAGTAAGGGGTATGTGCACAAACTTTGGTCCATATCAGTCCAGTGGTCTAGGGGGAGATGTGCCACATACGTACATACATCAATTTTTTGTAATATGTGTGGGTTCTTTCCACGTAAACAGTGCAGTTACAATCGTCTACTGTGTGTATCTGAATAACCCAATTCCTTCTGTCCTTCACTTGAGACAGTTCCACACCACCAGTCAGAGACGTTAATCTCACCCACCGTTATCTAAGATTAACACAGCTATTTCATGGAGACTACGAAAATATTCAGATTTCGTAAGTCCCCCAAATAAAAAATAAGAGTAGTCATAACAGTTATGAGAGAACTAGTTCTGTATTTGTTTTTCGCATTTACACTACATATTTCCCGTGTGTCTTTCCTAAAATAAGCTCGTATAGCATATTGAAATAGTACTGTGTTTACGACACAATAAATTCTTTTAAAGCTGAGGGCCTCCTGAGCTAAATGAAGAAGAGAGTTTCAACTACAGGGTGAGGCATAAGAAAGAGCGATTTTTGAAAAGCTGTTAAATAAAGACACTTTTTCTATTTCATAATCTTAAAATATACGAAAAAGTGTTTTCTGTAACAGTAAAACGTCAGTTACTTTTTCACCGAGCGAGGTGGCGCAGTGGTTAGCACACTGGACTCGCAATCGGGAGGACGACGGTTCAATCCCGTCTCCGGCCGTCCTGATTTAGGTTTTCCGTGATTTCCCTAAATCGCTTCAGGCAAATGTCGGGATGGTTCCTTTGAAGGGCACGGCCGATTTCCTTCTCCATACTTCCCTCACCCGAGCTGGCGCTCCGTCTCTAATGACCTCGTTGTCGACGGGACGTTAAACACTAATGTCCTCCTCCTCCTCAGTTACTTTTTCAAGATAACTGTCTTATTATGGCGTCCGCTTAGAAGCACGCATTCCTCCAGCCAGACCTTGTACTGGCTCATCACACTTCCTGTCGCATCCACTCTTTCAGGGCTTCAGTTGTTCGAGGTGGGTTATCTTGCTAAACTTTCCGCTTCAGACAACCCCAAAGAAAATGTCACAAACATGTGTCGTCCAGTGAACGAGAGGGCCATGCAATGTACCCATTTCGGGAGGCCATATCTTTGGAAACAAACGACTGACTATATTCATGATTACTAGCGTATCTCTGCGAAGTCAGTGTTACAACTTAAAAATCGTTTGGCCTTATGATCCCTAATTGAAGACATTACGAACCACACAGTAACTTTTGCCCAGTGCAGTGGTTGCTGATGCAGTTCTCTAGTATTAACGTCACTGCAAAATCGAAAGTTCTGCTTGTTCACATAACTGGAGAGACGGAAGTGAGCTTCATCCCTCATCCACAAACGGTTTACAATGTCCTGGTCCCGAATAATCATGACCAAAACTTTTAATCAGAAGCGGCTGCGGATCACATAATCTATTCCCTTAAGGACCTGTACCGTTTAGATTTTGTAGGGGTGAAAGTGCAAATCCTGGGGTTAAATCCTTCCTACCGTTCTCTTTGAAATCCCAAGTTTAGCGCGCGTTTTTGCAACTTCACAGGTTCAAATGGGACCGCGCAAACTGCGACGCGACGCGACTGGGACGCGACACGCGCCTGCGCCAGGTCGCGCGGCTTTGTGGTAGCGGCGCAGTTTCTCGCGCCGCGCGTCACGCGGGTACTGACGGATGTGTGAGGCGGGGAGCGGGAGGGCAGTTCTGCCATATACTCACTTCGGCATGGCGCATACGGACAGTGGAAGTATTGTCCATCCGAAGAGTACGGCCTGTAATGTAAACTGAAGTTTTCTATCACTGAGCATTATTCTTTTTTTCGCTGTTTAAGCGCTCCGTCCATTTTCGTTAGCACGTAATAGTTTTCATTTACATACATATGTACAGTTCTTTTGTTTTGTTTATTCTTTGTCAAAAAACCCAATGCACAGTTCAATAACCGGTGAGCCATTAGCCACTGAAAGTATATCGTTTGCCTCCACAATTTTTTCAGAACGTAAGAAGGGACAGACGATTTACCGTGAGGGTAGTGAATAAGGAAGTAAGGAATATTATAAAATCGTGTCATCTAGAAGGAAGACAGGAAAGTAAAACAAGGTTACCTACTTGCTGCCTCTTATGCTGAAGTATCTCTGCGATCCATTACAAAAAGTCGGAAACGCATAATTTCCACAGGTATGACCCCTTTGCGCTCCTGGTAAAAAGCGTCCGAGATAGTAAAACTTACGTACTTCATATCATCATGTGGATATGGGTCTAATAAGAGACGTTAAACTTCGTACATGTGGACGTGACATTTCCATTGCAAGCCCGAAATAGTCGAGAAGCCCTCGTAAATAACGATGTTTTAATCGGCTCGTCGTGACGAGGAAAAGTATTTCAGTGGTTGCATACACGCTATCAGCATTAATAAACTAATTACACAACAGGCTACACAAAGGAATTAGTGGTCGGTACTATTATAAAAGTAGGAATATCCTGAAAGAGTGTGGTGATATGTAGAAATGTAATGGTGACAATGTTTTCGGAACGATGTGAACTCTTCCTCTCACAAAGCATACTTGCTGGCTTCCGCATTCCTGTCGCGCGATTTATTCCCAGCTGCTGACGATACACTGGCCATTGTGTTGTGCCACGTATCAGTTGTTTACTTTTCTCAGTAACAACTATTTTATTCGCGAACCACGGACTGTCAGTTTGGCAAGGCGTTGGTGAGGAACCGGCATCAGTAGTGTGCGTGGTATCCCGCCTGAAGACCACGCTCTTCATTACTTTGCTATTGCTCAGATGAAGGAAAGGAATAAAACTCTTTGGTAAGTTTCCATTTCAGTCGCTCGGTTTTAAAAATAAAATGGGTTGTGAGATTCAACAAAAATTCCAACAGAATTAGCGATTTATTTTCGTGTGAGTTGTTAACCTCGTCTCATTCGAAGATGCAATACCATTTGCGAGTAACGGCCACACTTCTCTTGTTGAAGGGTTTGAGAGCACTTCTTTTGCCAAAACACAATATGATTTGCATAAACTCATTTTTGCACCAGTTATTGTGACACACTGTTTTAGAAATCTGTCTCATTAAACAAGTAACTGGCGACCAGAGAGCCGAATATCTTATCAAAAAACTCATTGTGACGGTTTGTGGCAACATAAGAGAAGAAATTTCATGTTTACTTTCATATTAGGACACTCTTGTCTCACTAGCTGTCGATAACTCTAAAAAAATTAGACAGTGGAATGAAAAAAAATAAATAAATAGGGAAGTGTAACTACTGATATACCGTGATAGATAAGAAAGCTCAGTGTGTTTACGACGTGGCAAAATATGGTTCAAATGGCTCTGAACACTATGGGACTTACAATCTGAGGTCATCAGTCCCATAGAACTTAGAACTACTTAAACCTAACTAACCTAGGGGCATGACACACATCCATGCCCGAGGCAGGATTCGACCCTGCGATCGTAGCGGTCGCGCGGTTCCAGACTGAAGCGCCTAGAACCACTTGGCCACACCGGCCGGCGTGGCAAAGTACTCTCTTCCTTGTTTCATCATTAACCAAAATCTTGTTTCCATGTCTCGAGCGGTTTAGGAAATACCAGTGATGTAGGAATATTTCATTCCCGTGGCGTAAGATTCTGAGTGAATGCTCTACATGGGATCCATTTTCTCGAAATCGAAGACAGATGGAGACCTCCTCCTAAGTCTAAACAAAAATTTAATATGTTAGCTGAATTTCATACTCATAAACATATGGTGTAATACGCACCAAACGCTAAATCATAGCGCCCTCTATTTTTCATTGCAAACTTTTTGAGTTTTGCGTAGTGACTTACTAAAATGTGTAGATCACAGTAAGCATGACTATTAGCCAGATGATAGGCACTTGGCCAAGAAGTTCACACGTAAAGCCACAAGTACGGAAAAAAATCAAATATTTTCAGTGAATAGTTTCTGTAAATTATTAGAGAAAGATAAAAAGGTGCGCGCGCTTCGGTTCTGTCAGCGCAGAGCGTCGCCAGTCGGCGCGTGCTAAGTACGGTGTACGTGTCGCAATATGCACTGCAGCCGCGCGACTCGTGCGGCACGTGCGTGTCGCGCTGTAGTGTCGTGTCAAATCACACGTGCTATACGCGTTTCATTTGGCGTACACGTTCGATGTTTTTCAGGCGAGCGCACAGTTTTTGGTCTCCCAGTTGGCGCTGTCTCCTCAATGTTCCCCAGCCACTTTCTAATCGCCCAGGCAGGTGCACCGGCCGATTTCGATTAACGCTGAAGTGGTTGCGGATTGCACGACGTGCTAGCTGGTACGAACTACCGTTTTGATAAAAATGCTTTGACAGTGTACGCTCCATTATGACTAAATGCTATTTCGCGTCAAACGTAACTGAAGCTATCCCCTCCACCTCTATCCGACGCAGCTTGATTCACTCGCTTTTTAAAATCGCTAAATATTATATCTCACTGTGCATAAAACTATAAAAAGGTAGCACGTGCAAGAATGTAATGAATCATCAAGAAATCCCAAAAAAGATCATCGAAATGCCAGCAAGATTATTACCGAAGTAGACGCCTTGTGATTAACCGAAGAACCTTAACTTGGAAGCCACGGTCACATTATTTGCTACTTGTGGATGTCTGCTCATGTCCGAGAAAAGTGAACTAATAATACAAATTAAGCCCATAATACTGAAGTAGCCAGATCAGTTATTCATGTTTTCCGAGTGAGCTACGTGGTGTGCTTACAATTTAAAGCCACAGTGGCCACAAGACGGCAGCCTTTTCTGATGAACGGAGTGCTCCAGTATTCATCTACAGACAAGAAAACGAAGTAAACGCGCTCTCATACGGCTTCTATTTGACTTTCTCTGCAGGAAAGCCACAACAAACGACAAGACTAAAGAAATACTTGCATTAAGGTCTATGTCCATTCTGTTTGAATGTTTTTTGTTTTGTCATATTTTGCCTGATAAAGAGGTGATAGCTCGAAACGCGTTGCAATATTAAATAATTTAAGTAAGTGAACTGGTAGGAATTTCTGAAAAACCTGTTTGTAAAGTCCTGTGATAATATTCTTTTGTACTCGCTTCGAAAGATGTATTCGAATCCAGACCGATTGCTTCGGTTTACGCTTTCGACGACACCACCTCAGAATGAGTTTTTGATGTCGCCGTAGAGAACGTCACAACTACTTCTCACCTCAGGTTGTGTACAAAACGGTGGGACCCCGAGTGAGTAAACAAAAGAGTTACTATAACGGATTCAGTTTTTAGACTACAATAACGCACCGATAACTGATTACCGCCCGAATGCACGGTTATTGGTTGCGGGACTGAATTAACGCAAAAGATAACAACAGGAACGAATCGCCTTACGTAACAGGTTAAAGAGTGACTGATACGGCGCACTCGGAGTGTCTCTTAAAAACAGTGTAAATTACCAGTCTGTGTGAGAGGATCTCTTGAAAAATACTCAGCCAGTAAGCAACTACGTCGTTCCACTATACGAAAGGTATCGACTGCCTTTATTACCTAATTCTGCCTCAAGTAAAACGTGTGAAAATTTAATTTTATTTACGTTTCGTACTCCTAACACAAAGTACCTCTTAGAAAGCCACCGAATGATTTTATAAAATAAGGGCAACAAAATATATTAGGAAAATACTTTAATCGGTCTTCATGATCAACTCCATTAGCCACGATACACTTCTGGCTACATTTATAAAGCTGGAACTGTTTTTCGGACAGATTGAAGCATTACCGCCACACTACTTCGGATGTCTGTTCGGATACCAACCACACAGCTATACCCAACTACCGTAAAGGCTACCTAAACCGTTCTGGATTGAACTATTAGTACTACGTTTTTTTGAGGATCAACCTCAATAACCACGAGGCTAACGATGTAGCTTGGATTCTTATGGGAAACCATTTCGATAAGGGAGAAACCACGAATAGATCTTACATCAAACCTCCTCCATCCTTTCTGGTGCGATAGAAACGCTTGCATATAATTTTATATGCAGGGAACAAAACCAGATCTAGACATAGGGTGGAAAAAAGTTAGCATAAATCAAGAGAACCACCCACAACGTTAATAAATATTGACGGCATCTTATGTTCGTCACTCTTCTTTCAACCTGTAGTGCAAAGTGTCGAATATTTGGAGAGGTGGGGCTGTCCACCAAAACAAGAAAAAAAAATCCATTACACGTTGTAACATTACAGGACATATTCGGACATATTGAAGTATTCGATACTGTAGACTTTTAGGGGATGTCGATACAGATATGCAAAATGTAAAGGGAAACTTTGGTGGTGTTTAAATATTGTGCTGTGTCAATATTAGGACTTTTGCACAGAAAGAACAAAAATAGAATTAATGTAAATATATATTAGTGTTAGTAATCTATTTTCATTCAATTTTGTAATTATATTTCATTTTGTAAAAGAAAGACTCACTGTTTGCTGTAGCTCTGATTAATTGTATAAATTATCAGTTTTGAGCTAAATTATTTCGTATAATATGGACAAGATACTTTTAAAAACTCTCCAGCTAACGAGAAAGTCTGTAAATGAACGTTTAATGCACACTTCTGGAACTTTCAATGGAGAAATTCTATATTATGATCGCAAAAATACGAAAACTTGTGAAAACTGTTTCATAACCTAATTTCGAAAGACGATTTGTATCAAGAAATATTGCTAAAAAGATTTATTTACGTTTTGAAACACGATTTAAATCATTTTACATATAAATAGTTGTTCTAAATCACTCAAGAAATATCCAGAATCAAATGTCAAAATATTTCTGGAAACACCGGTACAAATCTGGTGAAGGTTATCCAGAAGCTGGTAGAAAAACGTTATGAAATCTATTTGTAAATAATGCTTGTAAGAATTTATATGTACTGATCCTCTTCCTTACTTTAATCTGTACTAAAATTCTGTAATGTCTAATTTAGTTTTAAGTCGTGAATTGCTATCGTATTGTAAACAAAACATTGTCAAAGACTCTCATTGTTTGGAAAGATATTAATACACCTAGGAGTTGTCAGTTGCCAGTTCGGATATGCAGTGCGGTTAGCTTGGAGAGTCAGTTATTGAGTTTGTGAAGTCTGTCAGTTCTGTTTGTATATAAACGTCTGTAACGAAGAATTACTTGTTGTCGTCAATATGAACTCAAGACCTTTTGCACAAAGGAGACACCTCCTAATGCAACGTTTTAACTTGGTGTTGAGGAGCTGAAATGTTATAATTTGGTGCAGAAAGTCCTGGGACGTTATAATTTGGTTGAGGAAGCTGGGATGTCATAATTTGGTGGAGGCGCTGGAGCTGGGATATTTTAATTTGGTGGAGGAAGCAGACGATTTGACGACCACCTAGTGATTCTTCTAAATAAAATACGTCTCTTCTGGGATCACAAGAAGTAAATACGTCGATTCTGGGGTCACAAGAAGAGGAGTGAATCAACCGAGTGAAACCATCCTGGAATTGAAGAAATTTCGCAAAACACGGACACCAACGACCGCCGACGGACACTAAGATAAGTAACTGCTTCCTAAAATAATGGAAAAAGACGCAGATTTCAGTACTGACAGCGGTGTAGCGAGTACACCTATTAGGGAAAGTGCTTCTGACAGTGTAATAATGTTGGAAATGTTAATACAAATGTTTTCAGAGTTAAACTCGAAGATGGACGATTCTCGTGCCGAATTACGTCAACAAATTGAACAGACACAACAACAGATGGACAGGTCGATTTCGAAGGCTGTGTGTGATTTAAAATCAGAAGTAAACTCAAATACAGAACAGATTGCTCACACTAATCAGGTTCTCGAAGAATGGCGAATTACTTTTGAGTCAAACCAAAAAGAACTTAGTTGTCGTGTGGACACGGTTGAGTTCAAAATTTCTGTCCTTCAAACTGATTTAAGTAACAAAATTTTAAATAACCAGTCAAAACTTAAAAAAGTTGTTGATTTTGTAAATGAGGAAAATTCTCAATTGAGAAATGAATTTGACCAGACAAAACGATTTTTTGAAAACGAAATTGAATCTTTCAAATCTGATACGGAATCTGATACGGACAAAAAGGTCACAGAAATTTGTAGTAGAGTAGGTAATGTCGAAAAAACTGTAGACAGAAAATTTGTAGAAATACAAGAAACTATGTTTCAAAAAGGTTTTAGTAATAGTTGTAATGGGATATGGGGAAATTTTCCAATTAAAACTTATCCCGGTGACAAGAATATACACCCAAAAGACTTCATGCTATTCTGCAAGGAGCAGTTCACGTCCATAATGACAGATAGTGTTAAGATAAAATTTGTAAAGAAATTACTTGATGGTGAGGCGCTTTCGTGGGCCAATCAGAATTGTTATGCGGAAATGTCCTTTGAAGATTTCGAAAAAATGTTTTCTAACCAAATTTTGGTCTGAAACTGAGCAAGCTCGAATCAAAAGTGAATTCTTGAATGGTCCTAGTTACAGAGAATCTGATGGGTCAATGAAAGCCTATTGTGAGAAACAGTTGCAAAAATTAGTGCATCTGGATAAGCCATTTGATGAGCTAACTCAAATTGATGCACTAAACCGGAGACTTCCGAAAAGAGTACAATGGGGTTTAGTTTATGGTCCAGATGAGTCCATAGAACAATTCTTGAAATATGTGGACAAACTTGATAGAGCCTTTGAACAAAACAACACATTCAACGACTTTGTAGGTTCAGCACACAGAGGGTGGGAACCGAACCGTGCTAATAATAACAGTAATAGTGAACGAAGAAACTTTAACAACAACAGGGATAATTATAATAGCAATGACAGAAGAAATTTTGGTAGGAATGATCAGCACTTTAATTCAAACAGAGAATGGGAAAATCGAAACAGGTCCTGGGGTAATGACATGAGAGAAGGTAACCTGAGGCAGGGAAACGACAGACATAGGCCTTTAAACGACTAAATGCTCCACTGGGAGTCTGTCAGTTTGAGGCAAGGAATTTTCAAAATCAGGCTAATTTCACCCGGAACAGACAGCACTATAATCAGAGACCTAACCAGTATAGACAGTATGCTATGATCGATCTGTAGATAGAGGTAATGAAAAAATTAAATTTGACAGGAAATTTTGGAACGTCATCAGAGAAAATACTAGAAACAACTGTAATAGGAACCAGGCTACCGTTGATGAAGTAGGCCTAGAAGATGATATAATTGCAAATTTATATAATCAAGAAGAAGCACCTAATGCTGAAATGAAAGGTAAGAATAACTTTGATAATTTTGGATTGTACAAACTTATGTGTGGTGATGTTTTAGATGTAAGTTGTCATAATGATGTTCGTACTGAAGTTTCTGGAGAGTCTGATATTCATGTGGATGTGGTTGGTGAAGATGGTGTTGTGAGTAATGTTGGTGATACTAGTAGTGTTTGTAGTGTAAGCTCAGGCAATGATGATGATAATGTTGATGATAAGGCTAATGGTGATTATGTACTAGAAGATTTTGATGGTGAATTGGATGGAATAGTTTATGTTGAGGTTAAAGAGAATGTTATAAGCAATAGTGTTGAGAATAGTTGTGCCAGGAACTCTAACTACATTCCACATGAGAATCAGATTGTGCCAGTTCAGCTTAGTAATACATCAGGAGACAGGGGGGTTGATTGTGCTGATGCATCTGTGATTATTTTGAAATCTATTTGGGACAAATTTAAAGATTACAGTGATGACAATGATGTTAAGATCAAATTAAGGGAAATTTGTGAACCAGTTTCTGCTTTTAAGCCTAATGAAATCATCAAACGGGGTACTAGTCAGGATGTGAGTGAGGTAAATAGTAATCCAGACATTCCAGTAAATTCCAGTAGACCTAGAAGTTTGAAGAAAGTATTGCCTAATAAAGAAAACCTAAATATGGAACAGAGGTATGATGAGATAGCAGAAGATCTTTTGTATGAAGAACAGGAAGAAAGGGAAAACACCACTATGGGTTGTCCATACATAAAAATTAAAGCTGCAGGTTGGGAAGGGTATTTTTTGATTGACACATGGAGTCCAATTAGTGCCATTTCAAGCAAATTAAGAGATATAATTAACCATGATCCTGACTTTGTTGAATTACCAGTTGTTGGAATAAAAATTAGAGGCATTACTGGCAAACTGAGCAAAATTGTTAATAGACAGATGCTGTTGTCCTTCAGTATAAATGATGTACAGTTTACTCGAGGATGTCCTGTAATAAGTGACCTAAATGAGAATGTACTGTTGGGTATGGACTGGATATTAAAAGCTAATGCAGCATTTGATTGGGAAAAGAGTTTGTTTACCTTTATTGATCCTAAGACGAGAGTATGTTCCAGTACTGACATGTCGGTTCAAAACTGTGCTGATAAGGGAATTGAAATTAGGGACGTTACATTTTCTAAAGACAGTGGTTATTGTGTAGAGGAAATTACTGAGGATTATGATGATGGAGAATATGGGGATATAGTTCAAGAAAAATTATGGGAATCAGATAATTTGAACCAAGAACAGAAGGTAGAGTTAGAAAGATTATTGTGGAATTACTGTGATGTTTTTGATGATAGACCTGGCAGAGTAAAGAATTACCAATGTAAACTCAGGTTAAAACCACATGAGCCATTCTTTATAAAACCTTATAGTGTACCCATTGCAAAGAGAAAAGATGTAGAAAAGGAACTTCAAAAGATGGAAGAGTGGGGCATCATTGAGAGAAGTAAGAGCCAATACAATAATCCTTTGGTAGTGGTTGCAAAACGTGATGGCAGTGTCAGGCTTGTACTAGATTCAAGACACCTAAATAAGTATGTGGAAAGAGAGACCGATCATCTCGAGAATATAGACGTACTACTTCATAAATTTGAAAGAATGAAATACATGACCAGTTTAGATCTCACACCAGGATTTCACCAAGTAGAATTAGAAAATGATTCCAAAAAGTATACTGCCTTTTTGTATGGGGGAAGATGTTACCAGTATTGTGTGGTACCATTTGGGCTGAATGTCTCAGTAGCCGAATTCATTAGAGCAATTGACTTTGTTTTGGGAAAAGATCTTTTATCAAAATTAACTGTGTATGTAGATGACATTTTGATCACTGGAGAAACTTGGGAAGAACATGTTAATACTTTGAGGGAGGTTTGCAATAGATTAAGGAAAGGGGGAATGTCACTTAAATTATCTAAATGTAAGTTTGGTATGAAAAAATTGAAGTTTCTGGGGCACAGTATTTCTGAGGAAGGTATTTTGCCAGATCCTGAAAAACTCAAGGCAATTCCAAAATTCCCAATTCCAAAAACCAAGAAACAACTCAAGTCAATTTTCGGGATGTGCGGTTACTACAGAAAGTTCATTAGTACCCAAGCTCTAAATGCTCCAAGTCTTAACAGATTGCTGAAGAAAAACGCAATGTGGGTTTGGGATCAGGAATGTGAAGCGGCTTTTGAAGAAATAAAAACACAGTTATGTAACAGTAATATTTTGTACCGTCCTGATTTAAGTTTACCTTTTTGCATTATGGCAGATAGTAGTGATTATGGCCTAGGTGCTCACCTTTTCCAAGAAGTAAATATAAATGGGAAAATAGAACACAGGTCTACTGCTTTTGCTAGTCGAACCTTGAAAAAACATGAGAGGCAATACACTGTTACCGAGAAAGAGCTTTTGGCCATTTACTGGGCATTTTCTAAATTCAGAAATTGTTTATTGGGAAACCAGGTAGTTGTCTACACAGACCATAAGGCATTAATTTATATTGAAGAATGTAGGTTGCATCATGGAAGGATTACCAGGTGGGCACTCTTGTTACAACAATTTAATTACTCAATAAAATATCTTAGAGGACCCGATAATGTAGTTGCTGATGCTTTATCTAGCCTACCTGTGGGGGCTGACTTTGAAGATGACAGTGGGGAATGTGAAAAAGAATTCAAAATTATGTATTTAAGAGGGGTGGACAATGAACAAGAAATCAGAGACATTTGTAATGACATCTGACAGAATCAGAAACACGATGAGAACTGTAAACTGGTCAAAAGTTATTTAGGGAAAAAGGGACATGAAAAAGTGGGAGATTATTACAAAATCTACAAAGGGATTCTATTCAAGAGAAACAGTGTACATAGCGATGTATGGAAATTATGTTGGCCTGAATAGTACATCAATGTACTCATCAAGTACATTCATGAAAGTTTTGGTCATTGTGGGATTCAAAAGTGTATCCAGAAAATCCAAGAAAATGTGTACTTTAACAACATAGCCAGGAGGGTTAGAAAAATTTTAACGGGTTGTGACAGGTGCCAAAGAGTAAAAGTATCCAACCAAACTTGTCGAGGATTGATTCAAAACATCTTACCGAAAGAACAACACGAGTTTGTCGCTGTCGACTTATATGGACCATTACCAAAGACCAGAGGAGGCTATTGCTACATTTTTGTTATGGTTGATGTTTTTTTCAAAATTCATTAAGTCATACCCTCTTCGCAAGGCAAACAGTAAGAGCATTATTTCAAAAATCAGAGGAGACTATTTTGGCAGGGTTGGAAAACCTCAGAAAATCTTATCAGACAATGGGACTCAATTTACTTCTGGAGTATGGAAAGCTTTTGTTGAAGATGAAAATATAAGTCACATTCTTATTTCAGCTTATCATCTGTCAGGAAACCCTTCGGAGAGATACATGAGGGAAATTGGGCGATTCTTTAGAACCTACTGCAATACTGATCATGCTAGTTGGATTGACTATGTTGAGAAATTCGAAGATGTTGTGAACAGCCTACAGCATTAGTGTTTTCGCCGTATGAAATACAGTATAATAGCAAACCACCACATCCAATTAGTGATTTCATTGATTTTCCAGTCTGCAAACCATTAAGTACTCAAGAGAGAGAGGAAATAGTGAGAAAGACCATGAAATCTCAAGGTGATAAGAGGAAATGTAGACATGACAAAAGATTGAAGCCTACTCAATTTAAAATTGAAGACTTGGTCCTTGTTGAAACACAAGAGAAGTCTAAAGCCATCAGTGGTGAATTAAAAAAGTTTTTTGACATATATATTGGACCTTTCAAGATTCAGGACAATCCTCATCCGAATGCTTACCGTCTAGTCTACCCAAATTCTGGCAGACTGTTTGACCTACGAAACGTGACCGAACTGAAATTGTACAAAAAAATGTAAAAAAGTATTTTAGATAATAGATGTTTATAGACTTTTATATGTAATCTTACCAGGATATTTTTGTATACTTTGTTATGTTGTATTTATCTGATTCCTCAGGGGAGCATACATTCTTTGTGTGCTAAGTGTTTGGCGAGCACTAGGTCCCCTAGCTATGCAATTGTCATATTTCATGTTCGTATTCTGGCATTGCATCTTACACTTATTCTGTGATCCTGTATAATCAATTTTCTCCACCTGTCAGTCTATCCTCTCTTAGCTTTAAGAAATTATTTAGAGTAAATTTTCTTGAGTAATTAGACTTTAGAGAATTCAAATTTCTGTGTCCTTAAAAACCGGTGCACCGACTATTAAATGCTTTTGCTAATGTTTAACTGGGTTTGACCACTGTGTGCTGTATATTCATAGCGGACTGTGCTATTGCAGCCTGTGATAGCATGCAGTGTATATGGAAACCATACGGACTGTGAAGATGAGACTGAAATACAGTGTGCGGCATTGAGGTATACCGACCTTTAAGGAAGAAGATCACTGACCTTCAAGAAAGAAGATCACCGGTCTTCAAGAAAGAAGACACCAAAGATATGTGTAAAACTTTTCTGTTTTGTAATGTAAGGACATCAACCCTTCCGTGTTTCACGTGGAAGTGCTGATGGGGGGGTTGTGTAACATTACAGGACATATTGGGACATATTGAAGTATTCGATACTGTAGACTTTTAGGGGATGTCGATACAGATATGCAAAATGTAAAGGGAAACTTTGGTGATGTTTAAATATTGTGCTGTGTCAATATTAGGACATTTTGCACAGAAAGAACAAAAATAGAATTAATGTAAATATATATTAGTGTTAGTAACCTATTTTCATTCAATTTTGTAATTATATTTCATTTTGTAATAGAAAGACTCACTGTTTGCTGTAGCTCTGATTAATTGTATAAATTATCAGTTTTGAGCTAAATTATTTCGTATAATATGGACAAGATACATTTAAAAACTCACCAGCTAAAGAGAAAGTCTGGAAATGAACGTTTAATGCACACTTCTCTAACTTTCTATGGAGAAATTCTATATTACGATCGCAAAAATACGAAAACTTGTGAAAACTTTTTCATAACCTGATTTCGAAAGACGATTTGTATCAAGAAATAGTGCTAAAAAGATTTATTTACGTTTTGAAACACGATTTAAATCATTTTACATATAAATAGTTGTTCTAAATCACTCAAGAAATATCCAGAATCAAATGTCAAGATATTTCTGGAAACACCGGTACAAATCTGGTGAAGGTTATCCAGAAGCTGGTAGAAAAATGTTATAAAATCTATTTGGAAATTATGCTTGTAAGAATTTATATGTACTGATCCTTTTACTTAATCTGTACTAAAATTCTGTAATGTCTAATTTAGTTTTAAGTCGTGAATTGCTATCGTATTGTAAACAAAACATTGTCAAAGACTCTCATTGTTTGGAAAGATATTAATACACCTAGGAGTTGTCAGTTGCCAGTTCGGATATGCAGTGCGGTTAGCTTGGAGAGTCAGTTGTTGAGTCTGTGAAGTCTGTCAGTTCTGTTTGTAAATAAATGTCTGTAATGAAGAATTACTTGTTGTCGTCAATATGAACTCAAGACCTTTTGCGCGAAGCAGACACCTCCTAATGCAACGTTTTAAGTTGGTGTTGAGGAGCTGAAATGTTATAATTTGGTGCAGAAAGTCCTGGGACGTTATAATTTGGTTGAGGAAGCTGGGATGTTATAACGTGGATCGGGAAATGCATACTTTCTGTGATCTGTACACTTGTCCATACGAGCCGTCCATCCTGATATCCGTTAATGACATTTCTCATATGAGGTGCTCAACGTGACGTTCCTCCAATGGAAATGTATCACTCTGATCCTCAGCTTAAGAGATCACGCACTCTCCGAAATACGCTTGCTCGTTGTTGCGTCGAAGACGCGATCCTGTAGTGTCTGGGTATCATTGACCGGCGTGGCGTCGGCTGAAATGTTACAAGCAATCTGGGTTGCTCCATCCATTGATAAAATAACACCACCCACTCCTTATGACGGAGAAATGCTGGAACACGATTCTCATCACTTTATTAAACTCTCATTAATATACTTGATTTTCACTATTGTGCCTGATAAAAATTCCAGAGGTTGTGTGTCTTAACTTACATCACTTCAGCTGAGAGAATTCGTGGGAACCTCGGAGTTCGTTTCCCCAAGAGTTGTAGAACGTACGAGGCACACAACAATGGGAATAAGGGAGGGACAGCCTGCTCACCGCTCAGAGCATTGAGTCCCCGGTTAGAAGTCCGGCAGGGCAGCTACATTGGGGCCCGCAGGGGTCACGCGCCGTTTGGAGGAGGGTGGGATCTTTGGTGTTGCAAGCGCCACTGGCGGCTAGCAGGTCTGAGTCTCAAGACCCGGCGTTAATTCCTTAGCTTTCTGGGATTGTGACTCCCGACGTCGCGCCAAAGGTACCCAGAGCTGCCGCTAGGTGTCACACTCAGCGAGTCGGCACCAGAGACGGAGAGAGAGAGAGAGAGAGAGAGAGAGAGAGAGAGAGAGGGAGGCCAACGCCGCGACTGTGCGGCAACCGGGTTTCTCTCCAAAAATGTAGCGGAACATACGAATGGATGACAGCCAAGCGCAAACTCTGTTGTTGTACCTCTGACACTGAGGCAAGAACGTAAGATCAAATTGCGGAAAATGAGGTAGTAAACGAGTTTTGAAGTATTGTACGCTTACTGAATCTATAATGCACCTCCCTAGCGCTATTTACGCTAACAGTGTATACAGTTCTGTACAGACAAAGTAAAAATGTACATACATCAAAAAAGTTTCGCATCACCTCGGCTCCAAGAGCTCCAGAACCTGTACACAAAATTGGAATTGAGATCAACATGAATATCCTTTGCACCCTTTTTATTGCTAATGAAAGTCAGGCATTGCATCTTGTACCACCATACAGGGACACCTTCGGAGGTGGTGGTCAACATTGCTGTACACACCTCTCCCTCTAATAGCCAGTAGCACGTCCTATTGCATTGATTCGTGCCTGTATTCGTAGTGGCATTTTAGCCATAAGTTCATCAAGGCACTGTTGGTCAAGATTGTCCCACTTATCAACGGCGATTGGGCGTAGATCCCTGAGAGGGTTGGTGCGTCACGTCTTCCATAAACAGCCCTTTTCAATCTATCCCAGACATGTTCTATAGCGTTCATGTCTGGAGAAGATGCTGGCCACCCTAGTCGAGCGATGTCGTTATCCTGAAGGAAGTCATTCACAGGATGTGCACGATGGGGGCGCGAACTGTCGTCCATGAAGACGAATGCCTCGCCAATATGCTGCCGACATGGTTGTACTATCGGTCGGAAGGTGGTATTCACGTATCGTACAGCCGTTACGGCGCCTTCCATGACCACCAGCGGCGTACGTCCGCCCTCCATAATGCCATCCCAAAAGAGAAGGGAACCTCCACCTTGCTGCACTCGCTGGACAGTGTATCTTGAGGCGTTCATCCTGACCGGGTTGCTTCCAAACACGTCTCCGACGATTGTCTGGTTGAAGGCATATGCGACACTCATCGGTGGATAGAACGTGATGCCAATCCTCAGCGGTCCATTCTGCGTGTTGTTGGGCCCACCTGTACCGATCTGCAAAATGTCGTGGTTGCAAAGATCGGCTTCGCCATGGATGTCGGAAGTGAAGTTGCGCATCATGCAGCCTGTAGCGCAAAGTTTGAGTCGTAACAAGACGTCCTGTGGCTGCACGAAAAGCATTATTCAACACGGTGGCGTTGCTGTCAGAGTTCCTCCGAGCCATAATCCGTAGGATACGGTCATCCACTGCAGTAGTAGTCCTTGGACGGTCTGAACGA
The DNA here is from genome assembly GCF_023897955.1 of Schistocerca gregaria. Taxonomy (NCBI): domain Eukaryota; kingdom Metazoa; phylum Arthropoda; class Insecta; order Orthoptera; family Acrididae; genus Schistocerca; species Schistocerca gregaria. Next base: position 115,206 of record NW_026062042.1, on the reverse strand, counting down.
GGCATGTCATCGACATTTCCTCTCTCTGTGTGTATCTCCTCCATACCCGAACAACATAGCTTTGGTTCACTCCGAGACGCCTGACCCCTCCCTTCTTGAGAGACCTTCTTGGCACAAAGTAACAATGCGGACGCGATAGAATACGGTATTGACCGTCTAGGCATGGTTGAATTACAGATAAGACGAGCCGTGTACCTCCTTACTCGTGGAATGACTGGAACTGATCTGCTGTGGGATTTCCAGCTATTTTGGTGGAACGAATTATGTTTGCAGAAACAAAATAATATAGTCACATAAAACTCTCAGAGTTCATGTGAATAAAGTGAAAGAGCAAATAAATATCGTGATAAGCATCCTTCACAGAAATAGATTATAGTACTTAAAAATTCAAAAGGATAGACTGTATCTGCAGAACGATCTGCTGGTCAACTGCAAATGTGTATTGATTGCCCTTTTTGTACATACTCTAGTCACTGTGAATGTCGAGTAATTCTTTTTTCTCCATTACATGGAGAAACGAACATATAAAGCGCACCAGTATTACTGATGGAACCTTCTGGCAGATTATTCTAGTTCTGAGAGGACGTTTCATCGCAGCGCACTCTCTGCTGCAGAGTGATATTCTTTCTGGGAGTTTTATTAGTATAGACAAGTCATTTCACATGTCTGAATCAAATTTTAATTTATTTGATTTGACTCAAATAAAATCGTATTTTCATTAGAATATTATAATTCAGTATTTCCAGTTGACAAAAAAATACAATATTAATACAATTAAAGAAACTGCTGAAAATGAGGTTCTAACCTCGAGACTGTTTCAATATGAAACTCAAATAGTTACGAACAGATTTGTATTTAAGTGAGCCGGAAAAATATCTCCCTTTTTTAGAATTAACACTTTTGAGTTTTACAAAATTGTCACGTCGTTTTAGTAAACTGATGTCTGGGCACAGATTTTCGAATTACATAAATGTACGTAAAGGAAATCGAACAGGGCCAGTCCACAAGCTCCGCTAGCCACATAACAACGTATATATACGCTCACAAGCGTAAAATCTATACCAGCTGCTGTCTGAGCAGGGTGAAAGCACATACAGAGCGCATAACAAATCCGGCAATAACTCACGCATTACAGTCATTTTCACGCCTTGAAGAAGAAAGTTTTTCCGAGTCTGACATCCAGTGGCACACATAGTGACGTCCCGAGTCACGACCCCAGGAAGCTCAGAATTTGACGCTGAGTGTCTTACCCGGTAACATCTGGAGAGAACTGACCAGTTCTTGACGAGGAGCGGCCTGCTGCTGTGTGAACCTGACCTGGTGGGGTTCCAGCGGCGTTTGCTTGGCTTGTTGGAAATTCTGAGTTGTTTATACAAGGCTCTGTTCCGTCTGCTGTCATTGGACAGAAGTACATAACGTTTTACCTGACACGCTTGTTGCCATGACGGCCCAAACTGAGGAGTTGAATGTGGATGATCGAACACTCTTGGGTCGATCGTCGTAGAGGAGACTTCTCGTGCTCGATCGCTGAGGGGAGGCGAACATTCTGGTGTTCTGCACTAGGAAGTCGTCCCGACAACTTAGCTCGGTCCACAAGTTCCATGGGGGCGCAGATCTCGTGTTGACGCACACATCTTAGTGTTGCAGGCCCTTTGCTGTTCCTTATCCGTATAAACGATTTGCGAGACAATCTGAGCAGTCGCTTAGGTTGTTTGCTGATGACGCTGTCGGTTATCGACTAATAAAGTCATCAGAAGATCAAAACACATTGCAAAGAAATAGATAAATGGCTATGAGCACTATGGGACTTAACATCTGTGGTCATCAGTCCCCTAGAACTTAGAACTATTTAAACCTAACTATCTTAGGGACATCACACATATCCATGCCCGAGGCAGGATTCGAACCTGCGATCGTAGCGGTCACGTGGTTCCAGACTGTAGCGCCTAGAACTGCACGGCCACACCGGCCGGCAGACAAATTGCAGCGACCATAAATAACGAAAAGTGTGAGGTCATCCACATGAGTGCTAAAAGTAATCCGTTCAACTCCCGTCACACGATAAATCAGTCAAATCTAAAGGCCATACATTCAACTAAATACCTAGTAATTACATTTATGAACAACTTAAATTGTAAGGAACACACAGAAAATCATGTGGGGAAGGCTAACCCAACACTGCGTTTTTAGCAGGTACATCGAAAAAGTGCAAAAATGGTAGCATGTTTTGCATCAACGCGAAATAGGGGGGAGAGTGTCACTGAAATGATGGAGGATTTGTGATGGAGATTATTAAAACAAAGGCATTTTTCGTTGCGGAGCAATCTTCTCACGAAATTCCAGTCACCAGCTTTCTCCTCTGAATGCGAAAATATTTTGTTGACGCCGATCTAGATAGGAAGAAACGATCACTAGGATAAAATAAGGGAAGTCAGAGCTCGTACAGCCGGTCGTTGTGGCCAACCGGTTCTAGGCGCTTCGGTCTGGAACGGCGCTTCTGCTACGGTCGCAGGTTCGAATCCTGCCGCGGGCATGGATGTGTGTGTGGTTAGGTTCGTTAATGTTTAAGTAATTCTAAGTCCAGGGGACTGATGACCTCAGATGTTAAGTACCATAGAGCTTAGAGCCATTTGAACCATTTGAAGAGCTCGTACGAAAAAGATGTAGGTGTTTGTTATTTCCGAGCGCTATACGACATTTGGAGAATAGAGAATTTTGAAGGTGGTTCGAAGAACCCTCTGCAAGGCACTTCAACGTAATTAGCAGAGTATCGATGTAGATGTGGATGTAGATCGAGATGGCTAGTGATTGGTGAGCACATTGTAGCGGCACCAATTTGTCTGGGAGATTACCATTTTATAGTTGTACACCACCGCAGTACCGTAAGATTACAGATACGAAGAGAGGTTCTTTTCATTTTAGTCCCGACAAGGAACCACTACATAGTAAAATTCAGATTCGTAGGGTTTATTCACATTGTAATGACACATTCCGACGCAGAGACATACAACACCTCAAAGGCTGCGCCAAAGATCAAATTGAGAGGGATGTAGAATATAATCTCTGTAATGTTCATATTGGATTCGCTTTTGTTTCATACTCCAAGAAGGAGCTAAGAGACACTTTCGATTGTTGCCTTGTGGAGGACGGACGTAATTTCGGACTGTGCGGAAAGGCAGCCATGTTGTTAGTAATCATGATTTGTGCGACGAGCAGAGCAAGTCTTATTGTCTTGTGAATAAATAATTTTCGTAACACTTCGATACTTCTCACTATTTTTTAAAGTGACGTAGCATTGTATTTCCTTGGTTTCCACCGTCTACGTGAAGTGAACCGATGCCGACTTAGGAAGGTACACACGGTCAACAAAGAGAAGAACATCGAGGGCGACTAAAGAATTAATATTGTGGCAGAAGGACTAATTCTACGTCTAAGGTGAGAACTCTGATTAAATCAACAGTGACGTAGAATTCAAAAATGTAATTAATCGGAATGGTAAATTATATTACAGGCATATTTCACGCAGCACTGAATTTGTCCGCATTCAAGCTGGTCAATACATCCCGTAAAAAAAGAAAGGCCTTTCAAAAATTCTGAAGTTATAATTCCATGTCCACAATTTTTCCTCTTTACAAAAAACCAAGAAATTTAATTTTATTATTTATTTCGCCTCAACATCGTGGAGGGAATGTGCAGCATGAACACATTATCCTTCCCTGGACATTATGCTTTTGCTGATTGTCAGTATTAGTCTAACATGATAGACAGTTAGTCTATTGGTTTTCTTGTGTACGAAGAAGACTTTTTGCAATAAATCACCAGTTCATTTTTTACTTGAATTTCATTTAAAGAATGTAGTGTTCCTTTCATTCGATTTGCATTATTAATTGTTTTTAAAATACAGTTATTAAGTAATTTTATACAAATTGTTCACCCTAGGACCTCAGGTAAGGGCCAAATTTCAAGTAGCATATTTCCATTGTATTATGTATATCAAAACTGTATCTAAAGGGATTTGTCAGAGTCTAAATAGTCTCCAACTCTGGTAACGATTTCTAATTTCACATACATGTGGTACTGCAAGACTAACGCATTGAACTGTTCCCATAACCAAAACTACACAGGACTGAAGTCGAGGGAACAGGGGACCAAGGTGTGCCCCCTCCGCCCCAACCATTCCAAAAGACATGAAGCGTCAGCATCCGATATTCACACACATTGCAGATGAAATGTGACATAATGCATAAACCACATCGGTAGTCTTTACTGATGTGGTACCTCCTCAGACAAGGTAAGCAAAATGTTAACAAGAAGTTGACGATAATGAGCTCCATTAAATGTTTGGAGTAGGATATATGGCCCTAGTAACTTATCACCAAGAATGTCTATCCATTAGTTGACGGAGAAATGAGGTTGATGTACTCTTTGTACAGCAGCATAGGGGTTTTCATAAGCCCACACGTGCTGAGTATGGAAGTTCACAGCACGACCCTTTGTGAACCGCACAGGATCAGAGAAATAAATTCTTCGTCGAAAACAGTGGACCTGCAGCACGCTTCTGTATGGGCCAATGACACAACTATGATAGGCTATCGTGGTCCTCTGGAATTAGTGCCTGGATGTGTTGAAGGTGTTACGGATACAGCAATAGCTCAAGCAGTACCAGCCGGACAACAGGATGACTTATGCCTTCTGTTGGTGTCAATCGCCAAATCTCCACACTGCTGTTGCACGTCTTTCGTCCAGCAAATCTGGTATGTCCTCCTGCATCTTAGGTGTGTGAACTGACTCATACCGTCCACTACTCGTCTTTTGGAAGCTAGAAAATCCGTGTCCTTAAGAAGCAGAAAACTTTGGGTCAACAATTTATCGCATGGTACTCTGCAACGTGGGTATTTTTCTGCGTAGTGGGAACGTGCTTACGGGCTATTTCCAATTGCTAACCCATAGCAGATAATTATATCCGTCATGTCACTTTAGGAGTAGTACGCTTCCATTGTTAACAAGCAGAAGAGAAATGGAAATTTACCAACCCATTCGTGCACAGTGCATTACAAATATCACAGTGACAGTAAACATTGCGATATGACTTACAGGGACTAGATGTTTGTCTGTGAACACATGTAATATAGAATAACGTGATGCAATTCTGAAATGTACTTAAATGCCATACTCCGAATAAATAAATGCGATACATACCCATAGTTGCAGGCAATTTACTACAAAATAACACACACTAACAACGCTAAAACTATAGTACATGCAACACAACTGCCTGTAGATTACCCAGTGCTCAGACTTGTGTGCACTGGAGTACGTCAGTACGGAAAGACACGTACAGTAGTGAACGCTATTGACGGATCATGGGTTGGGGTTCGGTTGTTTGGGGAAGGAGAGCTGACAGTGAGGTCATCGGTCTCATCGGATTAGGGAAGAACGGGGAAGATAGTCGGCCGTGCCCTTTCAAAGGAACCATCCCGGCATTTGCCTGGAGTGATTTAGGGAAACCACGGAAAACCTAAATCAGGATGGACGGACGCGGGATTGAACCGTCGTCCTCCCGAATGCGAGTCCAGTGTGCAAGCCACTGCGTCACCTCGCTCGGTTCACGGATCATGGGGGCAGCACCTGTCGCCATACATCACTTGTTTATTTAATATCTACCTTGTGTGTCAGGCGGACATATTCACACCCGAACGTCTTCAGCCACTATGGACAAGTGTAGAGATCTCACAAAGTATGCATTTCCAGACCCACGTTCAAGGTATTTTTTTTCTTGTTCTTGTGGTTGGTATCACCTATCAAAATATTTGCCACTATTTCTCCAATATCCTGTGTAGGTATTCCACCCAAGAGTCTTCAGGCGCATTTGCTCTGGTGTTCCGACAGATATTTTCGATTTCGTTTTTGGAATGTGTAGGTGGAGTGAGTCGAAATTAATACTGTTCATTACGCCTGTCATGATGTGCCACTGTCGCCGCAAAGCGTCGGTTTGTTCCCCATTAAAAAAAAAAATAATTTATTTTCAAAGCGGAATTTCACGTACCCATTCGGATGGACGGGCCACAAACTAGTCTACAACGTTTTTCGCTTCATCCATTTGTATTAACAGGAGCGGGAAAACTCTAAGAATAACCGATACTCTAACAGCGACAACAAGGCCCTGGCCCAAATTGATAGCTACCGCCACTCTCCGTTCTCCAGTTTTCCTGCTAATACGTATCGCTAAAACGAATACCAATCTGGACTAATCTCGGGCCGCCCTAACGAATGAGAATGTAAAATTCCGCTTCAAACAGCATTTCGCGTGTAACGGAAACAAACCGAAGCTTTCCGTCGACGTGATGACCAGTACACGTTTGGACTGACTGCATCTACACATTTAAAATATCTACTGAAAAACCAGAAGAAATGTGCCTGAAGACTTTTAAGAGAGACATCCGGTACATTTATACACTGAAGTAGCAAAAGTCACGGAGCACGTCGTAGCATCGTGTCGGACCTCGTTTCACCCAGTACAGAGCATCATCTCCGTGTGGCGTGTACTCAAAAAGTCGATAGAAGTCCCTTGCAGAAATATTGCACGCTGCCTCTGTAGCCACACATAGTTACGAAACACTGCCTCACCTGTAATAGAACACAGGCAGATGCAGCTCAAGTGCGTTCTGGGTACTGATACTCTAATAGAGGTGGTGATATCTGGTATAAAAGCTGAAACCTTACTGCCTGCAGCCTCCTGTAACAAATCGTCCCGTGTGCTGGATTTTTCCACGTGTAGAACATTCGCACTTACCTTGCTCAGAGATCCGTCCTGTTCCGCACCATTCTGTCGCGAGAGTTCCCGCCACTCATTGTCGTTAAGTGGATTATGTTGTGGATCAGCGGGTTCGATTTTCTCCAACTGTGGTGGTCCCGCCAAGGCATTCCTATTCTGCTCACGGTCCCCTCATGAGCAGTCTCTGCTTTCGTGGTGTAACGTTCTCTGGCAGCATGCATCCAAAGTGAAAGTTAAAAGAACATTTCGATGTATAATGTTCATTGCAACAAATAATTTATATGTATTTCTGTTAATTGTATTTCAAAAGGACATTTAAAAGATAATTATGAATTTTGCTATTATAAATGATTATTCAAAGACTGTTAAATACTATCTGTGGCGGAGGATGTGAAAACCGCTACAGAAGAAAGGATATGTTATCAAAAACGACAAAGACTGTACAAAAATTAGGTAAGATATAAATTGGCAATATATTGTAGTAGAATCGCTTGCCTTCTGCACAGACTGAATGGGAGAGGAACCCGTAACGTTGCATTAGGCTATTACGTAGTCTTCATTTGTCATAAGTCGATGATCGACGCCATTTGTAGCTCGGATTGTAAACGGTGTGTAAAGATTTTAATTGTTTCTGTTAAAATATATTTATCTAGTAAAATCTGTTTGTCACAATTACTGCAAAGTTCGCACCGGACATTACCCATTTTATTTTAGAATTTCCAGCATTTTATTGGATATCGCTGGCAGTACGGAGCTGCACCGTGAGCGAGCATTCTGGAACAGCGGCAGATTAAAATATACCATCGCAATAACGACCACATCCTAAAAAGGGTACAGGTAGAGGTGAACGAAAATAAAAACGTGTTTCTTTTCACAGCATTCCATAGGCAGAATACAAAGAGATAGTAGATTTTATCTTGTGCATTCACAGGTGGATACAAGCTGCAGCTCTTTTAAATTTTCATTCAAAAAGTGATAAATTCTGAACATAACGTGAAGTGTATTTAAAAGTGGATAATTCTTCAGGAGAGCTTAGAAATATAAAAAAGAATTCATAAAGTAAAGATAGTCTTATGCTTCAAAGCTAGTCGGGCTATATCCAGTAAACAAAAATCCAGTGCAACGTGAAAATCTTTGCTAAGTTCGATGGAAAATTATATTTTCATTCTTGTACAAACAGCTGTAGTCCTTGAATAAAAATAAAACTTGAACATTATTTTGGGAACATTCAAAGAAATTCGTCTTTATTAATCTGCAATAGAATATTTCATATGTAAAGTAATAATCATAGATGAAAAATTTATTGCAACCTTTGAAACCTACCTTTAGAAAAATTTATGAATGATTGTGCTGATAATCTCCTTTACGTTATTTGATTTTCAAACAGCTGAGCAAAACTCAACGTACTCAGACATTTCTCTTTACTTACTCTGATCATCACTAAACGGACTCACAATATTTTAGCGCAACGCAATCTGACTTATATAATCCCCACAAAAGAATGGCCCCGACTAACAATAACCTATACCTTTCACGAATCACTAACCTCATAAAAATCTTCCTTACTCGAACTACTGCAATATAGCGAGCGCCAGTACTGCCAGCTACATAAAAGATTCTAACTATTGAAGGCACTAACTAGAAATCCAGTCCTACAAATTTACTCTGATGGACACACGTCCAGATCATCCGCTCTCAAAACTCTTGTCATCTCTCTCCCCACATCCAACACTGCTGGCGGCTCACCTCCAACTGCGCTACGCTAAGCGCTGTTCACATCCAACTGCCCAACACTACAATAGCGAATATTTCAACAATGCCAACCAGCCACAGACTGCACACAGCACAATCAGTGATTTTCATACAGAGCGCTATGTGGCGTTACCAACATAAAAACCTAAACAGCCTACTTACACCTTTCATTTCTCATGTCCATCCATGTATATGTTAAGTTTAATCTCAACGGTTTCCCAATCAAATTAAACGCAGAAAACAAAGTTTAAAACCAAACGGTCAGCTCCCGAATAATTAAATAGACAGAAAGGCATTAAAGTGGTTTCTGATCCCACTGCTTCCAGGGTTTTGTGATTGCGTTCGCGTGTCTCTTCATTCCTGTACTGATTTGCCCTATCTTTTTCTATTTCCCAGTTGTTCCCAAATTACCGCCACCCGTTATTGCTATCACCACTCAGCTGATTCAAGCCCCGTAATCGAACTCACTACGACCGCCCGTTGTTGTCGCTACTACATCTACATTTATATTGCGCAAGCCACCCAACGGTGTGAGGCGGAGGGCACTTTACGTGCCACTCTCATTACCTCCCTTTTCTGTTCCAGTCGCGTATGGTTCGCAGGAAGAACGATTGCCGGAAAGCCTCCGTGCGCGATCGAATCTCTCTAATTTTACATTCGTGATCTCCTCGGGAGGTATAAGCGGGGGGAAGCAATATATTCGATACCTCATCCAGAAACGCACCCTCTCAAAACCTGGACGGCAAGCTACACAGTGATGCACAGCGCCTCTCTTGTAGAGTCTGCCACTTGAGTTTGCTAAACATCTCCGTAACGCTATCACGCTTAATAACCCTGTGACGAAACGCGCCGCTCTTCTTCGGATCTTCTCTATCTCCTCCGTCAACCCAATCTGGTACGGATCCCACACTGATGAGCAATATTCAAATATAGGTCGAACGAGTGTTTTGTAAGCCACCTCCTTTGTTGATGGACTACATTTTCTAAGGACTCTCCCAATGAATCTCAACCTGGTGACCGCCTTACCAAAAATTAATTTTATATGATCATTCCACTTCAAATCGTTCCGCACGCACACTCCCAGATATTTTACAGACAGAAATGCATAAAAATGGTTTTTGATCCCACTGCTTCCAGGGTTCTCGTGACCGCGTACGTGTGCCCCTTCATTCGTGTACTGATTTACCCAACGTTTTTCTATTCCCCAGTTGTTCCCAAAGGAACTAGGGTGGCCGCGTACGGTCAGTCACTCTGGTCTAGGTTTTCGACAGCGCCCGCAACTGGAATCGTGCGTTTGCGCACCGCGTGACTAGATCGTATACTTAGACACATACTCCCCCAAATCGTACTCGAACTCTTATTGCGCCGCTTTAAATGCTTCCACATCATCCTTTCATTTTGCAAAACGATGAGGTATCAGTCCCCTATAACTTAGAACTACTTAAACCTAACTAACCAAATGACATCACACTGAAGCGCCTAGAACCGGCCGGCTGCATTTGGCAGCTGGGATGATGTGACACATGTGGGTTGGCATTATAGTCAGGCAAATACTGATCAGCTCTGCTGCTCCGAACGTATAAAATAAAAATTGATTAGCCTGTACCATGTGTTCGAGCAAACGGGCGGCGCTCGTAAATCCAGAATATTTAAGGAAGAGTATTACTATAGTGTTGTGTGGGCTGAAAGGAATGTGTGTGAGTGAATTCCTAAAGTACCAAACTGCTGAGATCATCACTTACACTAACCCCACCTAAGAACAACACACAACCCATGCAAGAGACAGGACTCGAACCTCCGGCAGGAAGGGCTCTCAATCCGTGACATGGCGCCTCAAACCTCGTGGCTACTCCGCCCGGCGCTGAAAGGAAAGCCTGCCGAAATTCCCTTACTGTCTCACAACGCCGCTATCTGGTCCTCATTGGCATGGCAGGTTCCCCTGCTAAGAAACAACGCACGAATTCAGTTGTGTGTGCTGGGCCACACTGGGGAAAGCACAAATTCGAACAGTTCCGACCAGGCATAGGGTGAATTCAGTTAACCGAGTTCAGGAACAACTCAAACTAACGTAGTGAAAGGAAATGCTTAAAACAGAAGCTTTGCTTTTCTCTCGCGAAGGTCTGTCCTCCGCCGCGAGAACCTCCCGCAACATTGCTTTCCCTGTAATCGCACTTATCCTCGCGTTCCGAGTCCCTCTTTGCACTTTATTCCCTGAGGCTCCAACTCCATCAGCCCCTATACATCTACATTTACATGGATACTCTGCAAATTATATTTAAGTGGCTGGCAGAGGGTTCATCGAACATCGCGTGACCGTTACGGTTGCAGGTTCGAATCCTGCCTCGGGCATGGATGTGTGCGATGTCCTTAGGTTAGTTAGGTTTAAGTAGTTCTAAGTTCTAGGGGACTGATGACCTCAGATGTTGAGTCCCATAGTGCTCAGAGCCATTTGAGCCATTTCGTCGAACAACCTTCACAATTCCCTATTATTCCAATCTCGTATAGAGCGCAGAAGAAACTAACATATATATCTTTCAATGCTAGGTCTGGTTTCCCTTATTTTATTATGCTGGTCGTTTCTTCCTATGTTGGTCTCCGTCAGCAGAATGTTTTAGCATTCGGAGGAGAACGTTGGTGATTGAAATTTCGTAGGAAGCTTCCTCTGCAACGAAAAACGCCTTTGTTTTAATGATCTCCATCCCAAAGCCTCCAACATTTCAGTGACACTCTCTCCCCTATATCGTGATAATACACTTTTTCGATGCACCCCGTCAGTCCTATGTGGTAAGGATCCCACACCGCACAGCAGTATTCTAAAAGATAACGGACAAGCATAGTGTAGGCATTCTCCTTAGCAAATGTATTACACTTCCTAAGTCTCCTGCCAGTAAAATGCAGTCTTGGGTTAGCCTTCCCCAGAACACACTCTGTGTGTTACTTACAATTTAAGTTGTTCGTAATAATAATTCCTACGTATTTACGGCCTTTAGATTTTTCTGATTTATCGTGTAACCGAAGTTTAACGGATTACGTTTAGCACTCATGTGGATTACCTCACACTTTCCGTTATTTAGGGTCGATTGCCAATTTTCGCACCATCCAGATACCTTTTCTAAATGGCTTTGCAATTTGTTTTGAACTTCTGATGACTTTATTAGCCGATAAACGACAGGGTCATCTGCAAACAATCAAACTCGTTTATAGAGATGAGGAACAGCAAAGGACCCTGGAGAACGCCAGGAATCACTTCTGTTTTACTCGATGACTTGCACCACCAAACTCTGATAGGAACCTAATTGGTATACACTCTGGGCCAGAAGACTTGCCTTTATTAAGTAATTCATGTTGCTTCACTACTCCAAGGATATCTACTTCGACGTTACTCATGTTGGCACCTGATCTTGTTTCGAATTCTTGAATATTTACTTCGTGTTCCTTTGTGAAGGCATTTCGGATGACTGTGTTTAGTAGCTCTGTTTTGGCAGCACTGTCTTCGATAGTATCTCCATTGCTATTGCGCAGAGAAGGCATTGATTGTGTCTTGCTGCTAGCATACTTCACATACGAACAGAATCTGTCTGAATTTTCTTCCAGGTTTGGAGATAAAGTTTCGTTGTGAAAACTATTATAAGCATGTCGCATTGAAATCAGCGCTAAATTTCGAGTCTCTTTAAAAGATCGCCAATGTTGGAGATTTTGTTTCCGTTTAAATTTGGCATGTTTGTTTCGTTGTTTCTGCAACAGTGTTTTGACGCGTTTGGCGTACCAATGAGGATGAACTGCGTCGTTTGTTAATTTATTTGGTGTAAATCTCTGAATTGCCGCCGATACTATTTCTTTGCATTCAAGTCACATCTGGCCTGCAGTGACATTATTAATGTGGAAGGAGTGGAGGAAGATGTTATGTGAATTTTTATGTGCTTTTTTGAACAGGTATATATTTCGTTTATTTGTGGAGGACTTGGGGATCTGGGTACGTTCAATAATACCAGTATACGTTTTAATCCTCGTTACTAGTTCAGGATTATTCCTTGTTGATCTGGGTACGTTCAATAATACCAGTATACGTTTTAATCCTCGTTACTAGTTCAGGATTATTCCTTGTTAACAGGTAAAGCGCGGTTTTCACAACCTTTTACTATTCATGAAGTAACTGCTCGAAATAGTTGTCGGAGAAAGCGTTTAGCAAAATTTCGGATGATGTTTTATGCGTACCTCCGGAATTAAACATGTATTTTCACTAACATATCGAGGATAGATTAAAGGCACCACGAACTATATTTGTATGAGTCGGGTACGCGTTTGAAATTAAACTCAACTCGTCTTTGAACCTTTCAGCTACTGTATCATCTGAATTGGGAGGTCTGTAAAAGGATCCAGTTATTATTTGATTCCGATTGCCAAGAATGTCCTCTGTGCATACTAATTCGCAGGAACTGTCTACTTCAATTTCGGGACAACCTGCTTTGAGGTGAGCCACACGTTTCTTCAAGTCAGGAGTTACGTATCGTCCCCTCCGGACCAAACCTGGGTGTTGCTCACAGTAGCCGGCAGTCTGTTGCTTTATCGCCACCGCCTGCGGCCGAACTGGTGCTCGCTGTCTCTGCGACGTTAACTCCCGGCTCTCGGCAGCTCTTTGGAACAGGAACTCGGGCGCAGCAAAAGACGGAGTACGTATCGCGCTGATTCTCTGCTCTGCCTGACCCTTCGTGGCTTCCAAACGCCCGGCAGCCGCTCTCTCAGCTCGGGACAGTAGCTCTACGCGTTCACTTTGGGACAGCCACGAACGTCGCCATAACCCTGCTCTCCTGTTCTTCGAGCACTCTGTTTAGCGGCAACTGCTCGCTTTCAGCTTCACAGACGCTTCTCGACGACCCTCGACGTTTTCGCTAACTCGATCGCTATTTCATCCTGTAGCATCTTCTAAAGTCATTCGCTTTACTTTCCACGTTCCGTTCGAGCTTAAGATTCGCAGCTTCTAAGTCATCAAATAGCTTTTCATTCACTTTCCTCGGCTCATTAAATTTCTCTTCAGTCCCTTCGTGAGTTCACCAACCGGCAGAGAGGTTGTTTGAGCATAGTGGAAAAAAAATTTGCATGCAGTTAATGCAATACTAAATCTAACCATAGTACATAACATCGTTAAATGAACCTGTATAATTAATCAATGGATTGTGAATTTGGCACATTAGTTCTACTCATTCCTCTCTCTGGGTACTTCGTTATCACTGTCTTTTTGTGCAGCATATAAAAATCAGGCTAATATTTCAAAGAAAGAAGCCGTTAAGAGCATCGAGTTGCAAGTCTGGCAGCTATTTGGTGCGTTCTGAAGTAGTTAGAGGACACACGATTTGAGTTTTCATGAAACACATTTATTCAAAAATAGCCACAAAGAATTATGGGTGGACATTCTGTAGATATACTTAAGTTGTGCCTGAACACGAAATAAACTAATCTGATCTGGCAAGAAGAAATTACATAGCGCAATTTAACTATGCATACGTGAGGGAAAAGAGAGGAAAGGGAACAGGAACATATGACTTCAGTTATCCAATCAAGCTTCACACGAAAACGACGAAATTCAGAGGAACATTACCTGCATTGCCTGCATGCACTAACATCAAAGGGGTTTACACCGATTGAAACATCTTGTTACAGCAAATACACCACCTGAGAATTCACGCAAGCATCATGAAAAGAAGTCACCTGAGTTGCACATCCAACTGTTTCAAACAGATGTGAGTGAAAATCGCTAAATGTATAAATCAATGAGAGTACACCACTGTAAGAACGAATAGATCATGAATCACGCCGAATTCATAATAAAACCATCAAGGCGGAAGGCCCCAATGATTCGAGAAACATATGGCCCCCATTAAACAAAGGCAGCTGCTACACGTTCCCACAAAACACGGAAATGCAGTAACGCAAATATTCACCCATCACTTATCAGTTAAAATAACACGGACCAACTATTGAGATTCAGTAATAGAGCGCAACGCTCACAGAATAAAGACAACTCGAGATCACAGCAGAAAATAGAACATGCGATAAACTACAATACATAAAAAGAAATATCGCACATACACGAAAACACAAGTTCTGTCATATTCACAAAGCTTTAAAGCACATTAACTCAGGCTAACCATATCCCGTAGAGCGCATTGACACCACAATAGTAGAAAGGAACAAAGCAAACTCCGGACACTGACAAAATCATAGACTCAAGCATTGCCTATCAAGAGCAATATAAAACAAAAAGTAATCGAAACACTTCATTCAGGCCAAGAGGTTTTCCGAACGGCTCCACGCATGAAGACCGCGTTTGAAGCTACGACCTATCTCATCACTGGCAGGAGAGGGCTCACTTAAGAGCACAGCTACATCCACCGAGTTCAGTCCGGAACCGCGCGACTGCTACGGTTGCAGGTTCGAATCCTGCCTCGGACATGGATGTGTATGATGTCCTTAGGTTAGTTAGGTTTAAGTAGTTCTAAGTTCTTGGGGACTGATGACCTCAGATGTTACGTCCCATAGCGCTCAGAGCCATACATCCACCGACAGCCACCGCTCGGCTCGGAGCGCATGGAAAGCCCACACGGGAAACGGACAATACCAACTTGACAACCACGAAGCTGTCGAACAGCACCGATAGAACTCTTTGCCCACGTAAGAGGTACAAAATTGGTTATCCTGTGCTTCTAGCAGACGAAAAGCAGCTCAAGTACCAAACCCAAGACAAACCTGAAAAGACACATAAAAAGACCTGGTCACACAAGGTAGGCTAATGGACGAACTTTATAAATATGGGGCTAGATTACACATGGAATATTAATGGATCACTTAAAGTACTGACATACTGATGCGCAGAACGAGTTGCTTGCACTTAACGTCAGATTATCACTGAAACTTCTCAGTCCTTCTGGGAGGGTTAGTAGAACAAACTGCAGACAAACAGAATCAAACAGGGCAACAGTCTTATGAAGCGACTCTACACAGACATTTCAACATATCATAAACACACTAATTATAATCCTTCATGCAGTGATTTTTGCGTTTTCTCCTGTGGAGTTACGGGGTACTTTTATTGATATGAGCGTCCACTGTCTACATCTATATCTCCATGGGTAGACTGCAAATCACACTTAAGTGCATGGCAGAGGGTTTATCGAACCACCTTCACAATAATTCTCTATTATTCCAATCTCGAACAGCGTGGTGGAATAACTAACACGTATATCTGTCAGTGCGTGCTCTTATTTCCCTTATTTTATTATGATGATCGTTTCTCCCTATGTAGGTCAGCGTTAACAAAATATTTTCACGTTCGGAGAAGAAAGTTAATGACTGAAATTCCGTGAGAAGATTCCGCCGCAACGAAAAACGCCTTCGTTTTGATGACGTCCTCCCCTAACTGTGTATCATGCAGTGACACTCTCTCCCCTATTCCATATTAATACAAAACGAGCAGCGCTTCTTTGAAGTTTCTCGATGTACTCCGTTAATTCCATCTGGTAACAATCCCACACCGCGCAGCAGTACTTCGAAAGGAGACGGACAAGCACAGTGTAGCTAGACTCATCAGTAGATCTGTTACATATTCTAACTGTTCCGCCAAAAAAACGCAGTCTTTGGTTTGTCTTCCCCGCATCATTTTCTCTCTCTTCTTTCCACTTAAGTAGTTCGTAACTGTAATTTTTAGGTATTAATTTAAAATTACGGCTTTTAGATTTGATTTATCGTGTAGCCGATGTTTAACGGATTCCTAGTAGCACTCTTGCGGATAACCCCACACTTTTCATAACTTTGCGCTAATTGCCAACTGCCAACTTTCGAACCATACAGATATCTTTACTAAATCGTTTTGCAACCGATTTCGATCTTCTAATGACTTTACTAGACATTACCTACAAACAGTGATCGTAGATGGCAACTACTCATGATCGCAACAGAGTTTCACTGGACACGGGGATAAGAACATTTTTCCATAACACATCTGTCAGTAGTTCTCTTTGATGAACAGGATGTGCTTCACTTCAGCAACTGCTTCATTTCTGCGCTACAATAGGGTGTCTCACGGAGACCTAGGAGCTATAAAGGGCTTGGAAAATCTCTGTCGGCTAGTCTCATAGTCTTTAAACCGGAGATGCTTATTTTGCTGTAATTGGTTTTGTGGAACCGAGAATTCATTGAGATCTTCTCTTGCAATGCTGCGTGGTGATTGCCCTTTAATCGCCTTAATGAGCTCCGGTCTTATTGCCAAAGGTAATTCAAACTGAGTTCGAGGATGTTATAAATGCATAAGATCCAAAGTTGATGAGATGTAGATTGTTTACATAGGAAAGTATCACTTTGCTTATGTCACCGAGAAATACTGGCAATGAGTGTTGTGTATAGAGTTACTAACTTATACTTCTCCACAGTACTGCTTGTGAGTCAGGTAGATCTGTGGTACATCTACATCTACATCTACATCTACATGACTACTCTGCAATTCACATTTAAGTGCTTGGCAGAGGGTTCATCGAACCACAATCATACTATCTCTCTACTATTCCACTCGCGAACAGCGAGCGGGAAAAACGAACACCTAAACCTTTCTGTTCGAGCTCTGATTTCTCTTATTTTATTTTGATGATCATTCCTACCTATGTAGGTTGGGCTCAACAAAATATTTTCGCATTCGGAAGAGAAAGTTGTTGACTGAAATTTCGTAAAAAGGTCTCGCCGCGACGAAAAACGTCTGTGCTGTAATGACTTCCATCCCAACTCGTGTATCATATCTGCCACACTCTCTCCCCTATAACGTGATAATACAAAACGAGCTGCCCTTTTTTGCACCCTTTCGATGTCCTCCGTCAATCCCACCTGGTAAGGATCCCACACCGCGCAGCAATATTCTAACAGAGGACGAACGAGTGTAGTGTAAGCTGTCTCTTTAGTGGACTTGTTGCATCTTCTAAGTGTCCTGCCAATGAAACGCAACCTTTGGCTCGCCTTCCCGACAATATTATCTATGTGGTCCTTCCAACTGAAGTTGTTCGTAATTTTAACACCCAGGTACTTAGTTGAATTGACAGCCTTGAGAATTGTACTATTAATCGAGTAATCGAATTCCAACGGATTTCTTTTGGAACTCATGTGGATCATCTCACACTTTTCGTTATTTAGCGTCAACTGCCACCTGACACAGCATACAGCAATCTTTTCTAAATCGCTTTGCAACTGATACTGGTCTTCGGATGACCTTACTACATGGTAAATTACAGCATCATCTGCGAACAGTCTAAGAGGACTGCTCAGATTGTCACCCAGGTCATTTATATAGATCAGGAACAGTAGAGGTCCCAGTACGCTTCCCTGGGGAACACCTGATATCACTTCAATTTTACTCAATGATTTGCCGTCTATTACTAAGAACTGCGACCTTCCTGACAGGAAATCACGAATCCAGTCGCACAACTGAGACGATACCCCATAGCTCCGCAGCTTGATTAGAAGTCGCTTGTGAGGAACGGTGTCAAAAGCTTTCCGGAAATCTAGAAATACGGAATCAACTTGAGATCCCCTGTCGATAGCGGCCATTACTTCGTGCGAATAAAGAGCTAGCTGCGTTGCACAAGAGCGATGTTTTCTGAAGCCATGCTGATTACGTGTCAATAGATCGTTCCCTTCGAGGTGATTCATAATGTTTGAATACAGTATATGCTCCAAAACCCTACTGCAAACCGACGTCAATGATATAGGTCTGTAGTTAAATGGATTACTCCTACTACCCTTCTTGAACACTGGTGCGACCTGCGCAATTTTCCAATCTGTAGGTACAGATCTATCGGTGAGCGAGCGGTTGTATATGAGTGCTAAGTAGGGAGCTATAGTATCAGCGTAATCTGAAAGGAACCTAATCGGTATACAATCTGGACCTGAAGACTTGCCCGTATCAAGCGATTTGAGTTGCTTCGCAACCCCTAAGGTATCTACTTCTAAGAGACTCATGCTAGCAGATGTTCGTGTTTCAAATTCTGGAATACCCCATTCGTCTTCCTTGGTGAAGGAAGATCGGAAAACTGCGTTCAATAACTCCGCTTTAGCGGCACAGTCGTCGATAACAGTACCATCGGCACTGCGCAGCGAAGGTATTGACTGCGTCTTGCGGCTTGTGTACTTTACATACGACCAGAATTTCTTCGGATTTTCTACCAAATTTCGAGACATTGTTTCGTTGTGGAACCTATTAAAGGCATCTCGCATCGAAGTACGTGCCAAATTTCGCGCGTCTGTAAATATTAGCCCATCTTCGGGATTTCGCGTTCTTCTGAACTTCGCATGCTTTTTCCGTTGCCTCTGCAACAGCGTTCGGACCTTTTTTGTGTACCACGGGGGATCCGTTCCATCTCTTACCAATTTATGAGGTATAAATATCTCAATTGCTGTTGCTACTATATCTTTGAATGTGAGCCACGTCTCGTCTACATTCGCATAGTCAGTTCGGAAGGAATGGAAATTGTCTGTTAGGAAGGCTTCTAGTGGCACTTTATCCGCTTTTTTAAATAAAATTATTTTGCGTTTGTTTCTGATGGATTTGGAAGAAATGGTATTGAGCCTAGCTACAATGACCTTGTGATCACTAATCCCTGTATCAGTCATGATGTTCTCTATCAGCTCTGGATTGTTTGTGGCTAAGAGGTCAAGTGTGTTTTCGCAACCATTTAGAATTCGCGTGGGTTCGTGGACTAACTGCTCGAAATAATTTTCGGAGAAAGCATTTAGGACAATCTCGGCAGACGTTTTCTGCCTACCACCGGTTTTGAACAAGTATTTTTGCCAACATACCAACTATAACCGTATGAGTGGGGTATTTATTTGTTACGAGACTCAAACTTTCTCTGAACTGTTCCGCAACTGTATCATCGGAGTCTGGGGGTCGGTAGAAGGAGCCAGTTATTAACTTAATTCGGCTGTTATGTATAACCTCCACAGACACCAATTCGCACGGAGTATCTACTTCGACTTCACTACAAGATAAACCACTACTGACAGACACAAACACTCCACCACCACTTCTGCCTGATCTATCTTTCCTGAACACCGTCTGAGACTTTGTAAAAATTTCTGCGGAACTTATTTCAGGCTTTAGCCAACTTTCTGTACCTATAACGATATCAGCTTCTCTGCTTTCTATTAGCTCTTGAAGCTCAGGGACTTTTCCAGCGCAACTACAACAATTTACAACTATAATTCCGACTGTTCCTTGATCCAAGCACGTCCTGTATTTGCCAAGCACCCTTTGACATTGCAGCCCATCCCGCACTTTCCCGAGGCCATCTAACCTAAAAAACCGCCCAGTCCACGCCACACAGCCTCTGCTACCCATGTAGCCGCCAGATGAGTGTAGTGAACTCCTGACCTATTCAGCGGAACCCGAAACCCCACCAACCTATGGCGCAAGTCAAGGAATCTGCAGCCAATACGGTCGCCAAACCGTCTGAGCCTCTGATTCAGACCCTCCACCCGGCTCTGCACCAAAGGTCCGCAGTCGTTTCTGTCAACGATGCTGCTGATGGTGAGCTCTGCCTTCATCTCGTAAGCAAGACCGGCAGCCTTCACCAAATCAGATAGCCGCTGGAATCCAGAGAGAATTTCCTCAGATCCAAAGCGACACACGTCATTAGTGCCGACATGTGCCACCACCTGCAGCTGGCTGCACCCTGTGCTCTTCATGGCATCCGGAAGGACCCTTTCCACATCAGGAATGACTCCTCCCGGAATGCACACGGAGTGCACACTGGATTTCTTCCCCTCCTTAGCCGCCGTATCCCTAAGGGGCCCCATTACGCGCCTAACATTGGAGCTCCCAACTACCAGTAAGCCCACCCTCTGCGATTGCCCGGACCTTGAAGGCTGACAATGATCCTCTGAAATAGGGCAGGCAGCTGCATCTGGCTCAGCCAGAGACAGTGCCTGAAACCGGTTTGTCAGACACACCGGGGAGGCTTTCTGATCAGCCTCCGGGGACGCCTTTCGCTGCCTGCCAGGCCTTGGAACGACCTCCCAATCAACCACAGGCGAGGGCTCAGCCCCACTGCGGGCGGCAACCGGGGCAACCACAGCGGCAGACCAATAACTTAGGTTATCTGAACATGAGAGAAACTACAGATTAAGAAAGAAAGGTTAAACCTTTGCTAATTATCTGATAACAGAAAACTAATCGCTCAAATTACGTTGATTGTAAGATTTTACATTCTGTAAAGAATGTCAAAAGGATGATCCACCTGGAAATACTTGAAATGAAGAAACATATGACTCAGAATGCCATGTTAGTATTAAATGACAAAACTCAGTTTCCTTGGGTCTCTGAGTGGAGGACCATCCTGCAGGTGATGTGCTGTTCATTAGGTAGGTTTGTTGCAGATACTGCTCACCTCTCCAGAGGCATATTTTGTAGTGCTGTTGTACAAACACAGTAGCTTTGATTGGAAGCATCAAAATATCGCTATGACATCACACAATCTGACGATGTATTTGGTATTTATGTATCACAGTGTGGTATTTGTTATACATAGAATATCTTTGGTTAGAAATTCTTTGTTATGTATTAGACGAGACGTCACTATTTCTACCAATTTCTTCATTTCTAACACTATGACGTAACACACACACTAGTAATGGAGTGGTGGCTTAGCAGTGATCCGTAAATCGTAACCACGCTGGACTGTGATTGGCAGATAGAGTCACAATGGCGACGTGACGCCGGGAAAAGTGTGGTGGAAAATACGTAAAATTGTGGAAAATCTGGTAGCAATAAGAAAAAGAAAGAAAAATACGTAAAACTGAGGAATACACAAAAAAATATGAAAATGGGTGAAAACTACAAAAAATATGGAATAATGAGAGTACTTCCTGTATGCGGCATCCGCTGGTGCCTCTAATTATATAATACTGGTATTAACAAATATAACTCAAGTGACATGACTTAATGTAATTCGTTACAAACAAATAGCCATTGGCTGATGCCCCCCCCCCCCCCCACGTGCTTTACAGCTCTGGAGTAGCCCCTCGCACTCAAGTGTCCCAGTTATAAAAGAGGGGAGGAGGTAATGCTTGATCCTCACTGCTTAGAGGGGAGAGTAAGTGAGCCGGTTGTCGTCACCTTTGTCACATGACAAAGTTGCCTCGATGACTACTCTGGGGACTTTAATCAATTCTCACTGGTTCTCGGGGAATAGGGAGGGGGGGGGGGAGTTTACCAAGCATTCCCAAGTTGGTGACCTGACACCTAATGTAAGATATTTGCAGATTCAGCACACCTATCCTGCAGTCCTCCATTGCCTCAATAGACATCTCTGCTGGCCAACGTCCCGTACTGAACAGAAAGACTTGCTATGTGGGTCCCATTAAATAATGTAGACGGCATTAGCACATCTGCATCTTAGCAGGATGACCAACTGAAAATAGAATGTTTGCAGTTGTGCACATGTACATTTAGATTGGAGATCTGCATCTCAAGATTGCACATAGACCGAGTATTGGGGACTGAAGACGCCAAATAAACTGTTTCAGCGCAGTGGCTCCGGGGTAAACTGACCTTATGGCATCTTCCTCAACCGAATCAGTGCATGGCAGCTAGCAGAGAAGGAGCGCAACGTCAAACTGATAAATGGGCTCATACTGTCAAGTTCTTTGTAACTTGACATGATTATGTAATCACTGAAATAGCGTCACACATGCAGTAACCACTCACAGACAGCAAGTGCAGCTCTAGCAGTGGAGGGTGTACGAATAGCGTGTCAGGGGACGCGGAAAACGGTGCAGTCGTTGATAGGAAAAGGAGAAACTGAATTGGCGACCAAAAGGGCACGACAATTGTTTTTCGAGCCAGGGATAGAAAGGGCTAAGTTTAAAAATTGTTCGCTGTCACCGTGGCTGAAGCATGAAGTCAACGGTAAGACGGCGCTAACCAAACCTGGCGCCAGTGGAAGTTTAGTGCAGCGCGCCCCACAGATGACAGGAGTGAATGATGGCTGTGGAGACGTGTACGGCCGAAGAGACGAGCAGCTGTTGAGCAGCTGGCCGCCCATCTTAGCCGAGGGGCTGCCGACTGCGTCTCCTCAGCGGCCGTTCACCACACGTTGCTGTGTCTGAACCTCTACAGCAGGCGCCCGCTTCAGGTCAGCATGCTGACCGCTGTTCGTCGTCGACAGAGGCTGGAATTCGCAGCCCAGTACCGTAATTGGACGTCCACCCAGTGGCAACAGATGGCCTCATCACGTGGTTCCCGTTTTTATGGTCCACTAGACTGACGGCTGCTGGCGCGTATGGCTAGAAACATCTAAAAGAAAACACCCGGCAACAGTCGTCAGAAGAGTCCAGGCCAGAGGCGGGAGCGTTGTGGTATTGGGAACGTTTTCATGGCAAACCCTGAACAGTTTTGTGAACGAAACGGCATTCGTCATCTAACAAGTGCTCCGTTTCACCCGCAGACCAGCGGACAAGCAGATCGCTTCATACGGACTTGCAAACAACAGTGGCCAAGCTTCTCACCACCTACACATTTACTATAATACAGAATAAAATCTGATTAATAGTTTAAATTAAAAACCTCGGAATGGTGTTTTATTGTAAAATTATTAAGATTCTAATTCGGAACAGGCGCTGCAACTCTTTTCCACCTCCTATCGCTCACACCCACGAGACGAACCATCACTGCCGGAACTTCTGCACGGCCGCAGCCATAGGTCAGTGCTTCACTTGCTACACCCACCACAGCACCCGGTGCCGCGAATGGGCCTTAGGTACCGCTTCGTGCCGCGTAATCTTGTTTTTTTTTGTACTGTTTATGGCAACAGTGAGCGCTGGTGCAAGAGGCGTGGTTCAGGAACGCATTGGCTCTTTACATATTTGATTGCAGCTCCGAATGGTTTGCACCGCCGCCATCAGAACCAAATTCGTGCGTGTCATCTCTCCACCATTCTGCTGCTTTCCTTCCCCCATGTTCACTGCCTCACAGGAGCGCACGGCCTTCGCAGATGCCCGCTGGTGCCACCAAGGAACAGATGGACGATACGCCCTCGCCCTGACCGTACCCGCTCGCCGACCCAATGGAGGTGGACATGGCATCAGCATCGCCGTCGCCCTCGTCGCCCCAGGACACGCCCTTAGGCCTGGATGTGCGGCCTGGCAGCAGTTTTCTGGAGTGCGTTGCTGTTGCCTCACAAGCCACAAGGCAGGGTACAGCCAGAAGCACGCCATTCTCCACAGCTACGGCTCCTCGCTCATCTCTACGTCCAGCATCGTGCCTCCCTCCCCATTGTCATTAACTGCCTCACTACACGGCAACGGTGTGCCATTTCGGGGGGAGGGGGGGGGGAGGTAATGTGTTGGCATAAGATCTCGCCAGCACAGCAGGTGACACAGAGGTTGTGAGAAGATTGATTGTAGTCACCGGAGCAAGCGAGCCTATCGGGAGAGAGGCCAAAGACACACTCGCAAACAATGCGCCGCCAGCGCCCTCTCGACCTCCAGTATTTAGATCGCCACCGCAGATTTGGGGTGGAGAGGGGGGTAGTCAGCAGGCGTCCAGTGAGTCAACGAACTGAGTCATCAGTCACAGCCTAATGGGAGTCGAAATCGCAGTTAGCTCAGCCTCTAGCTCACAGTCACTACCTAGCCATCAGAATAGTGTGCATAGTCCAGGTCTTGTGTGAAGTAAAAGTCGGCCGTCTTAAGTAACTTCTTGTTCTTATAAGTAAAGAACCCTGTTAATACACCCATGCACTTTTTGTTATAGAAGAGGATACTGGCCACCAAACAACATGCTCTCCTTGCTTCCCACAATACAAGTCTACAGTGACAACAAGACGACACAAAATTCCTTGAATGATCTTGTCATTCTGGAAACCACAGTGGATCAACACAAATATGCGTCGATGTCAACCTCTACATGCAGTTTGTTTTTCCTAAGCGCGATGGCATCTACCAGCAGGACAATGCAACGAGTCACACAGCTCACAGTGTACGAGTGGTTTCAAAGAGTGGCTGGATGGGGCTGCTCGTTCCATGCTTGCTCAGCTGAGACAAGTAGCCAGGCTGGCCACGGCTGTAGACTTGGCACGGCTCCACATCCCTGCCGGTACCTTCCAGAAACTCAGCGACTCTCTTCCCACGCGTCTCCCAGCACTCTTAGCCGCAAAGTCATCCGACAGATGTTCACATTAATGTGAGTGCACATTGGAAGTCACAGGCAGCACTGCAGCCCTGCACGCCTTAGAGCTGAAGAGTGGGAAGCAATCAGGGCGCCATGGTTCTCAGACACTTCGTACCTCCTGTAAACCTCCAGAGGCAAAGAAGTAAGGAAGGCTGCATAGCACTGGCGTAACGGGATATTAAAGTTTGTGTTGGGATAGCAACTTTCTAACGAAATACGACACAATTAAATAAGAAACACCTCGAATATATCGCTCTTGAATATCATAAGAATTCTCTTCATTATTAAGTACCGTACAAAAAATTTATTACCATTAACGTATTCACTGGCATTGAAATGCATAGTGTAAAGGCCTTGGCCATGTATGTGTGTAATGTGCATAGAACTACTTAAACCCAACTAACCCAAGTTCTAAGGGACTGATGACCTCAGATGTTAAGTCCCACAGTGCTCAGAGCCATTTCGTAGAGGCCTGTAAGCGTAAAATCGTTAGTTCCAATTTCGCTATTAGCATCCACTTTTACTTTTATTTAAATACCGAATGTGTGATGATATGGAAACGTTTCTTATCAAGTATCGAATCACATTTTTTAATAAAAATAACGTCCTTTTTAAAATTTATTGGGTACAAAAATGCGAAACATCAGATACAAAATAAACCCTATTTTCATTTCTAGAGATTGAACTACGTTGTTGATGTACAACTTTCTTATTTAATAAACGCATTTCGCCTCTCTATATCAAATTTTTACGCGGTCAGTAATTGGAAATGGAGAGATTTTATTATCATTAAAGACTATGAGATAATGTCAGTTAATAACATTTTCATTTGTTAATAAATGTGAAACATAAATACTAAAAATAGACATTGCTACTAGCAAGATTCGAATCACAGCTACGCTCCTTTTTACTTTTCCCATTTAGCTCCGTCTTACGCTCACCATAAAAGAATTCCTAAGTTGATGGAGGCTTGTAGCTCGTAACGGTATTTTCCTCACAGGATTCGACCTGATTCCTCTTCCAGAATGCTTAAGTAACCCTCTCAAAACTATAACCTGGTCTTTGTACAAGGTGAGCTGCTTCGTGAAAAGCAGAGAAACAACTTCTTCATACAAAAGAATGGAATAAACTGTGAAGTAACACTCCTCATCGCGAAATTTTTAAACATCGTCACGCGAAGAAAGGAAGTTATAACAAATTACTCTGGAAGACAACAAGAAAAAGGCTCCTCTTCACAGGAAAAACAAGCAATAACAACTCTTCTTAAAAAAACAATCAAAATACATGTACAGCGGGCATTAATCTATTTTACTGGGAGAAATTTCTAGAAAATTGCAGGAAAATTATTTCTATTTCTGTTGTAAGTTGGTTATTAAAACTACTGTTGCATATTTAAGTAGTCACTAACGCCCGTTGTGTCTCTCGTTGAAGTGAGTATGTAAGGGACAATGTGAGTCACGTACCACACGCAAATGTTATGTTAGAACTGCCAATCCGATGGTAATATACACTGAAGAGCCAAAGAAACTGGTACACCTGCCTAATATCGTGTAGGTCCCCCACGAACACACAAGTGCCGCAACACGACGTGGCATGGACTCGACTAACGTCTGAAGTAATGCCGTAGAGAACTGACGCTGTGAATCCTGCAGGGCTGTCCATAAATCCATAAGAATACGAGGGGGTGGAGATCTCTTCTGAACAGCACGTAGCAAGGCATCCCAGATATGCTCAATAATTTTCGTGGCTGCGCACCTTGGTGGCCAACGTAAGTGTTTAAATTCAGAAAAGTGTTCCTGGAGCCACTCTGAGGCAATTCTGGACGTGTAGGGTGTCGCACTGTCCTGCTGAAATTGCTCACGTCCGTCGGAAAGCACAATGAAAGTGAACGGATGCAGGTGATCAGACAGGATGCTTAGGAACGTGTCAGAGTAGTATCTAGACGTATCAGGGGTCCCATATCACTCCAACTGCATTGCAATTTGCAGCAATTTTCGAAAGGACTGCACTTCTGTCACATTGAACGATTCTCTTCTGTCGTCGTTGGTCCCGTTCTTGCCGAATATTTTTCCGGCCACAGCGATGTCGGGAATTATATGTTTTGCCGGATTTCTGATATTCACGGTACCCTCGTGAAATCCTCGTACGGGAAAATCCCCAATTCTTCGCTACCTCGGAGATGCTGTGTCCCATCGCTCGTGCGTGGACAGTAACATCCCGTTCAAACTCACAATCATGACCTATTGTAGCAGCCTTGACAGGTCTAACGACTGCGCGAAACACTTGTCTTACGTAGGCGTTGCCGACCGCAGCGCCGTATTCTCCCTGTTTACATACCTCTCTGTTTGAATACGCATGCCTATACCAGTTTCTTTGGTGCTTCAGTCTATTTTCTAGCGGTATGGTTGAAGGCGCCGTGTGCGTGACACGGGCCAATCATTTCGCTGCACACTCACTTGCGGAGGAATATATTAAGAAGATAACTATAAGAGTTCTGTGAAGGTTACAGAACTTCCGAGTATATTAAGCAAAGGCGATATTTCAACCTTTTTTGAGAACTGTGTCGTACTATACGTACGCAAGGAAGTACACGTGCGACACTGACCTTGAACAGCGGTAGGTATGAAGGAAGTGGCAGAGGTCAATTCAGCAAGGTCCTCTCGTCTGCCCCAGAGCAGGTTACAGCAACGGAGCGTATCCGGTATCGGGACATCATTGTCGTTTCTTTCGTGTCAGAAGCGCTACTTGAAATTTCTCTATAGACCGTAAGAACACGTTTGCTAGAAATTGTTGGTCCACTTTATCAGTTTTGATGCAATTTTTGTGATGGCGTAGTGGCGCTATCGCAGGTCAAAAACGACACACTCAGAAAATGTTCGTTAAAAAAAATTGTTAGTAATGCGAGCAATATCGTTTCTTTTTTGCGAGTTAGTAGTATATCGGTCAAATATAGTAATGGAAATCCTAATCACTTACAGTCTTGACCAGTAACCCTCGCAATACTCGCATTACCAGGGGGGGGGGGGGTACTTTGTACCCACCTTTTGAAAATATTGAAATCTACTCGGGTACTTTATTTTCTTAAGTTTTGTAAAAAATGTTTGTTGTCTTTGATGAAATCTTCTTACAGATTTTATGATTGATTTACATTTTTCGTTTAAGCTTAATCCGAAATTTTAAGTTGAAGGGAGGTGGTCATAATGTCTTACCCCCTTGGTAGTAGATGAGACTTCCCACAATGTTTGTCTTACTCCACAAATAACAGCATTATATGACCTTAGAACACATGGAAATTATATTTCTCTGGACTGATAGCAACAATAGTCCCAACAATGATTCATTTCCCTTTGTTTCTTTATTGTTTCCTGTTCAGTGGCACTTAGTTCAGTCTTAATACAACTGTGCTTCAAAACTTGTCGACATTCACTTACTGATGGAGAAATATCACAGATTTTGGAAGAAGCTACGGCTTCTCAAATGGAATCTGATCAAACTGAAGCTGTAGTGAGTGGACCTGAAGAGGATTGTGTTGTGCGCTAGGATGTGGACAGTGATAGAGCACTTACAGAAGCTGATGATGAAATCTGGGTACCTGAAACTGATGACGTCGCAGTTTGCGAGGTTAGTGACAAGGATATTACAAGCACTGGAAAAATTTATACCTCCAAACCACCTCAAATTAGAAGACGATTAGCAGAAAACACAGTGAAAGAAAGAGAAGGCATAAGAGACGAAGGTAAACTAGGAACAATAACAGACATATTTGAAGAGTTTTGGTCTCCAGAAATTGTCAACATCATAATAAAGCATACCAATCAAGATGCATTGAGGCAGAAAATACCCAAGACAGACCGACAGACAGACAGACAGACCTGCGTTCATGGCGTATATAGGACTATTTATTATAATGGGGAAGGAAAAAGACAGTAAGTCATCATTTACAGATTTATGGTTCTTTACTTAAGGAACGTTTGTTTATACTGCTACGAGTCGTACCAGATTGGAGCAGCTTACTAAAGTAATAAGATTTGATCACAGAGAGTCACGAAGCGATCGCAATAAACGTGATAAGTTTGCTGCAATACAAGAAGTTTTTGATAAAAAGAATGAATTTTGTCCAAAATATTATTCTGTTGGGATGCACACTGTTATTGATAAAAAGTTTCCATTGTTCCGTGGCAGGTGTCCCGTCAAGGTCTTCGTGAAGGAAAAGCATGGTAAATACGGTGTACTTACACGCATGCTCACAGACGCTAAAACCAGATATGTTATCTGCACGGAGCCTTATGCTGGGAAAAGAAATAATGGTACACAGCACTCAAATTCCGCTGCAGCTGTGGTCAAACGCCTGAAAGTTCCTATACATAATTCAGTGAGAAAGGTCACCACATATAGATATTACACTTCAATTGATTTGGCCGAAGATCTATAGAGGAATCACAAGCTGACTCTCGTGGGAACATTACAAGCTAATTGGAAACACATACCTCAAGAACTGAGAGACATCTCAAGACGAGAATTACATATTAGTGTTGGAAATATTCCAATCACAATTGTATCCCCCGTAAAAAACCCAAAAGAAATCTGCTATTTCTATCATCTGATCATAAATTTATACTATAATGAGACTAAAGGTGGCGTTGACACGATAGATCAAATGGTGAGAAAATATTCAACTAAGAGGGCTACAAGAAGGTGGGCGCTATCTCTTTTCTGTACTCTTGTGTACATAGCAGTGGTGAATAGGTCTACACTATTTTTGTTGAACTTGCCGGACTGGGATAAGAAGAACCTAGTAAGTGACGACTTATTCTTCAAGAACTTGGACTACAGCTCGCGAAACCATACACTGAAGAAAGGGCTAAAAATATTTCTGGACTGCCAAAGCCTGTAGTTTCAAGAATGGAGGGTATTCTCAGAGGAAAATCCAGCAGGACTACGGTGCAAAGGAAGCTCATGGAGGTAAAGGTAGATGTATTTTGTGTGTTAGTGAAAGCCTTTCAAAAGCAGAAAAGTACAACAAAGTGAACAAAACAATAATAGTCTGCCACAATTGTAAGAGGTACATATGTGCAAAACAGCAAAAAACTGTTTTATGTTCCAAGCCCAAGAAAGTCGTGAATAATTACTCTCACGACACTACGTTATGTACATAACATATATTTCTATATTACGTCAGGTATTTGTAACTATTTTAATTATAGTAAAGTGCACTTCAATAGTATTATAACGACTTTTACTACTAATTTTTCTCAAGATAATTAGACTTACTTAACTTAGAAGTGAAGTAAGTGAAAGGTTAAAACTGTTTTCAAAAATGCATTTTATAAGACATATTGAGGTACTGGATCCTGATTATGTTCATAACGCAATGTAAAAACAAGTAATGAAACGTTTCTATTTTATAAATTCTTTACGGTGGGTACAAAGTAGCCCCCCGCCGCCCTCTCTTTGGTAATACACGTTACTGAAAATGGCTTGGTATTGAGAGTGTTAAAACTGCACTGGAAGGAGAGTAAATAACTAAATCTTCTCACTGTGTACTTCACACAAATTATATACATGTTTGTATGTATATGTGTGTGTATGTATGTATGTTCGTTCCACACCTCTGCCTAAACCACAGGACGAATTTCAACCAAACTTGGTGCACGTATCATTTACTGAGTGGAAAGGAGCACTGTGGTGGTAAGGACCACAAGGGTTGGGGGTGGGGGGTGGGAGTGCAAAACCAGCGCAGCCCACGAGCGAGAACACCCACTCTTCAGTCATCCAGCATTTGTAGCTCAGATCACTTACAGACTTGCAATAAACTTGACACATAATCTCAAATCTTTAGGAAACTTTTTCTTTCTCATAACACCAAAAAATGATGAAAACAAAAAAAATGTCGCTTACTACAGTGTTGCTGTTCACTTGGCAAGCGACGTTTTAATTAATTGGGTATTTGTTGCTAACGTTGTCGTGGAAAATTTTTTATGCAGACAGTATTCGCCTATAGCTCTGAATGTAGCAGAAAATTACATCGTGGAACGACATTTACACTCCTGGAAATTGAAATAAGAACACCATGAATTCATTGTCCCAGGAAGGGGAAACTTTATTGACACATTCCTGGGGTCAGATACATCACATGATCACACTGACAGAACCACAGGCACATCGACACAGGCAACAGAGCTTGCACAATGTCGGCACTAGTACAGTGTATATCCACCTTTCGCAGCAATGCAGGCTGCTATTCTCCCATGGAGACGATCGTAGAGATGCTGGATGTAGTCCTGTGGAACGGCTTGCCATGCCATTTCCACCTGGCGCCTCAATTGGACCAGCGTTCGTGCTGGACGTGCAGACCGCGTGAGACGACGCTTCATCCAGTCCCAAACATGCTCAATGGGGAACAGATCCGGAGATCTTGCTGGCCAGGGTAGTTCACTTACACCTTCTAGAGTACGTTGGGTGGATCGGGATACATGCGGACGTGCATTGTCCTGTTGGAACAGCAAGTTCCCTTGCCGGGCTAGGAATGGCAGAACGATGGGTTCGATGACGGTTTGGATGTACTGTGCAATATTCAGTGTCCCCTCGACTATCACCAGAGGTGTACGGCCAGTGTAGGAGATCGCTCCCCACACCATGATGCCGGGTGTTGGCCCTGTGTGCCTCGGTCGTATGCAGTCCTGATTGTGGCGCTCACCTGTACGGCGCCAAACACGCATACGACCATCATTGGCACCAAGGCAGAAGCGACTCTCATCGCTGAAGACGACACGTCTCCATTCGTCCCTCCATTCACGCCTGTCGTGACACCACTGGAGGCGGGCTGCACGATGTTGGGGCGTGAGCGGATGACGGCCTAACAGTGTGCGGGACCGTAGCCCAGCTTCGTGGAGACGGTTGCGATTGGTCCTCGCCGATACCCCAGGAGCAACAGTGTCCCTAATTTGCTTGGAAGTGGCGGTGCGGTCCCCTACGGCACTGCGTAGGATCCTACGGTCTTGGCGTGCATCCGTGCGTCGCTGCGGTCCGGTCCCATGTCGACGGGCACGTGCACCTTCCGCCGACCACTGGCAACAACATCGATGTACCGTGGAGACCTCACGCCCCACGTGTTGAGCAATTCGGCGGTACGTCCACCCGGCCTCCCGCATGCCCACTATACGCCCTCGCTCAAAGCCCTCAACTGCACATACGGTTCACGTCCACGCTGTCGCGGCATGCTACCAGTGTTAAAGACTGCGATGGAGCTCCGTATGCCACGGCAAAATGGCTGACACTGACGGCGGCGGTGCACAAATGCGGCGCAGCTAGCGCCATTCGACGGCCAACACCGCGGTTCCTGGTGTGTCCGCTGTGCCGTGCGTGTGATCATTGCTTGTACAGCCCTCTCACAGTGTCCGGAGCAAGTATGGTGGGTGTGACACACCGGTGTCAATGTGTTCTTTTTTTCATTTCCAGGAGTGTAGTTTAGGCGACAAGACTTCATAAACACTGACTGCGTGGAAAACTACCATATCATGCAAGACGTTTAAATCTATTACTTAGTTGCTACTTATTCTATTCGCAACATTTTTTATAGACAATATCCACATTTGTCTCTGAATGTACCTACAATATATAATTCTACAACTCATCTCAGTATTTGACATGTCTCCTGAACCATGAGTGAAAAACGTTCAGATTATGCATGACGTTTTAATTTATCACTTATTTGAAACCAACTCTAGTCGCAAACATCATCCATATATGCCGCTCAACGTAACTACAAAAATATATAATTATATAACAAATAGTTCAAGAGATATTACGTCATAAACAGTGAGATGCGCGAGAAACTGTCAGATGATGTGTGACGTTTTAATTTATTACTTCTTTACTGCCAACTGTGTTCACAACGCATTTCGCAGATAGTGGCCACGTATACTGCTGGATGTACCTGGAAAATTATCTTTTTGTACAACACATATTTCAGGATATACGACGTCATAAACATTTAGCTATATGAAAACACAACAGCAGGGTGAAAATTCGCTAGGCATACAGGTGAAATATGTATACAAATATGATCGAAATTTGTCTGAAATTAGGTGACGTGTACGTATACGAGCAAACTAGCGGTAAAATGCTCATCCTAATCCTTCGAACGACTTCAGTCATATTTGGCACACATATTAGTCGCTGTCTAGAATGAAGAGCTAAAAACCACCAGCTTCCTGCTGGGGTGAGCGTGATAGCGTGGAGAGAGACGAGGGGAGGAGGAGGAGGAGGACATGGACAGCAGAAGAGAGGAAATGGACAGAGAGAGGGGAGGGGACGAGATGGCAAGAGACAGGGGAGGTGTGGAGGCCGTGGATAAAGGAGGGACGGGAGAGAAGAGTGGATAAAGAGAGAGAGAGGATGGCTAGAGAAAGGGGGGAAGAAGGTGGACAGAGTGAAGCGGGAGGAAGAGATGGAATAACGGAAGACTAGAAGAAATAAATACTTGCTCAATGCCTGGTTTCTCTTCTAGTTAGAGTACTTAATTTTTTGTTCATTCAGGCTTCGAAAATTAACAGACAGTGAAGCTACATCAGGCAGTGACAAGCGGCAGCACATCGAGTCGAACTAAGCTCGTGTGACAGACAGGGGTGCCGCGAGGCATTCCACGCTGATACGACTCTGTATCGTACTGAATGGAGGGTGGTGATCCGCCACACAGAATACCAAAATATCACAAGAGTAGCGACTATGTTAAGGTACGGTCGCAGAAACCGACACTAGCGCTCCAAATGGCCTGGCGGTGAACTTTGAATTCGGGGAAATATGACGTGATAATCTGTATTCTTGCTCTGCAAAATGCGAGTACTATATGATAATATTTTTCATTTATATGAGTGGGTCTGGTGCCAAAGTGCATTTATTTTAAAACCCAATAATGCAATTTCTACCGCTTGGCTGTAATCGAGTTGAAATTATGTTCCCGATTAAGACATCTCTACCGCGCGACCGCTACGGTGGCAGGTTCGAATCCTGCCTCGGGCATGGATGTGTGTGATGGCCTTAGGCTGGTTAGGTTTAAGTAGTTTTAGGAGACTGGTCACCTCAGATGTTAAGTCCCATAGTGCTCACAGCCATTTAAACCACTTGAGGACCTCTCTATGTGTATTGCAGTCTTTGAATTGCATTGCAAATACGTTGCTCGTACTCTGTTTAATTTTTGCTGACATCCGTATTATAGGGTGAACTAAATGCTTCTGTATTTGTTTTTGTTGCATGCTAAAGGACGCTGGTTTTGTCTCGCGGTGTTCTGCAGACTCACGTATTTTTGTTACAGCTTAAGAACCTCGATTGAAATCCATTGTTAGTGTACTCTTCGTATCCTTTGTTATTTTTGTTCCCATTCGTTTTTCGTACTCCACCAAAATTTTCATTGACTTCTGCTAAAATGCACTATCTGCACTGCCTGTTAATAACGTGTGAAAACAAACACAGAACCTAAAGATCATCCAATAAGAAAGCGACATGATGCATTAATAAACTTGCAGCACTGCAAGTGCCCTGACAGCGAACCGAAGTCGTGTTACGTGTAGCCCCTACACGGGTTTCACCCCCTGTTGTGGCTGTCTCTGCACAGTTCGTAGCCAGTGTTTCTGGTGTCTGTTTAAAGCAACAGTCTGGAACGCTCTGTATCGACGCAAAGAGGATTATATACTGAGCATGGTGGCGCAGTGGTTACCACACTGGACTCTAGTTAGGGAGAACGACGGTTCAAACCCATTCCGCCATCCTGATTTAGGTTTTCGGTGATTTCCCCAAATCGCTTCAGGCAAATGCCGGGATGGTTCCTCTGAAAGGGCATAGCCACCTTCCTTCCCCATCCTTCCATAATGTGAGGGACCGATGGCCTTGCTGTTTGGTGCCCTCCAACAATTCAACCAACCAACAGTGGATTACATGTACCGAAATCCTGGCCAAAATTATTTTTGATAGTTTCAAACCTTTAAAGCACTCCCTTTCACTACTAGGTTAACTGTAGTTGTGAATACCCCTAAACTACTCCACTGCCGTCCATAGAGATGGGCCTGGGATGACTCGGCATGCATTTGTTAGTTTGTCTGCCTGTCTTTCAGTTTGTACCATGCCACTCTCCACTAGTTCTTAACCTTTTGTACTTGAAAATTTCAAAGTAGATTCGTGTGATACCCTTAATTTGCTGTACCGATTTTACTGGTGACGTGATGACAGGACTGCTTCTACTAGGGCACCGAATTGCTCGTCACGTGTGTGATTGTTCCATATGTAGTTACTTTGCCATACTTTTCTCGCAATTTTTAAATGCGCCTTCAAACTAATTATAGCTATGTACTGTGTTATATATGTGCGTATTGAGAAGTGTATGTTAGTGTGTGTAATCTAGGTTGGTTCTGCTACGTTCACTTGTCTAATGTTACCGATCACAGCAGGTGATTGTCCCAGGCCTCTCGCAAAGTTCTTTTCAATTGCACGTTGGTTTATTGTCTTACTTCTCGCAGTTCACAGCCTGATGCGATAGATGGTGCTGCATGCAGCGCTAGATTGCAAGCAAAATCTATCTACGTAGGGGGGCAACACATCTGTATGCTCCACCGTGACGTAATCCAGCAAATCAGATGCCTTCCTATGAGTATGAAAGAGGGAACCTTGCCAGTTCACGACAGTCAGTTTTAGTCCCTGACGACGATGGTGGAGGGTATCATCGAAAGCGTGGAATTTTCTGAAAATTTGACGAGGCAAGTGAACCGAGAACCTTTCATGTACTTGCTACAATAGTTGACCAAACGTCCATTTTTGCCATTTTGGCCATAATTTCGGTAAATATACTCCGGTGTGCGGCACAGGTCAGCACAGCATGGGAAACATGCGATGTTGGTGTAATGTGTTGAAAGATAATGTCATGAAGATCTCGGAGAAGGGTCATAGCCACCGTCATTAAGGCGCCAGAAATGTGATAGGTACAGTCCACATTACCATCTGTGTGGACAAGACGCGGTCATCTTATTTACCCAGTGGTACCCCATACCAACAAGTCAGATGATGAGCCCATGAGAAGATGACGAAAGCAGTCTGGCAACGTTCGTCCTCCTCAGAGCTTGCATGCATGGATACGTCCAATGTGATGTTGTACACAGGACTGGGACTCGTCTGCAATGACGACATAGTGCCACTTTGGTATGTCCAGTCTCCTTGTTGGGAGTTCCACTGTCGGCCGCCTCGGTCTCCTGCCGCGTCGATGTGGGCTTCGACAGCAGTTGTCGCTGGACGTCGCCGCACTGTCCGTGAGGGCGCTCTTCTGGCCACCAGTGAGCTCGCTGCGTTCCATGACACAGGGAACCTGGTGTGTCTGTGTGGTCCTGCACAGCCAACCAAACAGCACGTCGAGCCTCTCAGGCGCTAGTCACGTAGGGCCATTAACAGCCTACGTGACCCTCGCGAACCGATGGGCACCGTATTCACGTGACAGCGCGAGCAGCGTAACGACAAACTGCAGTCTCGGACTTTGGTAAGTGCTGGTAGACGTTTCCCCTTCGTACACAAGGTGTCACACAGTCTTCCCACAAACAAACAACACTCAAATGCGATTTCTGAACGACAAACCCGCTGTAAAATCTTTACTTACATACAGAGCATAGTGGCAGCTGTGGAAAATCACTGGTCCACATCTACCCTATACCTTGCAAGCCGTGTAATATGCTGTGGCAGATGGTGGAATCCGTGCTGGATACAGTGGCCGATGCGCAGGGAACAGTTACTGAGCGATTTCATTTGTTTCTTTAGGCGGGGCCGACCTTGTCTGGCCACTTCCAGACGGCTGGCGACACACTGCGATGGCAGAAGCGAGCCACACGCCCTGCGTTCTTCCTCAAACGATTTTACAGATACTATTCCGTAAAAAAAAAAAAAAAAAAAAAAAAAATCTTTTTTCCCTACTTATAGCTTTATATGCCAGCTTCGTGTGACGTGCCCATCATTTCGTTAATGGTGACAGTTATTATGGTACTTTGATTTAAGTAAGACATTGCATGAAATATGAAAAAGTTTAAAATAGAAAATAGGGGTTGCTAAGATTTTGCGTTTGGTACACATTACATAATATGTTGCCGCGTATAAAATTCAGCTGAGATAATGAATTTTTCTTTAGACTTTGGTGGAAGTCTCAGTCACCAATGACGGAAAAATTAATCTGATGTAGCGCACTCATCTGCAACCGTCCGAGCCAGCGAAAAAGCCAGAATGAGATATTCTCAACATTCCTCACATCTCAAACGGTTTGAGATATGGAAACAAGATTTTCGCAAATGACAGCACGCAAAGAGAAGAGTGCTTTGCCGTATGGTTAACATGCAAAACTTAATTATTGACCGCATTATACGATGAAACAATGTAATTATTAAGGGGCATCGATAGCTGGTGAAACGAGACATACTGTGGGATATAGTACAACGTAAGTGAAGACATTACAAGCTCATTTTTGAATCGGCGATGTGCTTTTTCATAAACGTTTCCTCCCTATTTTTCCTCAGTTTCTCACTTAAAAAACTTCATAACCACTGTCCATTTTCAATTTCTCGCGGTGTAATGAACAGTCCATTAAATTTTGGGCACGCAGCCACGCAAATAAAATTTCCTCCGCTGATATTTCGGCCGCGTATCGTCCGGCCATCCTCAGAGTGAGTCATAAGACTGACGACAAGATGCCAAGCGCGGCCTTAGATGCTCCACCGCGGCGGTACTGCGCATGCGATTGAGAGATGTTGGTCGGCGGCAAAGAAATACGCTTATACATGCACCGCCTGTGGCGAAGGCGTACAGACATTCGATTCGCTTATCGATGTATGATCGGCGGCGGTGACACCGTGACGACTTCTCTGCAGTTCAATTACCCCAAGAGCCGGATTCCATGCTTTGTCCAAATTAAAACAATTATCTCTGTTTATTAAATTATTAGCTGCTCTCATCTCGATACCTTGACGGCAGATTCCCAAAAGGAAGACGTGGATGTTAAAATATTCACATCACTGTAATTCATGGAATGACCTGTACCAAGACAATGTTCGGCCACAGCTGACTTGTCTGGCTGTAATAAGCATTTGTATCTTCGATGCTCTACACATCTCTCATGAACGGTGCGTGTTGTTTGATCTCTGTACGATTTCTCACAATTTCCGCTATAAATCTGATACACACCCGCTTTTCGAAGCTGTAAATCGTCCTTCACAGAGTAAAGCTGCAGCAGTCTTCGTTGGGGGGGATGGGGGGGGGGGGGGGTGAAAGACCACCACAACACAGAATTTCTCAAGAATACACCCACATCGGCAAAAAAGTACTAGATTTGAAAGAATTACTATCTTCTTCCTAGGTTTTACATTGAATGCTCTACAAATTTGTTGCGGAGAAAATCCATTCGATTTAAAAATGCTCTTAAGGTATGTGAGCTCTTGTTGCAAATTGTCTTTATCGGAAATACAGTGTGCCCTATGCACTAAGGTCTTAAGAACACATACGGTCTGTGAAGGGTGATAGCAGCTACTGGCATGAACATTTAGATTTGTATACGTTGGTTTCCGGTATACGGCGTGTCCTAATGTGCCATCAACTTTACGGCGAGCGACAACATCCAAAAATGGGAGGTAGACGTTTTTTTATATTTCCATAGTAAATTTGATACTAGAATGGATGGAATTCTAATGCTCAAGAAATCGATGTAATTCATTCATCCCGTGCGTCGATACCACAAATGTGTCGTCCACGTACCTCCAGAAGACCGTTGGTTTAAAACTTGCTGAGTGCAGTGCCTTGTCCTCGAAGTCTTCCATGAATAAATTATCTACCAGAGGGTAGAGGGGGCGTCCCATGACAACACCATCGATCTTGTATGAATGCATGGTTTCTCGGCGATATGAATTAATAAAATATTCTCAGGCTTCCAGCGGTTAAAATCGCTCGAGCTTCCGACCGAGCTCTTCCCGGTCATTGTCAAGTGGTAAGACTGACTGCTGTGTCGACGTGGCCGCGTCGTTATACAGCCGCACTGCTAGCTGTGACGTCACTGGTGCTCTCTTCCTCGACAAACAGGGTGTTGCAAAAAGGTACGGCAAACTTTCAGGAAACATTCCTCACACAAATAAAGAAAAGATGTTATGTGGACATGTGTCCGGAAACGCTTAACTCCATGTTAGAGCTCATTTTATTACTTCTCTTCAAATCACATTAATCATGGAATGGAAACACACATCAACAGAACGTACCAGCGTGACTTCAAACACTTTGTTACAGGAAATATTCAAAATGTCCTCCGTTAGCGAGGATACATGCATCCACCCTCCGTCGCATGGAATCCCTGATGCGCTGATGCAGCCGTGGAGGATGGTGTATTGTATCACAGCCGTCCACTATACGAGCACGAAGAGTCTCTACGTTTGGTACCGGGGTTGCGTAGACAAGAGCTTCCAAATGCCCCCATAAATGAAAGTCAAGAGGGTTGAGGTCAGTAGAGAGTGGAGGTCATGGAATTGGTCCGCCTCTACCAGTCCATCGGTCACCGAATCTGTTGTTGAGAAGCACATGAACCCTTCGACTGAAATGTATAGGAGCTACATCGTGCATGAACCACATGTTGTGTCGTACTTGTAAAGGCACATGTTCTAGCAGCACAGGTAGGGTATCCCGTATGAAATCATATTTACGTGCTCCATTGAGCGTTGGTGGAAGAACATGGGGCCCAATCAAGACATCACCGACAAATAATGCCTGCCCAAACGTTCACAGAAAATCTGTGGTGATGACGTGATTGCACAAATGCGTGCGGATTCTCGTCAGCCCACACATGTTGATTCTGAAAATTTACAATTTGATCACGTTGGAATGAAGCCTCATCCGTAAAGAGAACATCTGCACTAAAATGAGGATTGACACATTGTTGGATGAACCATTCGCAGAAGTGTACCCGTAGAGGCCAATCAGCTGCTGATAGTGCCTGCACACGCTGTATATGGTACGGAATCAACTGGTTCTCCCGCAGCACCCTCCATACAGTGACGTGGTCAACGTTACCTTGTACAGCAGCAACTTCTTTGACGCTGACATTAGGGTTATCGTCAACTGCACGAAGAATTGTCTCGTCCATTGCAGGTGTCCTCGTCGTTCTCGGTCTTCACCAGTCGCGAGTCATAGGCTGGAATGTTCCGTGCTCCCTAAGACGCCGATCAATTGCTTCGAACGTCACCCTGTAGGGACACCTTCGTTCTGGAAATCTGTCTCGATACAAATATACCTCGCCACGGTTATTACGCCGTGCTAATCCATACATCAAATGGGCATCTGCCAACTCCGCATTTGTAAACATTGCACTGACTGCAAAACCACGTTCGTGATGAACACTAACCTGTTGATGCTACGTACTAATGTGCTTGATGCTAGTACTGTAGAGCAATGAGTCGCATGTCAACACAAACATCGAAGTCAACATTACCTTCCTTCTATTTTGCCAACTGGAGGTGAATAGAGGAAGTAGGGTACATACTGACGTAACTAAAATGAGCTCTAACATGGAAATTGAGCGTTTCCGGACACATCTCCACATAACATCTTTTCTTTATTTGTGTGTGAGGAATATTTCCTGAAATTTGGCCGTCCCTTTTTGTAACACACTGTATATAGTCATGTTTTCATTCCGCGTCCGTCGCGCCCGTTTTAACATCGCGATAGTCGGGTTCCGTCCTTGTTGATGGTGTTTTCAGCGGTTTTTATTTCAATAGCTTCTTTTATGACGCTATCGCAAAATCCCTCCTTCATATCGACATGTTTCGTCGAATAGAATTCGATGTCCACTTTCTAAGGCGTGTTCTTCCACGGCTGAATTTTCTGGATAGCGTAGGTGTAAGCACCTCTCGTGTTCCTTCCCGACGTTGCTCTACCATGCGTACTGTTTGGCTGACGTAGTAACAGCCGCACTGACATGGTATCTTGTACACTCGAAGCGTTCTAAGATTTAGATCGTCCTTGATGTGGCCGAGGAGAGCTCGGTCGAAAGTTCGTTGGATTATAACCACCTGACGCGGCTGGAAGCCCGAGAAAATCTTATTAATTCATATCGCCACGAAACCACGCATTCATACATGGCGTACCTCTACGGGGGGGAAACGTGGCGCCTAGGGAACCTGCTTGGGAAGAAGGCTAACCTGTTAAGCTCTCTAGCCTTCCTGCTACGCTGTCGAGATGAGAACGCGATTCCACGATTTACCTCGGCAGCCAGGTGAATCTACCGTTCAGCCATCTCTGCCCTGTTGCGGGAAACGATACACTTCACCAGGCGGCAGCTGGATTTAAAAGGTCGCGAACTGCTGGCTATACATCTGCAGTTGACAGAGGTACTCTCACAATTAGATTTTGAGTGGGTCGACGCGGCCACTACAGCAAAAGAAGGCCACAGAGAAACAGAATGGGTAGTTCGCGCGGATTTCTTAACAACAACACGGTGCAGAACGGAAATCAACAGAAGGAACTGTCATCAATATGACGGAGAAAGAGGTCGATGCGGGTGCCATTTCGGCGCTTAAGAAAGGTATTAACTTCGCACCAGCGCTTCAGAGAATCCCTGTCTGTGATGATATAAGTGGGGTTGAACAAACAATCCGTAAGATGCCTAGTGAGAATGCTGACTAAATTCATCGCGAAACGTGTCGCATCATTTCAAAATCTAAACCACCGAGGTCTAACTTGACTAGGGCTAAACGCAATGGTCTTCACGCACTCCGCAACGACGCACTCATCGTGGTTCTGCCAGTCGACAAGGGCAATGCATCCGTCATTGTAAATAAAGCTAACTACGATGCCAAAATTCAGTTAATGCTTGAAGAGGATATATAGCGTTAACTGCCACGGGACCCGACGTCAAGAATAATGAGGAAGACATCAGAGCTTCTAAAACAGTCAATGCTGGAAGAGGGCGTTATTAAGACTCTCCTCCCTCAGGCGCCGAGACCACCTACGCTTTCTGGACTACCAGAAATCCACAACCGATTCTCCTCTTCGTCCCATTGTGAACAGCATTGGGTCACCAACTTATAGACTGGCAGAACACCTGACCAGCCTCCTTGCACCGCATGTGTTTCGTTGTGTGCATCACATCAAGAACACCGTCGACTTTCTCAACAGAATTAAACAACTGCGTCTTAGTCAAGGAGATTTGATGGTTAGTTTTGGTGTGGTCTCCCTGTTTACACGTGTTCCGGTCAAAGACTGTATAGATCTCCTCTCCCAATTATCTGATAGCACAATTGTGGGACTGTTTAAGCACACAGTGACATAGTCGTACTTCCTACATGGCGGCCAGTATTTCGACCAGTTGGACGGCGTGGCTATGGGAAGCCCTCTGGCTCCATCCATAGCCAAACTTT
This sequence comes from Schistocerca gregaria, assembly GCF_023897955.1. NCBI lineage: Eukaryota > Metazoa > Arthropoda > Insecta > Orthoptera > Acrididae > Schistocerca > Schistocerca gregaria. The sequence goes on along the minus strand of NW_026062042.1, from coordinate 73,061 downwards.
TTATGGCAAAATTTGAAGACTTCGCCTTGGACACGGTTCCAGCTAAACCAAGTTGCTTTTAGCGTTACGTCGATGACACTTTCATCATGTAGCTCCATGGTCGTGAATTTTTGGAACACCTGAACAGCATTCACGGCCACATCAAGTGTAAGATGGAAGTCGAAACAGAGGGTACATTGCCCTTGCTTCACGTCCTCATTCGACGGAAAACCAAGGGGCCCCTCAGCCACAGTGTCTACAGAAAACGGACACACACACACACACACACACACACACACACACACACACACACACACACACACAGATCAGTATCTGCACGCTCTCAGCCACCACCATCCGGCACAAAAACGTGGCGTTCTGAATACCCTCGTCCATCGTGCTAAAGTCGTCCCAGGCGCAGCAAGACTGCCACTAGAACTGAGCCACCTCCGAAACGTCTTCCGGGAAAACGGGTACAGCCACGGACAGGTGTCCAGGCTATATCTGGCGTGACACGCAAGAAACACACCAACAGAGAAGAGAACACCACCGAAGAAGAAAGCAAGAAACTTGTGTTTTAGCCTTTCTGTGGTACAGTGTCGGGAAAGATTAGCCGACTCCTGAAGAGATGTAACATTTCATCGGTGTTCAGGCCCCCAGCAAAAATTCGTCAGCTCATAAGGCCTGTGAAGGACTACCTAGGGCTAAGAACGCCTGGAGTGTACAAGATACCATGTCAGTGTGGCTGTTACTACGTCGGCCAAACAGTACGCATGGTAGAGCAACGTCGGAAAGGAACACGAGAGGTGCTTACACCTACGCTATCCAGAAAAATCAGCCGTGGAAGAACACGCCTTAGAAAATGGACACCGAATTCTATTCGACGAAACATCTGTCGTTATGAAAGCGGAGGGATTTTGCGATAGCGTCATAAAAGAAGCTATTGAAATAAAAAACGCTGAAAACACCATCAACAAGGGCGGATGTTTGCAACTCAGCACAGCCTGGGACCCGGCTATCGCGATGTTAAAACGGGCGCGATGAACGCGGTATGAAAACATGATCATATATGACGTGGAAGAGAGCACCAGTGACGTCACAGCCAGCAGTGCGGCTGTATAACGACGCGGCCACGACGACACAGCAGTCAGTCTTACCACTTGAGAATGACCGGGGAGAGCTCGGTCGAAAGCCCGTGGGATTTTAACCACCCGACGCGGCTGGAAACCCGCAAATTTTTATTAACTATCAATCTTCTCATAAAATTCACCATTAAACTGGAAATAAGATGATAAAAGCACATGTTCAAATAAGGCCGTAATGTTCGTATCAAGATGTTGGCTGATAAGAGAAAGAGTCCTTTAAAGGTACCGGTGCATAATGACAGCAACGTCAGGCTAAATAATAATGATGTGCTAGTTAGTTTTGAATTGTTAAGTCTCTGAATAAAATCCATAGAATTACGAATGTGGTGACTCCGTTTTCCTACCAATTGTTTTAATTAGGAAGTCAAGTGTTTGGCAGAAAAATACGTCGGTGAACCAATAGCGCTCGTTATAGGTCTCATAGACCTCTACACTCTCATACTTAGACATTTTGTGAACTTTAGGAAGACCATAATATCTCGGTGGTACTTCTTTTGACTTCCTTTGGTAGTGATGAAGCGTTCAGCAAGGCAGCAGTCCATACTGTCACCTTGATAGTAGGATCTTTGTTAATCTTCCGGTATGCACCAGAACTAAGTAGACCACATAGCTCTTCCTTGTAGACTTTCTGAGGCAAAAGGACCGCAGCATTACCCGCACGCGCTGCAGTCGGAAAACTATAAGCGCGACGCCATAGATAGTACAAGGGTACTAATATCGATACGCGCTGCTGCTGCGACTCACGGAGACAGAGGATAACAGCATAACCGCGAGAGACTAATCACAGAATATCAACCAAAACCAAGATTTAATGGGAAGCATAACACGAGCCAGCCACGGCTCAACCTCCCGCCCTCAAACAAACACGATGCTGGAAGGGGGGGGGGGGGGGGGGCTACTTAACCATCAGACTAACTAACTGGATTTAACCTGGCTAAGGTGAACCCAGTACTTGTTACCGGAATGGTTATCCTTAAGCAGCAGATTCACCGGGCCTAAAATGCGCAAATTGGTGCTAGGCCCCAGAAAATGAGGAGTAAATTTACTCATATTTCCGACACGCAGCTGCCTACTGGGGAAACTACGGACATAGACCTGATCTCCTAGCCTCCCTCTAAAGGTTCGCCGATTACGATTGTAACGCTCACCTTGATTATTATGGACCCTGAGTATATTACGTCTGGCACGGTTCCAGTTTTCATTGATGACTTGAGGAACTAGATCTTGAATTCCCCACAAGTTCTAAAAAGGGGAATTAACAGGATAGGAAAGGATCAAAGAGGCGGGAGTAGCTCCCAAGGCTTCATGATTGGTGGTATTAAAAGCAAAACTAAGCCAAGGAAGACTAGAGTCCCACTTACTAGGCGTTTTCTGAAATCAAAGCGGATTTACGATTTCGGTTAACCCTCTCCGTAAAGCATGCCTGCGGATAATACGACGCAGTCGTGATATGCTTGACACCGTTCTGAAAATAGAACGCCTTGAAAGGAGCCGAAAGGAAGGCCGGCGCATTATCGCTAACAATTTTCTTAGGGGGGCCAAAAACAATGAAAACTTTAGTTAAATGAGAAATAGTGGTGGTAGCAGTGACGTTACGGCTCGGAAGGAGCCAAGTGAATCCGGAGAACGCATCAATAGTAACTAACACGTATCGATGACCTTTCTTAGTACGAAGAAAGGGTCCTAGATAATCGATATAGAGCTTGTGCGTAGGACAGGACTCGCGCTCAGAGCTCAGCAAACCCTGTTGAAGAGCATTCTTGGGTTTGACTACATTATACAGCCGATATTGCTATACCATCTCTCTGACATTTCGCTCCATGGAGGGCCAAGAGGCTTTGACTTTTTTCAGAGTCTTAGGAACTTATAAGTGGCTACCCACCAACGAATCATGAAAGTACCGAAAAACCGGGCGCACCAGAGCTACTGGCAAACTTCTTTAACTGCTTCGCATGCCCGACCCTTTTACGCAGAATGCAACTGTTAATAATATACTCATGCGACAGTTCCCCAGCCAAATAGGGTCCTGATCCCGACGCTGAGCGACATCAAACTAAAGAGGAATTTCTCCCAATCCTGCCTCCATCTGTCTCCCGGGTTCCCTCACTAGGTGTAGATTCGGCGAACTACCGGCTGAGGACATCCGCAAGGATATTTTCAGTGTCTCTCACGTGTTTAACTTCAAATTAAATGCGTACCTCTCATCTGGCACTACGGCCAGTTTTACGGCTAAAATACCAGCATTAGATGTGTCATTTTGGACAATAAACCTTTTATTAAAGTATGGTACTCCTAGAAATGGACGATTGGCTACAGCTGCCTTAATATACTCAAACGCGGGCTCCTGGACAGGTCCTTATTCAAAACGCACTCTCTTCCGGCACTGTTCGTTTGAGGTCGCGGCCAACTAAGCCAAATTAGGGACAAAACGCCTAAAATAGTTCAACATGCCTATGAACCTAGCAATTCCGCGTTTATCAGTAGGCGGAGGCAACGCCCGTATGGTCTTAGTTCGCTCTTGTTCGATGCGAATACTCTGACCTGACACTAGGTGACCTAAGAAGAACACCTGCTGCCTTTCTAATGTCATCTTACTGGGTTTAACAGTCAGCCCGGCTCCCTGAAACCTCGAAAGAACTTTCTGGATATGATCCAAATGGACTGAAACGAACAGCTATAGATGACTAAATCGTCCAAATAATTATAGGCAAACACTAATTTCAAGTCCCTAAGGATATTATCCAGCAAACGAGTTGCCAAACCAAAAGGAACTCTGTCAAACAGATTCCAATCAGTACAAAATGCGGTAACATGTTTACATTCTTCAGCTAATGGAATCTGACAACAGGCTTGGTTCAAACCAAGAACAGTAAACCAATTAGTACCGGCAAACCAGGTAAAAGTTATGCAGATCAGAGGCAGAGGCACATTCGAAGACAACCTTAGTGTTCAAGCACCCGGTAGTTAACCACAGGTCTGAAATAGTGCTCCTGATCCTTGGGAACATGGCATATGGGGGAAGCATAAGTAGATGTAGAAGGCGTAATAACTCCTTGTTGGAGCATTTGTGATATTCTCGCCTTCAGTATCTTCACCTTAGGAGGTGAGAGGTGACGTGGGGGCTGCCTGACAGGACTATCGTCGGATAGAAGGATATGGTAATTAAGAACATTAGTGACACTCAAGTTATCACTAAGAAGCTCAGGAAAACTCTGTAACAAATCCCGTAATTGAGAAGCGTGATGCGGCGAGAGATGGGTAAGATCAAACTCATTAGCCACATCCTGAACGGCCAATGCATCTGCATTTCGATGCACAATACGTTTAGCGCACTTATAAAACGAAACATAAGGTGGCTTGCGGAGTATGGATGTAGATGTAGAAACTTCTCCACAGGAGCTAACTTAAAGAAAAAGGTGTGCCCAGAATAATCCAAGAATAACCCAGTATTTACTGAAATCACATCCCAAAATTAGATCGACCGGCAGCTCCTTGACCGAGGCTAATGACAAGGGCCAGGAAAAATCCCCCATCGATATACTCCCTCGGACCCAATCATGCAGAGGCAACACCTGGTCATTGGCCACCCGACATCTCTGCACCGGAGAAAGCACCGACCGAAGTTTCGTAAAATGACCAACTTCCAAAAACCACTCGAAGCACAATAATGAAAATGAGCTACCAGAATCGGAAAGAGCACAGATCGGTTCGCCACCTACTCGAGAACCAACGTAAGGCGATGGCGGTGAAGAGGGAGCGACAACACGGGTACGCCAGCGTCTAAAGGCTCGATCACGAGATAGCTGCCCAGTCCGGCGTCATTTATTGGCTCTGAGAGCGCGAGGCTGAATCCAAGAGCGCTCCAAGTGAGCCGTGCTGCCGCACCTGAAACAACCCCGGGGTTCCAGTTTTACGGCTTCAGCGGATGCAGACACTTCGGAATTTCCCTTGCCAGCGCCGGTGGCCTGCCCCTTAACTTCGTGACATACATCGTATCCAAGCGGCAACGCCCATATCGCTACAACCGCGGCACGGAGTTCTTCCCAAGCTGAAGGCTGATTACGGAAAACATAGTGCTACTTATCCGCAACGCGCATTCCCCTAAGAACAATAGACACCGGCTGTTGTTCAGGCAAATCGATTAACAAAGCCAAGGACGCCGTCTGAACTCTGTCCACATACTGATGTAACTGCTCTTTATCCCGCTGCATCTCCCAAATGTAACGACATTCAAGCTGTTTTCGAACTCCGGTGGTCAATCTCTGCCTAATGACGAGCTCCCTCAATTGCTGTAAGGAGAACACTTCAGTCATGGCTCGGAAGAGGAGGTTCTGCAACTCACTTCTAGCTAACAGGTACGGCAGTGACAAAATTACTTGGTGTGGAACCACGAAAGGGAGAAGCATAAAGTTCAAGACGAACCGACAACCGTAATAATTTTTCGACCTGTTCAAGCCACTCCACGACTAATTCAGTAATATCACGAGAGGATTAGGCAACTTGGCAAACATTGCGTCTAACTTCACCGAGGACGTAACAGTACCATCCCGGGCAGGCTCTCGCCCTCTCCCGAACACAGCAAGTTCCGCTCCTCAATCCTCTTCTCACCAAATCTAAACGCGTAACATTAAACTGCAATGCACTAACCAAAGAGCCCAATTCGGCGGCTAATTTTTTATGGTGATCTTCCAAAGCTAACATGCCCAAATCCGCTTTCCGATTTGTTAAATACATTAACTGGGCCTACACCCTATCCAATAGACTGGCACTAGGTTGAGTGCCTTCCAAAACGCAAATAGTGTCCTCAAGGCCCCTAACAGCCTTCAACAAAAATTCAGTGGCCGCTCCTGTCTCACCCAACACCGCCGGCGTGACGTCAACCGGCTGAAAAACGGCAGCACCTAAACGGGCCACTAAATCCGGATCACTGCTCTCAGTAGCTTGGCGCCTTTTTCCAACTCGTAAACAAGATGTTCCTGAGCAGGCCGATCCCCGGACTCTGACTGACCGCCATTACAATACACCTGAAACAATCAACACCCAAAACAATGTGGTGTCACAGAACAGAAATAAAATTGTAACTAACAGTAACTGAAATGGCAAGAACACAAACGTAACCACGCTCTGCTACCAGTGAAATCCCTGGGCTAGCAGGACGGAGCGGATGCGGTTATATTTGTGGAAAGAGGTCAAAATATGTTACTGTCAGTTGCACACCATCATACAAAATTTATTTCTTAAAACACACAATCAGACAAGCAAGAATCAAAACTCTCAAGGTTTTAACGAAAGACCTCCTTTGATTTAATTTAGATCGGCTGAAGGCCACATCGAAAATCCAAGGCACAAGGCCTAAGCAAGGTACAGGAGTTCTTCTGTTGTTGTTGTTGTTGGGATGTTTAAGGGGGACTAAACAGCTAAGGTCATCAGTCCCCCATTCCAAAAAAACCAGCGAAACAAAATTTACGGAACAGGTAAAACCCCAAGGGGGGAGGAGACGCCCCTCCCCCCAGTCACTGAAAGAACACCAGTGTGTCAGCGAACACTAGAGACAAGAAGAGTACAGACGAACACTGGACAGAAAGAAACGGAAGAAAATAAGAGGGTCGGAGACTGGTTGACTGACCATGGGTACAAAAATTGGGAAAGAGTCAACCATCCGAATACACACATTAAAATCTGGAACCAATGAGACACTCGAGGACAAGATACACAGAAAGGGAAAGGGACAGGTCCCCCCTAAATGGAACCATAAAAAGGACTACCACGGATAAAATTTAAAACGTCGTCAGCCATGGAGGCATCGTCGCATAAAACCAAAGGCAACGTGCCCGGGAGATTAAAAGTCTGCCGGAGGATGCGCAGGCGGGGACACTCCAACAAAATGTGGGCGACCGTCAACCGGGACCCACACTGACACAGGGGGGGATCCTCCTGACGCAAAAGATGTCCGTGTGTCAGGTAGGTATGGCCGATGCGGAGCCGACACAGGATGACAGAGTCCCTGCGAGAAGCCTGCAGGGAGGACTGCCACACATCGGTCGTCTCCTTGACAGCCCGCAGTTTATTCGGAGAAGTCAGGCTACGCCACTCGTCACGCCACATCTGAAGCACCTTACGGCGCAACGCCAGCTGCAAATCACGAGCCGGGAGGCCGATCGCCAAAGTGGGGGCGTCGACCGCCCCTTTGGCCAGCCTGTCGACACGTTCATTCCCCGGGATGCCAACGTGACCTGGCGTCCAAACAAAGACCACCGAACGACCAGAGCGGGTAATGGCAAAAACAGACTCCTGAATAAAGGATACCAGAGGACAAGAGGTATAGCAGCGGTCGATAGCCTGGAGGCTGCTCAGGGAGTCACTGCAGATGACGATGGACGTACCTGAGCAGGAACGCATATGCTCAAGAGCGCGCAATATGGCCACCAGCTCTGCAGTAAAAATACTGCAGCCAGCCGGCAAGGAGCGCTGTTCAACATGGGCAGCGTGGGCAAAAGCGTAGGCAGGACGACCATCCACCAGGGAACCATCAGTGTAGACAGGCTCACAGCCTGAAAACGAGGCGACGAGCGCAAGAAAACGGTGACGGAGGGCCACATGCGGAACCGAGTCCTTGGGTTCCCGTGCCAAGTCCAGGCGGACGGACGGACGGGTCATACACCAGGGAGGCGTGGGTGCACAGGCCCGGAAGGGCGGCAGAAGAGGGAACGACCCCAGTTCCGACAGCAGGGACTGGACACGGACAGCAATGGAAAGCCCAGACCTAGGTCGCCGGTCGGGCAGAGGGAGGACCCTGGCAGGGAAAAGCAGGCGATGATTGGGATGGCCCGGTGAGCAATGCACATGGACAGCATAGTCGGCGAGCAGTCGGTGGCGGCGAATCCGCAGCGGGGGAACCCCGGCCTCCACCAGCAGACTATCCACGGGGCTCGTACGGAAAGCACCAGTTGCAAGCCGAACCCCACAGTGGTGTATGGGGTCCAACAACGTCAACACTGAGGGCGATGCAGACCCATAGGCCAGGCTCCCATAATCAAGCCTGGACTGCACAAGGGCTCTGTATAATCGCAACAGCGTGCTACGATCTGCACCCCAAGACGCATGGCTCAGGCAGCGGAGGGCGTTGAGGTGCTGCCAGCACTTTTGCTTCAGCTGAGTAATATGAGGAACCCATGTGAGCTGGGCATCAAAGACGAGTCCTAAGAAGCGGCTAGTGTCCACCACTTCAAGTAGGTGACCGTCGAGGTAAAGTTCCGGATGAGGGTGGACCGTCCGACGCCTGCAGAAGTGCATAACTCGAGTCTTGGCCGCAGAGAACTGAAATCCATGAGACAGAGCCCATGATGCCGCCTTGCGAACGGCTGCTTGCAGCCTGCGTTCGGCGACTCCCGTAGTCGTTGAGCTAAATGAGATGCAGAAGTCGTCGGCATACAAAGAAGGAGACACCGACGACCCCACAGCTGCAGCCAGACCATTAATGGCCACTAGAAATAAGGAAACGCTCAACACCGAGCCCTGCGGGACCCCATTTTCCTGTATATAAGATGAACTAGAGGCGGCACCGACTTGCACCCGGAAAGAGCGGCGCAATAAAAAGTTTTGAAGAAAAGCTGGAAGCTGACCACGAAGACCCCACTCGCGCAACGTAGCAAGGATGTGATGCCTCCATGTTGTGTCATATGCCTTCCGCAGATCAAAAAATACAGCAACGAGATGCTGACGGCGGGAAAAGGCCGTACGGATAGCAGATTCCAGCCGCACCAAATTGTCCGCAGCAGACCGGCCCTGACGGAAGCCACCCTGGGATGGAGCGAGGAGACCGCGCGACTCAAGGACCCAACACAAACGCCGCCCCACCATACGTTCGAGCAATTTGCACAAAACGTTGGTTAGTGTAATGGGGCGATAGCCGTCCACCGCCAGAGGGTCCGCACCGGGCTTCAAGATGGGAACGATAACACCCTCTCGCCATTGCGACGGGAACACGCCCTCGCTCCAAATGCGGTTAAAGATGGTGAGGATGTGTCTCTGGCAGTCCCTGGAGAGATGCTTCAGCATCTGCGCGTGGATGCAGTCCGGTCCTGGCGCTGTATCAGGGCAATTGGCGAGGGCAGCGAGGAATTCCCTCTCGCTGAAAGGAGCATTGTATTTTTCAGAACGACGTGTGTGGAACGATAACGGCGTCCGCTCGGCGCGCTCCTTTAGAGAGCGAAAGGCAGGAGGGTAAGTTGCAGTCGCAGAGCTCGTAGCAAAGTGCGTGGCAAGGTGGTCAGCAATGGTGGCGGCGTCCGTGCAGACAGCGCCGTCCAGGGAGATTCCAGGGACACCCATAGGGGTCTGGTATCCATAAATCCGCCGGATGCGGGACCACACGAGCGACGGGGAGACACGGGAGCCCAAGGATGAAATGTACCTCTCCCAGCATTCCTGCTTACGCCGTGCAATAAGACGACGGGCCAAGGCACGGAGCTTCTTAAAGGCGATGAGGGTCTCCAGAGACGGGTGCCGCTTATGACGCTGGAGAGCCCGCCTACGGTCGCGAATAGCCTCAGCAATCTCCGGCGACCACCAGGGGACAGACTTCCTCCGAGGGAGTCCAGAAGAGCGAGGGATGGCAATCTCGGCCGCAGAAATAATTGACGAGGTCAAGACACGGACCACCTCGTCAATGTCACCCTGTGGGAGAGAAGTAATGGTGGCAGCGGAAGTAAAAGCCGGCCAGTCAGCCCTGTTGAGAGCCCAGCGGGGCAGGCGCCCAGAAGAATGACACTGGGGCAGTGACAAATAGATGGGAAAATGGTCACTACCACACAGGTCAGGATGCACTCTCCAGTGAAGGGATGGGAGAAGTCCGGGGCTGCAAAGAGAGAGATCGATGGCCGAGAACGAGCCATGGGCCACACTGAAATGCGTGGGAGCACCGGTGTTCAAGAGGCTAAGGTCGAGCTGAGCCAACACATGCTCCACAGCGCGACCACGGTCATCGGAGACAGTCCCACCCCATAGAGGGTTGTGGGCATTGAAATCGCCCAGAAGCAGCAATGGCGGCGGGAGTTGAGCCAGCAGCGCAGCCAAGACATGTCGGGGGAGTTGCCCATACGGAGGAATGTAAACAGAGCAAACAGTAATAGCCAGCGAGAGCTCAATCCTGACAGCGACTGCCTCTAAAGGCGTCAGAAGGGGTACTGGTGAGCTACAGACAGAGTGGTGAACAAAGAGGCAAACTCCACCTGAAGCTCGTTGACAGTCAGCGCGGTTCTTATAGTATCCCCGATAACCGCGAAGGGCAGGGGTCCGCATTGCTGGAAACCAAGTTTCCTGAAGAGCAATGCACAGAACAGGGGAAACACTCAAAAGCATCCGGAGCTCAGGCAGGTGGCGGAAATAACCGCCGCAATTCCACTGGAGAATGGAAGCAGGAAGGGACTGGGAGGGCGTTAAGTCCACTAAGAGACAGACGGCGCCGCAGAGTCAACGGCCGCCACCGAGCGAGAGTCAGCTGTGTCCATAGGAGAGGTCCCCGAGGGTTCCGTGAGGGCGAGATCCGCGGCAGAGGCGAGGATCTCCACCGCATCCCCAGAGCCAGAGCTATTGACAGCAGGCGGTACTGAAACTGCCGGAGCGTCCTTCTTCTTGGACACGTTCCGGTCCTTCTTCTCGCGTCTGTCCTTTGGCTTAGAGGGCTGGGAGAGTTTCTCTAAAGGAGCGTCGGAGGCTGACGACGACGCAGAAGCCCTACGACCAGCAGGTGGATGAACCTTCAGCCACTGGCTGACATCCGGCGGGGTAGCAGAAGAACCGGAAGAAGGGAGGGCCCCGAGGGACCCCTTCCGCGAGAGAGGAGCCGGCAGAGACGACGCCGGCAGAGAAGGGGGAGGGGGAGGGGGAGGTATCGAGCCCCCTGGTTTTGGAGCAGATGTCACTCCTGAAGCATGTGCGGGGGGAGTGACAGAAGGGGGTTTGCCCCCAACTGCTAAGGGGGCAACAGAGGAAGGCTTGCCCCCAGACACAAGGGGGGCAGACAGAGATGGACGGCCCCGAGGGCCAACTGAAGGCGGCACAGAGGAGGCGACAACTGCCGCCCGCGAGGGCGACGATAACGTAGCTGCAGCATAAGAAGTTTGAAGAGGGACAGGATGCAACCTTTCAAATTTCAGTTTTGCCTCGCGATAAGTAAGCCGGTCCAGGGTCTTAAATTCCATAATCTTCCGCTCCTTATGAAGAACGGGGCAGTCCGGCGAGCATGGAGAGTGGTGTTCCCCACAGTTGACACAGACAGGCGGAGGCGCACATGGAGAATCGGGATGGGAGGGGCGTCCGCAATCTCGACATGTGGCACTGGATGGGCAACGGGAGGACATATGCCCAAACTTCCAGCACTGGAAGCACCGCATCGGGGGAGGGACGTATGGCTTGACGTCACAACGGTAAACCATTACCTTGACCTTCTCAGGCAATACAGCACCCTCGAAGGCCAAGATAAAGGCACCGGTGGCCACCCTGTTGGTCTTGGGTCCTCTGTGCACACGACGGACAAAATGCACACCACGTCGTTCCAAGTCAGCTCTCAGCTCGTCATCGGACTGTAACAAGAGGTCGCGATGGTAAATAATCCCCTGGACCATATTTAAGCTACTGTGGGGAGTGACGGTAACAGGGACGTCTCCCAGCTTATCACACAAGAGCAACGCCCGTGACTGGGCTGGGGAGGCCGTCTTGAGGAGGATGGACCCATTCCTCATTTTAGACAAACCCGCCACTTCCCCAAACTTATCCTCCAGGTGTTCCACAAAAAACATAGGCTTTGTCGAAAGAAAGGAGTCACCATCACTTCTGCTGCAGACAAGGTATTGTGGTACATAAGGCTCCTGCTTGGCACTAGATCTGCGTCCCTCCCATGGCGCAGCCAACGAGGGGAACGACTGAGGATCATATTGTGCAGCATCGAATTCAATTTTGCCTCGCTTAGAGACGCTGGTGGCAGTGCGACCACCAGCTTGCTGAGATTTATTGCGCTTCATTGCGCCACATCCGCCCAGATGCCACCTACTCCGAACGAGGGCTCTCCCCAAGGGCGCCACCCAGCCAAAGCAACGGGTACCTGGCCGATATCCCATTGCCCGGAGTCCCCGTGCCCCAGACAAGATGGGCACATACTCCTTGGCATGCATGGGGAGGAAACAGCTCTGGCATCTGTAGTGCGATCCCTGCGTGGTCAGGGGGCTACCACCAAGAGGGTACATGACGACCCCACCACAACGGACTGGCTACCGTGCTGGATTTTAGGTGTTGAAAGGGTCCACAATTGCCGTGGGCGCTAAGAAGGGGATTGCGCACAAGACGAGGAGGCAACCCAGAAGACATGGGGTGTAAATCCCTCCACACGACAATAGATAGCATGCAATATGGAGGTGCACGATGGACCAATAGAAAAACACCACGTAAGGCGTCCTTCCCCAAATGGCACGCACTAACAACGGAAATTTTGAAAATGGCAGGTCAAACCCAAGTGGGGACCATCACATAAGGCCGAAACTTTGAAGACTCCTTTTAGTCGCCTCTTACGACAGGCAGGAATACCGCGGGCCTATTCGTACCCCCGAACCCGCAGGGGGAGGAGTTCTTCTGGCGGTTTCACTTCTTCAGAATTTTTTATCTTCAATATAAATAGGCTGAAAGCCTTAGCTTTAATGTTATCCCATATAACGCGGCTGAAGGCCTCACGTTAATCAAGAATAGTGTCGCGGCTTAAGGCCGAGACAAAGATTTTCAAAGTTTAATTTAAATTGGCTGAAAACTCGGTTGAAGGCCGCATTTCAACAAAACAATTTTACGGATTTTGCCTGGGAAGAAGAGCTTTCAATTTGAAAAGGCTGAAGGCCTGATCTCAAAATACTTCGTGTAAAACTCTGCTGCAGGCCTCATATTAAAAAATAACAATCTTATGACTTAAGGGCAAGACAAGGATTTTGAATTTTTAATTTAATAGTGATTAAAACACACATCATGGAGAAAACAATTTTACGACATAAGGCCTAAAGGAAGAGATTCTGAATTTCAACTAAAATAGGATAAAGTCTTTATCCTAAAATGCTTCACATAACTCTCGGCTGAAGGCCACATACGAAACCCAAATAATCTCACGTCTTAAAATTAAAAATTGGAAATTTCTTTGTCTGGGCTTTAACTGAAAAACTCGGCTGAAGGCCACATAAAAACTACAAAATATTTCTTCCGGCTTAAAACCTAGACAAAATTTTCAACTCTTGATTTGAAAAGGCTGAAAACTCGGCTGAAGGCCACATACCTACTTGAAACCAATTTACGGCTTAATGTCTAGGCACAAGGAATTTGCAATTTTAATTTTGAAAGGCTGAAACTCGGCTGAAGGCCACATACCAGTCAAGAAACTTTTTTACGCCTTAAGGCCTAAGAAGAAAAGCCTTGAAATTTCAATAAGCAAAAACTCCGCTGAAGGCCACACACAGTACTTAAGACTAAAAAGGAAATCACTCTGTAATACACAAGGAGCGGCGCTCAGAAGGTTCCAACCTGGGGAAGTAACTAACGCACTTTTAGGTGAAACAGGCAGCCAGACCGACAACTTCTTAATCAAAAGGCAACCCAACAAAAAGCCAGCCGAGGAACCAACCAACAACATCACTTCTACTGCACCTGAACAGCAAAACGACAACAAGATGTCAATCGCACAACGTTCCGGATACTGGTGGCCAATCAAGCCAAATGAGAATAAACGCCCAAAACTACCAACACCTCAGCTGTCACACTACACGCTGTGCTGTACAATACCAACACGATGTGGAAAATACACTGCCAGAAACTACGTCAACAACCACTTTAGGTCACTGGAACGTCAACGGCCACAACACAGGAGATACCTCTGGTACACTTAATTTAAGTCATTCCTTCATTAATGAAGTTTAACACCACACAGGAAGACGGCTGCAATTCTAATCGACTTGAACGCACACACGTTGTTGCTCGCGTGGATCTCTCAGAAAGTGACAACCAGGATCAAACCAAGAGATGTGATAGCAGTTGAGGCTTGATAGTAGGTTAAGTGAGCACTCAACTTTAGTGTCCAGTTTCGGTGGCTGACGAACTTCGTAACCCTTGCAAGAAGTGCCTCACAACTACAACCGCACGTACACGCCGCCAGCGGCTCCGGTCTGACCACGCGCCACAGAGACTTCCTCGTTGCTCTGACCCAACGGACCGACTGTCACACACAGCACACCCGGAAAACATATCCGCCACACCAGACATAGTACAGCAGTACTAGTATCGATACACACTGCTACTGCGGCTCACGGAGAGAAGACAGCAACGTTATTGCGGTAACCACTGGGCTACAACAAATGATTAAAAAACAAGGCACTCATCCAGCCAGCCACGGCTCACATACGTTGCAAAGAGCAATGGTGCTGACAATTCTTTTCGGTATTCAATACTGCCTTCTCACGTTGCCATCCTGATAAGTCAATGTTGACTTTTATAGAAGAGATATTCATTTTCCAAAAACATCGCAGTTCTTCCACATAAAACATGTTCCTTAATTCTACAACACTTATTCAAAAAATGGCCCTGGGCCCTATGAGACTTAACATCTATGGTCATCAGTCCTCTAGAACTTAGAACTACTTCAACCTAACTAACCTAAGGACAGCATACAACACCCAGCCATCACGAGGCAGAGAAAGTCCCTGACCCCGCCGGGAATCGAACCCGGGAACCCGGGCGTGGGAAGCGAGAACGTACAACAGTTATTGTTTCTATACAGGCTACACTTTAGTTTCTTTTTTTGGCGTGCTTTTGCCTAGAGCGGAATGCTGTCTGTGTATTTCATTGGTCAAATTTTTCAGTGTAACGAAAATATGATTCTCTATAAATTGTTCGAAGCAAAGAGTAGGATATGACCAAATGAGGAAGCAAATAGACCAGCGTGAGGCCTAGTTGTGCGAAAAACGATTTAACTTCTTTAAATAAATCAGGGTAACTGAGAAAAACTTAAATCTTCCGTTTCTGTCATACTAAAGTCATACGCAGTGTTTAGAATTGTCACGTCGATGTCTCATATCTGCCTAGTGGTAGCGAGATGCTTTAGGAGCTTTAAGTAGAATGCTATGGACCACAGGGTGTACTCAAAAAATGTCTGAAGTAACTAATTGTGTTTTCTTATACATCATAGTTATTGTTTTGCAACACTACTATAAATCTCAGAAATTCTGCTGGTTTGTACATAATGCGGATGTAGTGGAACATAGATGCTCCAGAAAATGGCGCAAAATGTGCAAAATATTGATTTGTGTTATGTCAAAGTCATGTGTAAATATTATGTCGATATTTTGTGACCATACTTTGTCCATAATTAGCGTCCTGATACAATCGCTCTAAAACAAAAAAATTAAGTCTGAAATCCTAGCTTCACTTGAAAATATGTATCTATTAGGCTGGTGCAGAAGTTCACAGCTTTTTTTTTTTGTCAGCTGGTATTCAGGTTGCTATGGGTTTATTTAACGATTGTCAGTTTTTATTGTTAGTTCACTGTTGCTATTTGAGTTTACATGTTGAAATTTTGTGTCTGAAGATAGTGAGTGGAGCTGTCGACGCTACAAAATGGAGTACAAACAGGATAAATCGGAACATTTCCGACATTTTACACGGTCTGAGTTCATTCGAGGAGCTACAGCAGCGGAGGCACCCAGAAACATTTGCACCGTGTGTGGGGATAATACTATTGGACAGAGAACTCTAAGGAAGTGGTTTTCTCTTGTTAAGGAGGATCGTTTTGACGTTAATGATTTCGCTGTTTAATGGAAGTCGTTCACACTCATGAACCCACAATGATCCACGCGAGTGTACTCGAGAGCTGGTAAATGTGGTAAACTGCAATTATTTCACCACCGTACGAATTTAAGTGCAATGGGAAAGGCTCAAACATCAAGAGTACGGGTGCCGCATGCCCTAAGCCAAAATCACAAAATCAGCAGGTGACCACACGTGCATCATTGCTTGGCTCGTGAACAACACCGGCGATGACTACTCCGTACCGCTATTGGGGTGCAAAATAACTGATGATGGTCGAAGTACAGAGGATATAGAATATACACTGGCAATGGCAAGGAAAGCGTTTCTGAAGAAGAAAAATTTGTTAACATCGAGTATAGATTTCAGTGTGAGGAAGTCGTTTCTGAAAGTATTTGTATGGAGTGTAGTCATGTATGGTTCAAATGGTTCAAAGGGCTCTGAGCACTATGGGACTTAACATCTATGGTCATCAGTCCCCTAGAACTTAGAACTACTTAAACCGAACTAGCCTAAGGACAGCACACAACACGCAGTCATCACGAGGCAGAGAAAATCCCTGACCCCGCCGGGAATCGTACCCGGGAACCCGGGCGTGGGAAGCGAGAACGCTACCGCACGACAGCCGTGTATGGAAGTGAAACATTACGATAAATAGTTTGGACAAGAAGAGAATAGAAGCTTTCGAAATGTGGTGCTACAGAAGTATGCTAAAGATTAGATGGGTAGATCACATAACTAATGATGAAGTATTGAATAGAATTCGGGAGAAGAGGAATTTGTGGCACAACTTGACAAGAAGAAGGGACCGGTTGGTAGGACATGTTCTGAGGCATCAAGGGATCACAAATTTAGCACTGGAGGACAGCGTGGAGGGTAAAAATCGTAGACGGAGACCAAGAGATTAGACGGAGACCAAGAGATGAATACACTACGCAGATTCAAAAGGATGAAGGTTGCAGTAGGTACTGGGAGATGAAGAAGCTTGCACAGGATAGAGTAGCATGGAGAGTTGCATCAAGCCAGTCTCAGAACTGAAGACAGCAAACAACAACAATGCTAACACAGGGAAACGAAAGGAATGGTTGAGCCCAGCAA
Organism: Schistocerca gregaria; assembly: GCF_023897955.1. Taxonomy (NCBI): domain Eukaryota; kingdom Metazoa; phylum Arthropoda; class Insecta; order Orthoptera; family Acrididae; genus Schistocerca; species Schistocerca gregaria. The sequence continues at coordinate 56,013 of NW_026062042.1, read as the reverse complement.
AGCAGCAACTCCCCGAACAACGACCTGTAATCATCTACAAAAGATGATGTTATGCATCTGGTGCGCTACGAATTGCTTCCCCGAAGTGTAACCATCACTACTGACGTTTATTCTCAGCAACCGAGACGTTTTGCAGACGCAATCCAAGAACGACAAGGAGGAAGACCGCGTGAAGTGATGCTACTCCACGATAATGACCACCCGCATTTTGCTAGGCTGAGGGAATACACTATACGGGAGTTGTGTTGGGGAGTCCTTCCGCAACCACGTTATTCAGCTGATCTGGTGTCCTCAAACACAGATACAACCTTGAAGGAACTTCCCTTTCCAATGAAGATGCTCTATGAACATGGCTCGACGAGTTCTTCGCCTCAAAACCACGTGATTTCCACAGTCGCGGAATATAAAACGTACTCCAGCGTTGACAGATTGTTTTAAATAGAGAAGGAGAATGTATTATTGATAAACGTCTGTGTTACGTTAGAACTTATGCACCAGACAAATACCTTTTCTGCATGAGACACGGCAGTCCGCAGAGCTTACCGGTGTGACGGGATGCCGCAGCGTGAGGGGAACGTGCATCCAGCCATGAGGTTGCCCCGCTGAACTGCAGGCGTTCATGAACAGTACAAGGCGTAGGGTAGTATCTGACAACTTCTCGGGCTTCAAACTACCCATTTCAGCGATAGTATTGCTCGTAACGGGAATATTTTTCAATCTCTGAGTTTTGACGTTATAACAACAGCAGCTGCCGAAGAGCACTGAAACACATAAATCAAAAGAAGGCAGCTGTAGTAGACGAAATTCCTTCAGAATTCTTGAAACTTTGGGTGAACTTACCTTCGTAGCACCATTCCACTTAGTAAGCGAGATATATGTATCGAGTAACACATACTCTGACATCAATAAAAAATATAAAACAGCAATTCGGAAGATGCTGACATCTGTGAAGAATATTACGGCTACGAAGAAGTCTCGGACGAAATATCAGCACAGGTCAGTTACTGGATGCAGCAGTATTCCGAGCACTTTATACACCGTGGTCGTTTCTTTACGTTTGATTAGCCAGATAGGATTCTACAAGCAGTCAGCTGAATTACTTCTTAGCAGCTTCCCTTACGGTTGGGCAATGCCTTTGCCACACACATAAAAAAAGACGTATTTCACAAAAAGATTGTCAATGTAAAAGGATTCCTTTCCTGGTTAATGGTTGGTTTACGATATCTCTCAGCATTCGCAACCACTGTATCCTGATGATTAGTAAATCTTCTTGGCCGCAGTATCATCCACGGGCAATTATCGTCCTAACTTACAGGCAAAGCAAGTGGATGTCCTTTCTGTGCATACAAAAGCTTGGTGAATGTTGGGCGGTCACATCATTGTCCGGCGAGTTGCCATACCTACCTGTCACTCTGGGAATGATGGGATTCCCTCAAACATATATACATGAGATAGTCCTTCAGATGTACGCGTGAGACTCCTAGCAGTTGACGTCTAAATGTGGTTTTTTATGTATTTATTTGCAATGGATTTCGGTGTCTCTCCATTTTCTGGCATGTCTACGGTACCACGTGATCAGGCGTGTACCGGGTAATCATCAATATACACATGTCTCATAGAGGGTATAACACCAAAAATGCAGACAAAGTACCGTCTGCAACATCCAAAATTTTCGCCGTTTAATTTTCGTTGATATCTTGCACTATACTCTTGATTCTGATGCTATATGCTGTACTACAGAAACTAAATACATCAATACTTCGATTACGTATTAAATAAAAATTTGACGTTATATAATTGATTGTAATTATAATAGAAATATTATAAATTGCCGGGTAATAGCCAAGGGAACTTTATTGAGATGTATCAATAGCAAAGACGAAATGATAATAGCTGTACCGATGTTTATCTTTGCGCATGGAGAGCCTCTGTCGCGTGGCGTGCAGATGGGAGGCAGAGCAGTTTGTGTCATGAAAGAGTGCGGAAGTTTTTGTTGAACGCTCCGGCCGACCCGGTGTGTACCTATACTCGCGCCAGTGTAGACATCCCTCACTCGTTAACCTGCGATTACTGAGAGCACGGTAGGAGTGGACCGGCGGGGGAAGCTGCAGTTTCAACTGTTGCCTGTCCCGTAAGTATCCGTGGCTCTGGAGACGACTCGGGGTTCCTCTCATCAAGCAGCAGCAGCAACAGCAGCTCCGCATTGTCGTCGGCTACATACTTGTCATCCGCACAGCTACAATATCGAAGGACTGTTAATTGACAAACATTGTAGTGTAGAGAGGCTTCAACCAGCAACATTCACAGAGTGTGAATAACTTGAATAATAACTTGCAAAAGTTAAAATTTCTAGGACACCTGTGTTGCATTGTCCTCATACATTATTACCATGCAGGGTCCCTTTCCTTTCCATGCAATCGTCGAGTGTCATAAGAATATCAAAACTGATTAAATATTTACTGCTAGTTTCGTGTACTTCATACTGACCAGTTTCAGTCTAAATTTTCTGCCTTAGTAACTACATTGTTGTATTGCTTAACAGAAGCTACTTACAGCAAAATAAGTTTCGCTGGCAAAACAAATAACTACAGATACAATATAAATCTCCCACATGAACCATGGACCTTGCCGTTGGTAGGGAGGCTTGCGTGCCTCAGCGATACAGATAGCCGTTCCGTTTGTGCAACCACAATGGAGGGGTATCAGTAGAGAGACCAGGCAAATGTGTGGTCCGTGAAGAGATGCAGCAGCCTCTTCAGTAGTTGCAGGGGCAACAGTCTGGATGATTGACTGATCTAACCCTGTAACACTAATCAAAACGGCGTTGCTGTGCTGGTACTGCGAACGGTTGAAAGCAAGGGGAAACTACAGCCGTAATTTTTCCCGAGGGCATACACCTTTACTGTATGCTTAATGATGATGGCGTCCTCTTGGGTAAAATATTCCGGTGGAAAAATAGTCCCCCATTTGGATCTCCGGGCTGGGCTACTCAAGGGGATATCGTTATCAGGAGAAAGAAAACTGGCATTCTACGAATCGGAGCGAGGAATGTCAGACCCATTAATCGCGCAGGTAGGTTAGAAAATTGAAGAAGGGAAATTGATAGGTTACAAATAGATATAGTGGGAATTAGAGACGTTCAGTGGCAGGAGGAACAAGACTTCTGGTCAGGTGAATACAGGGTTATAAATACAAAATCAAATAGGGGTAATGCAGGAGTAGGTTTAATAATGAATAAAAAATAGGAGTTCGGGTAAGCTACTACAAACAGCATAGTGAACGCATTATTGTGGCCAAGATAGACACGAAGCCCACGCCTACTACAGTAGTACAAGTTTATATGCCAACTAGCTCTGCAGATGACGAAGAAATTGAATAATTTCTTTTATTTCATCATAAATTTCTTCAGATGGTGAAGGAAGACGAAAATTAAATAGTCATGGGTGACTGGAATTCGGTAGTAAGAAAAGGGAGAGAATAAACATAGTAGCTGAATATGGATTGGCCTTCGGTTGCTTCAATTTCTTCATCTGCAGAGCTAATTGGCATATAAACTTATACTACTGTAGTAGACGTGGGCTTCGTGTCTATCTTGGCCACAAAATGCGTTCACTATGTTGTTTGTAGTAGCGCGTAATGGGGCCCCTTAGGGATATGGCGGCTAAGAAGGGGAAGAAATCCAGTGTGCACTCCATGTGCATTTCCGGAGGAGTCATTCCTGATGTGGAAATGGTACTTCCGGATGCCATGAAGAACACAGGGAGCAGACAGCAACAGGTGGTGGCACATGTCGCCACTAATGACGCGTGTCGCTTTGGATCTGATGAAATTCTCTCTGGATTCCAGCGGCTATCTGATTTGGTGAAGGTTGCCGGTCTTGCTTACGAGATGAAGGCAGAGCTCTCCATCTGCAGCATCGTTGACAGAACCGACTGCGGACCTTTGATGCAGAGCCGGGTGGAGGGTCTGAGGGTCAGAGGCTCAGACGGTTTTGCGACCGTGTTGGCTGCAGATTCCTTGACTTGCGTCAGAGGATGGTGGGGTTTCGGGTTCCGCTGAATAGGTCAGGAGTTCACTACACTAAGCTGGCGGCTACACGGGTAGCGGAGTCTGTGTGGCATGGACTGGGCAGTTTTTTAGGTTAGAAGGCCTCGGGAAAGTACGGGGTGGGCTGCAATCTCAAAGGGTTCATAGCACATACAGGACGTGCTTGGATCAAGGAACAGTCGGAATTGCAGTTGTAAATTGTTGTAGTTGTGCTGGGAAAGTCCCTGAGCTTCAAGCGCTAATAGAAAGCACAGAAGCTGAAATCGTTATAGGTACAGAAAGCTGGCTAAAGCCTGAAATAAGTTCTGCAGAAACCTTTACAAAGTCTCAGACGGTGTTCAGGAAAGATAGATTAGGCAGAATTGGTGGTGGAGTGTTTGTGTCTGTCAGTAGTGGTTTATCTTGTAGTGAAGCCGAAGTAGGTACTCAGTGCGAATTCGTATGTGTGGTGGTTATACTTAACAACTGAATTGGCTCCTCCTACAGACCCCCAGACTCCGATGATATAGCTGCTGAACAGTTCAGAGAAAATTTGAGTCTCGTAACAAATAAATACCCTCACTCTAACGGTTATAGTTGGTGGGGACTTCAACCTTCCCTCGTTATGTTGGCAAAAATACTTGTTCAAAACCGGTGGTAGGCGAAAACATATTCCGAGATAGTCCTAAATGCTTTCTCCGAAAATTGTTTCGAGCAGTTAGTCCACGAACCCACATGAATTGTAAATGGTTGCGAAAACACACTTGACCTCTTAGTCATGATGCTATTAGCTCTGGACTGTTTGTGGCTGATACAGGGATTAGTGATCACAAGGTCGTTGTAGCTAGGCTCAATGCCATTTCTTCCAAATCCACCAGAAACAAACGCAAAATAAAAGCGGATGAAGTGTCACTAGAAGCCTTCCTAAGAGACAGTCTCCATTCCTTCCGAACTGACTACGGAAATGTAGACGAGATGTGGCTCAAATTCAAAGATATAGTAGCAACAGCAATTGAGAGGTTCATACATCATGAATTGGTAAGAGATGGAACTGATCCCCCATGGTACACAAAACAGGGCCGAACGCTATTGCAGAGGCAACTGAAAAAGCATGCGAAGTTCAGAAGAATACGAAATCCCGAAGATTGGCTAAAATTTACAGACATGCGAAATTTGGCACGTACTTCGATGCGAGATGCTTTTAATAGGTTCCACAACAAAACATTGTCTCGAAATTTGGTAGAAAATCCGAAGAAATTCTGGTCGTATCTAAAGTACACAAGCGGCAAGACGCAGTCAATACTTTCGTCGCGCAGTGCCGATGGTACTGTTACCGACGACTGTGAAGGTAAAGCGAACTTACTGAACCCAGTTTTCCGAAATTACTTTACCAGGGAAGACGAACAGAACATTCCAGAATTTGAAACACTAACAGCTGCTAGCATGAGTTTCTTAGAAGTAGATACCTTCGGGGTTGCGAAGCAACTCTAATCGCTTGATAAGGGCAAGTCTTCATGTCTAGATTATATACCGATTAGGTTCCTTTCAGATTACGTTGGTACAATAGCTCCCTACGTAGCAACCCTTTACAACCACTCGCTCACCGATAGATCTGTACCTACAGATTGGAAAATTGCGCAGGTCGCACCAGTGTTCAAGAAGGGTAGTAGGAGTAATCCATTTAACTACAGACCTATATCATTGACGTCGGTTTGCAGTAGGGTTTTGGAGCATATACTGTATTCAAACATTATGAGTCAACTCGAAGGGAACGATCTATTGATACGTAATCAGTATGGTTTCAGAAAACATCGTTCTTGTGCAACGCAACTAGCTCTTTATTCGTACGAAGCAATGGCCGCTATCGACAGGGGATCTCAAGTTGATTCAGTATTTCTAGATTTCCGGAAAACTTTTGATACCGTTCCTCAAAAGCGCCTTCTAATCAAGCTGCGCGCCTATGGGGTAACGTCTCAGTTGTGTGACTGGATTCGTGATTTCCTGTCAGGAAGGTCGCAGTTCGTAGTAATAGACGGCAAATCATTGAGTAAAACTGAAGTGATATCAGGTGATCCCCAGGGAAGCGCCCTGGGACCTCTGCTGTTCCTGATCTATATAAATGACCTGGGTTCTCTTAGGTCGTTCGCAGATGATGCTGTAATTTACCGTCTAGTAAGGTCATCCGAAGACCAGTATCAGTTGCAAAGCAATTTAGAAAAGATTGCTGTATGGTGCGGCAGATGGCAGTTGGTAAATAACGAAAAGTCTGAGGTGATCCACATGAGTTCCAAAAGAAATCCGCTGGAGTTCGATTACTCGTTAAATAGTACAATTCTCAAGGCTGTCAATTCAACTAAGTACCTGGGTGTTAAAATTACGAACAACTTCAGTTGGAAAGAGCACATAGATAATATTGTGGGTAAGGCGAGCCAAAGGTTGCGTTTCATTGGCGGGACACTTAGAAGATGCAGCAAGTCCACTGAAGAGACAGCTTACACTACACTCGTTCGTCCTCTGTTAGAATATTGCTGCGCCTTGTGGGATCCTTACCAGGTGGGATAGGCGGAGGACATTGAAAGGGTGCAAAAAATGGCAGCTCCTTTTGTATCATCGCGTAATAGGGGAGAGAGTGTGGCAGATATGATACGCGAGTTGGGGTGGAAGTCATTAAAGCAAAGACGTGTTCCGTCGCGGCGAGATCTATTTACGAAATTTCGTTCACCAACTTTCTCTTCCTAATGCGAAAATATTTTGTTGAACCAAACCTACATAGGAAGGAATGATCATCAAAATAAATTAAGAGAAATTAGAGCTCGAACAGAAAGATTTAGGTGTTCGTTTTTCCCGCGCGCTGATCGGGAGTGGAATGGTAGAGAGATAGAATGAATGTGGTTCGATGAACCCTCTGCCAAGCACTTAAATTTGAATTGCAGAGTAGTCATGTAGATGTAGATGGGGGGTAAGATATGAAAGAGGAAGCAGCCTGGTAGAATTTTGCACAGAGCCCAACTTAATCAAAGCCAACACTTGGTTCAAGAATCGTAAGAGAAGGTTGTATACATGGAAGAATCCTGGTGATACTAGCAGGTATCCGATAGAGATTTAGGAACCAGGTTTTAAGTTGTATCTTACCGTTGTATAGTCTAAGAGGTTTCCAGGGGCAGATGTGGACTCTTACCACAATCTATTGGTTATGAACAGTAGATTAAAACTGAAGAAACTGCAAAAAGGTGGAAATTTAAGTACATGGGACCTGGATAAACTGACTAAACCAGAGGTTGTACAGAATTTCAGGGGGAGCATAAGGGAACAATTGAAAGAATGAGGGAAAGGAATACAGTAGATGAAGAATGGGTAGCTTTGAGGGATGAAATAGTGAATGCAGCAGAGGACAAGTAGGTAAAAAGACAAGGGCTAGCAGAAATCCTTGGGTAACAGAAGATATATTGAATTTAATTGATGAACGGAGAAAATATAAAAATGCAGAAAATGAAGCAGGCAAAAATGAGAACCACAGGAAGTGCAAAATGGCTAAGCAGGGTTGCCTACAGGACAAATGTAAGGATGAGGAGGCTTATCTCACTTGGGGGAAGATAGATACTGCCTACAGGAAAATTAAAGAGACCGTTTGAGAAAAGAGAACAAACTGCATGAATATCAAGAGCTCCGATGGAAACACAGTTCTAAGCAAAGAAGGGAAAGCAGAAAGGTGGAAGGAGTATATAGAGGTTCTATGCAAGGGCGATGTACTTGAGGACAATTTTATGGAAATGGAAGAATATGTAAATGAAGATGAAATGGGAGATACGATACTGCGTGAAGAGTTTGAGAGAGCACTGAAAGACCTGAGTCGAAACAGGGCCCCGGGAGTATATAACATTCCATTAGAACTACTGACAGCCTTGGGAAAGCCAGTCGTGACAAAACTCTACCATCTGCAGACGAAATACCCACAGACTTCAAGAAGAATATAATAATTTCAATCCCAAAGAAAGCAGGAATTGACAGATGCGAAAATTACCGATCTGTCAGTTTAATAAGTCACGGCTGCCAAACACTAACGCGAAATCTTTACAGACGATTGGAAAAACTAGTAGAAGCCGACGTCAGGGCAGATCAGTTTCGATTCCGTAGAAATATTGGAATACGTGAGGCAATACTAACCCTACGACTTATCTTAGAAAATAGATTAAGTCTACAAATGCTAGAAACGTATGTTTCCCTTTCCTTAGAGTATTCCAGTCAACACTGTCAAAAGTTTTCTCTCTTTCAATTTCTGAAGGTGGCAGAGGTAATATACAGGGAGCGAAAGGCTATTTACAATTTGTACAGAAACCAGATGGCAGTTATAAGAGTCGAGGGGCATGAAAGGGAATCAGTGGTTGGGAAGGGAGTGAGACAGGTTTGTAGCTTCGCCCCGATGTTATTCAATCTGTATATTGAGGAAGCAGTGAAGAAAACAAAAGAAAAATTCGGAGTAGGTATTAAAATCTATTGTAATACTATCAAAGTTTTTATTTCATCTCAATGTCATCGGCAAACCTCACAGACAGCAAAGGACTACGAACAGCAGTTATGCGGAATGGATAGTGTCTTGAATGAAGGATAAAAGATGATGTCAACAAAAGCCAAACGAGGATAATAGAATGTTGTCGAATTAAGTCGGGTGATGCTGAAGGTATTAGATTAGGAAATGTGACACTTAAAGTTGTAAAGGAGTTTTGCTATTTGGGGAGAAAAATAACTGATGTTGGTCGAAGTAGAGAGGATATAAAATGTAGACTGGCAACGGCAAGGAAAGCTTATCTGAAGAAGAGAAATCTGTTAACATTGAGTATAGATGTAGGTGTCAGGAAGTCGTTTCTGAAAGTATTTGTATGGAGTGTAGCCATGTATGGAAGTGTAACATGGGCGATAAATAGTTTAGACAAGAAGAGAATAGAAGCTTTCGAAATGTGGTGCTACAGAAGAATGCTGAAGATTAGATGGGTAGATGACATAACTAATGAGGAGGTACTTAATAGGATTGGGGAGAAGAGAAGTTTGTGGCACAACTTGACTGGAAGAAGGGATCGATTTCTAGAACATGTTCTGAGACATCAAGAGATCACCAGTGTAGTGTTGGAGGGGAGCGTGGAGGGTAAAAATCGTAGAGGGAGACCAATAGATGAATACACCAAGCAGATTCAGAAGAATGTAGGTTGCAGTAGGTACTGGGAGATGAAGAAGCTTGCACAGGATAGAGTAGCATGGAGAGCTGCATCAAACTAGTCTCAGGACTGTAGGCTACAACAATATAAATTAAGAGAGCGCTATTTCATTTACTCTGTATCAACCTTAGAGAGTGACTTCTGCTACCTTGGTATTTATTTGATTGTTGTTATTTTAAAAGTGAAACCGATTTCTCATATGCTTAAAGGTAATTCAGTTCAATCTTTCAATAGTAAAAAATAAATGCTTCCCGTTTTCTAAATTTTGCATTAAGTTACACTGAGGTTACTGAACGTCTTTTTTTGCATAACATTTAACGTTACTTTCAAAATTTAGTGTTTCAGAATGAGTAACTTCAAGTAGTGGGGCAACTGATGACGCGATTGATGTTAGCTGATGACACGATTTCGTTATCCAAGATGGTGGCCTTTGGAGGGAAGATAGCTCAATTGCGCTACCTCTACTAACCTAAAAAAATGGCGGGAAAGAATTGGCTATTTCCACTAACCTAAGTCAACTCTTCCTAGGAAGTAGGCATAAGTCTTTATTTAAACCATTAGAGGTAGTACCACTATCAAGTGTTTTCGCCATGCTCTTGTCAAATGTTCACGAATTTTCCTCTAAGAGCTTACTCCTGCAGCTGATGCAAGTTATTATGATATTGTCACTCAATTCGAATATAATTTTTATAAATTTGTTTAAATAAGTTTAAATTTGATTAGATTTCTTTAAATTTATTATCTACCTACGGCATTAGTGTGTTACCACCACGAGGCTAAGATATAGGTTGTCGGTATGTTACATGAAATCATTCAACTCTACACATAAGTCCTTATTAAGCAGTTAGAGTGAAATTAACGTGCATTTTCCAAGAGGATTGTGGTACTGCCTCTAAGAGCTTATTCCCAGAAATCATGGGAGTTAGTGTTGTGTTGCCTCCACTAGAGCCTGCTCATTCAATTCGGATATAATTTGTTTAAATTTATTATCTACCTACAGCATTAGTGTCGTGTTACCGCCATAAGAGGCTAAGATATCGATAGCTCTATTACTTGCACTGGACATAAGTCCTTATTTAAACAATTAGAACCTCTACAACCATCAAGTGTGTTCGCCACCGTCTTTGAGAATGTTCACGAAATTTGCTCTAACAGTTTATTCTTGCAGCTGATGAGAGTTAGTATGGTGTTTCCTTTAAATTCGAATATAATTTGTTCAAATTTTTATAAATTTATTGCCTATCTACAGCATTAGTTTCATGCTACCGCCATAACAGGCTGAGATATGAATAACTGTATTACATGAACTAGACATAAATCTTTATTTAAACGATTATAGCACTACAACCATCCACTCTGTTCACGAAATTTGCTCTAGCACCCGATGGGAGTTAGTATCGTGTTTCCAATTCACTTCGAATATAATCTCTATAAATTTGTATTAATTTCTTTAAATTTGTTTAAATTTATTATCTACCTACAGCATTAGTGTTGTATTACCGCCACAAGAGGCTTAGATATCGATGTTTTAATAGCTGTAGTACATGCACTGTATCGACGTGACAGCGTTGTGTTTCGTCCTCGGATAATAAACATCGTCCGGGTAGAGTAGAGTGCGGGAATCGGCATAAGAGGGCGACATACGTAAAACGAGAGCCAGACTTTGACGCTCAAAACACCATATCTCTTCCACTGGCCCACAACGGAGCCGGTGTTGGTCTGTATTCTAGACGTTACAGTTCACACATAAGGCGAATCTGCAAGATGGGTTCTATGGAGAGTCCCTCGAATACCAGGTCGAACGTACACCAGGATCGAGCGTCACCGCGTTGACAGAGCACCATACTACGTTCCAGTGCACGGTAGGACACGTCAATTCGACGACATTAAACGACCGGCGGCGAAGTAGTGTGCGGCAGGTGACTGGCTGTTGGTAAGCGAGAGACGGGGAGGTTGCCGTACTCCAGGTAAAGCCTGCCAAAGCAGGAAAAGGGCACCCGTGTCTGACCTGAGGGTCAAGGGAACACGGTGCCAGGCCATCCGTCAGTAGGCCGGTGAGGCTGGTCGGTCATCGTCGAAAAAGCCTGCGGTGCAAACTAACAAAGAGAAATACTTCTCGATAGTGAACACTGACAAGGCCAAGACCGGCCCGTTCTTTTGGAAGGGTGACGGAGTAATATCGAACCTTTAATATCATTCCAACGCTGACAAAGGAACCGAATGCGGCCACGATGCTCCGAGATATGTGTTTAGGCATCGGTAGTGTTTGCGCTACGTGCGGAATTCGCGATGCCCGATAGACGTTAACATATTCGGTCCGTTGATGTAGGTCCTACACACGAAGACGAAGATCCACAAGCCCAGCACTTGCAAGAGACTCCGATAATTGATGGTGGTCGTGCGTGAGATGTAGTCCGTGAAGTCGATACCGAGACAACGGATTTTATCGAGCAGTGCCACCCTCGCAGGTGTCATCCCACGCCAGTGTTCAAAGCCATTGATTTATGTACATTTACACGGCATCTCGAAGCTTCGAAGTGGCTAACCAATCCAATGCTTTGCGAACATCACGTTCGTCACGAAGAGGTAACATCAGATCATCTGCATACGCAGTGCACCTAAAAAAGAAGCCACCAAGAGAAAAACCCGTGAGGCGGTGTCGCAGCCCGCACAACAAAGGTTCTAATGCTAAGGCGTACAGTATTGTCCATAATAGGCGTACCTGTGTAACACAGCGACGAATTTACAAGGTGTTCGACAGTCTAACGTTGACAAGCGCTTTCCCTGTTGCGCCACGTAGGAGACGAGTAACACCTCGGAGGAAGCGTCGGGGTAATGCTTATTCTGAAGAACAGCAGTTTAGTACGTATGACTGACGTAATCAAATGCTTGACGAATATCGCAGCCAGAGCTCCCGATACGCGACGCACCTTAGCGAGGGCAATCAGCGGCACAGGGCGGAGCGGATATTATGCGTCCCACTTATTGATGACTCATCCATTGATAGGACACGGGATGTCGTACGCAGAATTCGAGCTGCTACTCGACGCGTGAAGTTTTTCGTATCACGGTTCAACCAAGTCAATGGTCGGTAGACTGTAGTACGTGAACCTCCGTGAGGTTTACGGATTGGGATGGTGGTACCTTCCACAAATGCAGCGGGATGTTGCGCCTCTATTGTCATGAGCTCTTGACATATAGTAGTCCAATAGGGCACCAGTAGTCTCTGGAACGTCCTATAAATCTCCAGAGGTAACCCATCCGGTCCTAGTAGCTCATTGGGTGGCCCTTTTCCTATGGCATCCAACATTTCTTCTTCAGTCACCGGTTCTAGCAGTTCCTGTTGGAGTTCCGGAGTAACCGCTGCGTGTGTCAAACCAGCGACAACACTAATGATCTCTTGATCAGATCTCGTCCTCGTGTACAGGTGAGAATAAGGGGTAAAGTATGCATTGCTTATGTCTCTTTGCGTGGCGTGACGGACGCCGTTTTCTGTAGTCACTTCATAGATCAATCCCCCGTGTATCTGCTCTCATTCCATGGCTATATGGTACATGCCCCCCCCCCCCCCCCCCCCCCATGAACCTTGGAACTTGCCATTCGTGGGGAGCCTTGCGTGCCTCAGCGATAACGATAGCCGTACAGTAGGTGCAACAAGAACGGAGGGGTATCTGTTGAGAGGCCAGACAAACGTGTGTTCCTGAAGAGGGGCAGCAGCCTTTTCAGTAGTTGCAGGGGTAACTGTCTGGATGATTGACTGATCTGGCCTTGTAACACTAACCAAAACGGCCTTGCTGTGCTGGTACTGCGAACGGCTGAAAGTAAGGGGAAACTACAGTCGTAATTTTTCCCGAGGGCATGCAGCTTTACTGTATGGTTAAATGATGATGGCGTCCTCTTGGGTAAAATATTCCTGTGGTAAAATAGTCCCCCATTCGGGTCTCCGGGCGGGGACTACTCAAGGAGACGTCGTTATCAGGAGAAAGAAAACTGGCATTCTACGAATCGGAGCGTGGAATGTCAGACCCATTAATCGCGCAGGTAGGTTAGAAAATTTAAAAAAGGGAAATGGATAGGTTAAAGTTAGAGATAGTGGGAATTAGTGAAGTTCGGTGGCAGGAGGAACAAGATTTCTGGTCAGGTGAATACAGGGTTATAAACACAAAATCAAATAGGGATAAAGCAAGAGTACGCTTAATAATGATTAAAAAAAATAGGAGTTCGGGTAAGCTACTACAAACAGCATAGTGAACGCATTATTGTGGCCAAGATAGATTCGAAGCCCACGCCTATTACAGTAGTACAAGTTTATATGCCAACCAGCTCTGCAGATGACGAAGAAATTGATGAAATAAAAGAAATTATTCAGATAGTGAAGAGAGACTAAAATTTAATAGTCATGGGTGACAGGAATTCGACAGTAGGAAAAGGGAGAGAAGGTAACGTAGTAGGTGAAGATGGATTGGGGGTAATAAATGAAAGAGGAAGCCGCCTGGTAGAATTTTGTACAGAGCACAACTTAATCATAGCTAACACATGGTTCAAGAATCATAAAAGAAGGTTGTATACATGGAAGAGGCCTGGAGATACTGACAGGTTTCAGATAGATTATATAATTATAAGACAGAGATTTAGGAACCAGGTTTTAAATTGTATGACATTTCCAGGGGCAGATGTGGACTGTGACCACAATCTATTGGTTATGAACTGTAGATTAAAACTCAATAAACTGCAAAAAGGTGGGAATTTAAGGAGATGGGATCTGGATGTACTGAAAGAACCAGAGGTTGTAAGGAGTTTCAAGGAGAGCATAAGAGAACAATTGAGAGGAATAGGGCAAACAAATACAGTAGAAGAAGAATGAGTAGGTTTGAGGGATGAAGTAGTGAAGGCAGCAGTGGATCAAGTAAGTAAAAAGACGAGGGCTAGTAAAAGTCCTTGGGTAACAGAAGATATATTGAATTTAATTGATGAAAGGAGAAAATATAAAAATGCAGTAAATGAAGCGGGCAAAAAGGAATATAACCGTCTCAAAAATGAGATCGACAGGAAGTGCAAAATGGCTAAGCAGGGATGGCTATAGGACAAATGAAAGGATGTAGAGGCTTATTACAAAAAACTCGATGGTTTGTCACCTCATGGTTCCATGTCACAGACATCAGCGAAAGTTCTTCACCAAGTGTTATGCACAGATCACATCTGGATCACCAGTGACGACGGAACAGGCTAATATTGTTGCTCACATGCCAGTTGCGCAGTGAACTAGCTTTATTGCTGTACACTTGTACTGTGTTGAGGGACAAGGATAAAGTGATGGCATGGCGATGGAACTTGATGAGGTTTGTTTGCCATAGATACATTGACTCTGCACAAAAGAGTAAACAAGTAATCGGCAAATGAAATCTATTTATAATGTCCAGTAGCTGGTGAATGCGGTAAATGATGTTCTCACAGGAGTGCACCTTGAGGGCATACAGGCCTCAGTGATATGAGCATGTCGTCCGATCACGTGACCACGGAATAACAATGGACGTAAGTCTGGAGTGAAGCAAAGTTTCTTTATGAACCACCAGGCACACTGTACTTATGAACGAAAGCGAAATATGTGGACAGCCCTAAATAAAGCCAAACACATCAGTAGCTCACGTTAAGCTCAACCCAAGTAGTCCATGGCTCGTGCACCAGACCCAGAATACGTGTATACACGGTACTATAGCCCATCTCAAACTGGTTTGTTTTTTACTCCTGTGTGCATCATACCATTGCCATAATTTGGCCTAACAGAATATTTGCTTGTGAGTGGACACCACGTGCCACACGCTTTGCGCTGATTGCCGTCCACATATTTCTGCGGGACAGCTGTCGTGATAGTCACTAGGGGAAAGACAGACTCTGCGTACAGGAAAATTAAGGAGACCTTTGGAGAAAAGAGAACCACTTGCATGGATTTCAAGATTTGAGATGGAAACGCAGATCTAAGCAAAGAAGGGAAACCAGAAAGGTGGAAGGAGTATATAGAGGATCTATACAAAGGCGGTGTTCTTGAGGACAATATCATACAACCGGAGGAAAATGTAGATGAAGTTGATATAGGAGATATGATACTGCATCAAGAGTTTGACAAAGCACTGAAAGACCTAAGTCGAAATAAGGCCCCGGGAGTAGACACCATTCAATTAGAACTACTGACAGCCTTGGAAGAGCCACGCCTAATAAAACTACCATCTGGTGACCAAAATGCATGAGACAGAAAAATTACCCTCAGACTTCAAGAAGAATATAATAATTCCAATCCCAAAGGAAGCAGGTGTTGGCAGATGTGAAAATTACCGAACTATCAGTTTAGTAAGTCATGGCTGCAAAATACTAACGCGAATTCTTTACAGACGAATGGAAAAACTGGTAGAAGCCGACCTCAGGGAAGATCAGTTAGGAAATATTGGAATACGTGAGGCAATACTGACCCTACGACTTATCTTAGAAAATAGATTATGTCTACAAAAGCTAGAAACGTAGGTTTGCCTTTCCTTAGAGTAATCCAGTCAACACTGTCAAAAGTTTTCTCTCTTTGACTTTCTGAAGGTGGCATGGGTAATATACAGGGAGCGAAAGTCTATTTACAATTTGTACAGAAACAAGATGGCATTTATAAGAGTCGAGGGGCATGAAAGGGAATCAGTGGTTGGGAAAGGAGTGAGACAGGTTTGTAGCCTCTCCCCGATGTTATTCAATCTGTATATTGAGTAAGCAGTGAAGTAAACAAAGTTTTTATTTCTTCTCCATGGATTTTAATACCTACTCCGAATTTTTCTTTTGAGGTTCGGCGATGACATTGTAATTCTGTCAGAGAGGGCAAAGGACTTGGAAGAGCAATTGAAAGGAATGGATAGTGTCTTGAAAGGAAGATATAAGATGAACACCAACAAAAGCAAAACGATGATAATGGAATGTAGTCGAATTACGTCGGGTAACGCTGAGGGAATTAAAATAGGAAATGAGACACTTAAAGTAGTAAAGGAGTTTTGCTAATTGGGGAGCAAAATAACTGATGATGGTCCAAGTAGAGAGGATATAAGATGTAGACTGGCAATTGCAAGGAAAGCGTTTTTGAAGAAGAGAAATTTGTTAACATCAAATATAGATTTAAGTGTCAGGAAGTCTTTTCTGAAAGTATTTGTACGGAGTGTAGCCATGTATGGAAGTGAGACATGGACGATAAATAGTTTGGGCAAGAAGAGAATAGAAGCTTTCGAAATATGGTGCTATAGAAGATTGCTGAAGATTAGATGGGTAGATCACATAACTAATTAGGAGGTATTGAATAGAATTGGGAGAAGTTTGTGGCACAACTTGGCTAGAAGAAGGGATCGGTTGGTAGGATCAAGGGATCACCAATTTAGTATTGGAGGGCAGCGTGGAAAGTAAAAATCGTAGAGGGAGACCAAGAGATGAATACACTGAGCAGATTCAGAGGGATAGAGAAGCATAAGGAGCTGCTTCAAACCAGTCTCAAGACTGAAGACTCCAACAACAACAACGTGGGATATGGAGGGCAGTCGTTGATGATTCCCACCATTTGACGAGTACAAATGATGGTCCCTTCACAGAGTTGATGTGCTCGGTTGACAGTCATCTGTGGAGCCCGTGTTTGTGGCATAACGGAACACTACCTGAGGATGGCGTAATAAAACTCTGTGATTCCCGGGGGGGGGGGGGGGGGGGGGGGTCAGGGATTTTCTCTGCGACGTGATGACCGGGTGTTGTGTAATGTCCTTAGGTTAGTTAGGTTTAAGTAGGCACAGTCTACACGTGTCTCCAACTGACATTCCGGTGAGATCAGGTAAGCGGGCAGCGGCTACGCCACAGTAGTTGTCGTCGAAGCTTGATGGTACAGGCGTAAGCAGTGTGATCAGTAAATGCAGCTGGCCACAACTCGGCTGCCTTGACTGCATCCTCGAGAGAGCGGGATGTATACATCCTATTAATGTAGACTGGCAATGGAAAGGTAACCATTTCTGAAGAAGAGAAATTTGTTAACATCGAGTATAGATTTATGTATCAGTAAATCGTTTCTGAAAGTATGGAGTGTAGTCATGTATGGAAGTGAAACATGTACGATAAATAGTTTGGACAAGAATAGAATAGAAGCTTTCGAAATGTGGTGCTACAGAAGAATGCTGAAAATAAGGTGGATAGATCACGTAACTAATGAGGAGGTATTGAATAGAATTGGGGAGAAGAGCAATTTGTAGCACAACTTGACTAGAAGAAGGGATCCGTTGGTAGGACATGTTTTGAGGCATCAAGGGATCACAAATTTAGCATTGGAGGGCAGCGTGGAGGGTAAAAATCGTAGAGGGAGACCAAGAGCTGAATACACTAAGCAGATTCAGAAGGATGTAGGTTGCAGTAGGATCTGGGAGATGAAGAAGCTTGCACAGGACAGAGTAGCATGGAGAGCTGCAGCAAACCAATCTCAGGACTGAAGACCACAACAACAACAACAACAACAACAACAAAACATTTTTGCAAGCTCGGACCATCTGGTCCGTCAGAAACTATCACATTCATTTTTCCATACACTCCTGGAAATTGAAATAAGAACACCGTGAATTCATTGTCCAAGGAAGGGGAAACTTTATTGACACATTCCTGGGGTCAGATACATCACATGATCACACTGACAGAACCACAGGCACATAGACACAGGCAACAGAGCATGCACAATGTCGGCACTAGTACAGTGTATATCCACCTTTCACAGCAATGCAGGCTGCTATTCTCCCATGGAGACGATCGTAGAGATGCTGGATGTAGTCCTGTGGAACGGCTTGCCATGCCATTTCCACCTGGCGCCTCAGTTGGACCAGCGTTCGTGCTGGACGTGCAGACCGCGTGAGACGACGCTTAATCCAGTCCCAAACATGCTCAGTGGGGGACAGATCCGGAGATCTTGCTGGCCAGGGTAGTTGACTTACACCTTCTAGAGCACGTTGGGTGGCACGGGATAGATGCGGACGTGCATTGTCCTGTTGGAAGTACCCTTGCGTTCTAGGAATGGTAGAACGGTGGGTTCGATGACGGTTTGGATGTACCGTGCACTATTCAGTGTCCCCTCGACAATCACCAGAGGTATACGGCCAGTGTAGGAGATCGCTCCCCACACCATGATGCTGGGTGTTGGCCCTGTGTGCCTCGGTCTTATGCAGTCCTGATTGTGGCGCTCACCTGCACGGTGCCAAACACGCATACGACCATCATTGGCACCAAGGCAGAAGCGACTCTCATCGCTGAAGACGACACGTCTCCATTCGACCCTCTATTAACGCCTGTCGCGACACCACTGGAGGCGGGCTGCACGATGTTGGGGCGTGAGCGGAAGACGGCCTAACGGTGTGCGGGACCGTAGACCAGCTTCATGGAGACGGTTGCGAATGGTCCTCGCCGATACCCCAGGAGCAACAGTGTCCCTAATTTGCTGGAAAGTGGCGGTAGGGTCCCCTACGGCACTGCGTAGGATCCTATGGTCTTGGCGTGCATCCGTGCGTCGCTGCGGTCCAGTCCCAGTTCGACGGGCACGTGTACCTTCCGCCGACCACTGGCGACAACATCGATGTACTGTGGAGACCTCACGCCCCACGTGTTGAGCAATTCGGCGGTACGTCCACCCGACCTCCCGCATGCCCACTATACGCCCTCGCTTAAAGTCCGTCAACTGCACATACGGTTCACGTCCACGCTGTCGCGGCATGCTACCAGTGTTAAAGACTGCGATGGAGCTCCTTATGCCACGGCAAACTGGCTGACACTGACGGCGGCGGTGCACAAATGCTGCGCAGCCAGCTCCATTCGACGGCCAACACCGCGGTTCCTGGTGTGTCCGCTGTGCCGTGCGTGTGATCATTGCTTGTACAGCCCTCTCGCAGTGTCCGGAGCAAGTATGGTGGGTCTGACACACCGGTGTCAATGTGTTCTTTTTTCCATTTCCAGGAGTGTATAAACTCCGTTACTCGCTCGTTACACTCGAAGGACAGATGTTGAATGGGCCGAAACGAGCTGCCGCATAACAGCGTAGTTGCCTGCCAACTTCGAAAGAAGGTAGGTGCGGTCCCTAGCGCAACTTATAACATCGTCGAAAATCAGTGCGGACGTGAGAGCTTTGGTACACCCTGTTAAACAAACGGAAAAATGGAGGCGGTACAATCGGAGAGCGATCCACCTTCACCAACATGTGTAAGCAATTTATATATGAATTACAAAACACTAATAATAAAAAATGTTGCATGGCGCGAGATTTTTTTTTATTTTTCCGCCTCTCCCGACACGCTTCATATACCCTGCGCTGCTTGTGCTGCTAGTTAGTTGGTTAGGCATTCCATAGATTTTTTTATTTTGTTTATTTTTTATTTAATTTTTGTTCATTGTATCTGCTCGGGGCGGACGTCGCAAGACACCCGTTTCAGTTCGTCGTTGATCCATTAACTCACTTTTTTTATTACAGACGGCAGCTAACACATTCCTCCCCCCATGAACCATGGACCTTGCCGTTGGTGGGGAGGCTTGCGTGCCTCAGCGATACAGATGGCCGTACCGTAGGTGCAACCACAACGGAGGGGTATCTGTTGAGAGGCCAGACAAACGTGTGGTTCCTGAAGAGGGGCAGCAGCCTTTTCAGTAGTTGCAGGGGCAACAGTCTGGATGATTGACTGATCTGGCCTTGCAACATTAACCAAAACGGCCTTGCTGTGCTGGTACTGCGAACGGCTGAAAGCAAGTGGAAAGTACAGCCGTAATTTTTCCCGAGGACATGCAGATTTACTGTATGATTAAATGATGATGGCATCCTCTTGGGTAAAATATTCCGGAGGTAAAATAGTCCCCCATTCGGATCTCCGGGCGGGGACTACTCAGGAGGATGTCGTTATCAGGAGAAAGAAAACTGGCGTTCTACGGATCGGAGCGTGGAATGTCAGACCCATTAATCGCGCAGGTAGGTTAGAAAATTTAAAAAGGGAAATGGATAGGTTAAAGTTAGATATAGTGGGAATTATTGAAGTTCGGTGGCAGGAGGAACAAGACTTCTGGTCAGGTGACTACAGGGTTATAAACACAAAATCAAATAGGGGTAATGCAGGAGTAGGTTTAATAATGTATAGGAAAATAGGAATGCGGGTAAGCTACTACAAACAGCATAGTGAACGCATTATTGTGGCCAAGATAGATTCGAAGCCCACACCTACTACAGTAGTACCAGTTTATATGCCAACTAGCTCTGCAGATGATGAAGAAATTGAAGAAATGTACGATGAAATAAAAGAAATTATTCAGATAGTGAAGGGAGACGAAAATTTAATAGTAATGGGTGACTGGAATTCGAGTGTAGGAAAAGGGAGAGAAGGAAACATAGTAGGTGAATATGGATTGGGGCTAAGAAATGAAAGAGGAAGCCGCCTAGTAGAATTTTGCACAGAGCACAACTCAATCATAGCTAACACTTGGTTTAAGAATCATGAAATAAGGTTGTATACGTGGAAGAACCCTGGAGATACTAAAAGGTATCAGATAGATTATATAATGTTAAGACAGAGATTTAGGAACCAGGTTTTAAGTTGTAAGACATTTCCAGGGGCAGATGTGGACTCTGACCACAATCTGTTGGTTATGACCTGTAGATTAAAACTGAAGAAACTGCAAAAATGTGGGAAATTAAGGAGATGGGACCCGGATAAACTGAAAGAACCAGAGGTTGTAAAGAGTTTCAGGGTGAGCATAAGGGAACAATTGACAGGAATAGGGGAAAGAAATACAGTAGAAGAAGAATGGGTAGCTCTGAGGGATGTAGTAGTGAAGGCAGCAGAGGATAAAGTAGGTACAAAGACGAGGGCTGCTAGAAATCCTTGGGTAACAGAAGAAATATTGAATTGAATTGATGAAAGGAGAAAATACAAAAATGCACTAAATGAAGCAGCCAAAAAGGAATACAAACGTCTCAAAAATGAGATCGACAGGAAGTGCAAAATGGCTAATCAGGGATGGCTAGAGGACAAATGTAAGGATGTAGAAGCTTATCTCACTAGGGGTAAGATAGATACTACCTACAGGAAAATGAAAGAGACCTTTGGAGAGAAGAGAACCACGTGTATGAATATCAAGAGCTCAGATGGCAGCCCAGTTCTAAGCAAAGAAGGGAAGGCAGAAAGGTGGAAGGAGTATATAGAAGGTTTATACAAGGGCGATGTACTTGAGGACAATATTATGGAAATGGAAGAGGATGTAGATGAAGACGAAATGGGAGATACGATACTGCGTGAAGAGTTTGACAGAGCACTGAAAGACCTGAGTCGAAACAAGGCCCCCGGAGTAGACAACATTCCATTAGAACTACTGACGGCCTTCGGACAACCAGTCCTGACAAAACTCTACCAGCTGGTGAGCAAGATGTATGAGACAGGCGAAATACCCTCAGACTTCAAGAAGAATATAATAATTCCAATCCCAAAGAAAGCAGGTGCTGACAGATGTGAAAATTACTGAACTATCAGTTTAATAAGCCACGGCTGCAAAATACTAACGCGAATTCTTTACAGACGAATGGAAAAACTGGTAGATGCAGACCTCAGGGAGAATCAGTTTGGATTCCGTCGAAATGTCGGAACACGTGAGGCAATACTGACCTTACGACTTATCTTAGAAGAAAGATTAAGAAAAGGCAAACCTACGTTTCTAGCATTTGTAGACTTAGAGAAAGCTTTTGACAATGTTGACTGGAATACTCTTTTTCAAATTCTAAAGGTGGCAGGGGTAAAATACAGGGAGCGAAAGGCTATTTATAATTTGTACAGAAACCAGATGGCAGTCATAAGAGTCGAGGGGCATGAAAGGGAAGCAGTGGTTGGGAAAGGAGTGAGACAGGGTTGTAGCCTCTCCCCGATGTTATTCAATCTGTATATTGAGCAAGCAGTAAAGGAAACTAAAGAAAAATTTGGAGTAGGTATTAAAATTCATGGAGACGAAGTAAAAACTTTGAGGTTCGCCGATGACATTGTAATTCTGTCAGAGACGGCAAAGGACTTGGAAGAGCAGTTGAACGGAATGGACAGTGTCTTGAAAGGAGGATATAAGATGAACATTAACAAAAGCAAAACGAGGATAATGGAATGTAGTCAAATTAAATCGGGTGATGCTGAGGGAATTAGATTAGGAAATGAGACGCTTAAAGTAGTAAAGGAGTTTTGCTATTTAGGAAGTAAAATAACTGATGATGGTCGAAGTAGAGAGAATATAAAATGCAGACTGGCAATGGCAAGGAAAGCGTTTCTGAAGAAGAGAAATTTGTCAACATCGAATATAGATTTATGTATCAGGAAGTCGTTTCTGAAAGTATTTGTTTGGAGTGTAGCCATGTATGGAAGTGAAACATGGACGATAACTAGTTTGGACAAGAAGAGAATAGAAGCTTTCGAAATGTGGTGCTACAGAAGAATACTGAAGATAAGGTGAATAGAGCACGTAACTAATGAGGAGGTATTGAATAGGATTGGGGAGAAGAGTAGTTTGTGGCACAACTTGACTAGAAGAAGGGATCCGTTGGTAGGACATGTTTTGAGGCATCAAGGGATCACAAATTTAGCATTGGAGGGCAGCGTGGGGGGTAAAAATCGTAGAGGGGGACCGAGAGATGAGTACACTAAGCAGATTCAGAGGGATGTAGGTTGCAGTATGTACTGGGAGATGAAGCAGCTTGCACAGGATGGAGTAGCATGGAGAGCTGCATCAAGCCAGTCTCAGGACTGAAGACAACAACAAACAACCTTATTATTATCATTCTTTATTAATTTACTTACCTTATTAACCATCCTATCCCTATCAATTGAGATATGGAAAAATACAAACGAAAATAATAACATCCGCTAGGATTCTCCGATTCCCAGCCAGTTAGTTACCTTAGCTTTTCCGCTATCGCCGCTGTCGGCGAAAAGCGTTTACCATGTGGGTACAGGAGCGACAATTGTAAAAGTTTCTTTCCTCGATTTTTGGAAAAGTTTGCGTTTGCGGACCCCATACCTGATGATGAAAAATGCTCTATTTACAATTATCTATCGATCGCTCTAATTCTGAGTCCGTTGCTCGTCAAAACCTTTAGGGTTGATTTTCTCAAAATTGCGGGGGTGTTGACCCAAAATATCTTGGAGTATTTCATTTTAGGTTCTACACAAGCAACCTGCCAAATTTGAGCCGAATCGGTTGGCCGTGTATGAGGCCTTCCCCTTGTTAGCCAGGATCGGCGACTACCTGCCCGCGCCTATCATCCGTCCCATACATGTCCGTCCTGCACACACATAATTGTGGTGCAGTAGATACATTCTACTTTACCACACTCGTCTCTAAAATAACCCGTGTTCAAGACGGTGGAAATACGAGGGTCTCTAGAATTTACCCCGAAATTCTCGAGACACTACAATGCCTTCCAGAATGCTGGAAGTTAGCAAAGTATAATTATTAAATTGTCATTACTTCAACACCCCCATCAATTTAATACTTTCCTTAACTACCCGTAAAATTCACTATCCCCAGATTTTGACATATTTTACCAAAAGCAACTAGGACTGGACATTTCAGTAAACTGCCATTTGTTCCTCGGAGCTAATGTATTGAACATTTAGATGGCCTCGCCCTGTATAAAGACCAACAGCCGTTCTATCACATTTCGTTGTCTCTGATGAACCCTCACCGTCGAGGACAACATACTGCGTACTATTATTCAAGAAGTTTTCGAGCCATTCACATTTCTGTGAACTTATTCGAAATGCTCGTAGTTTCTTTAACAATTTGCAATGGGGCACGATGTCAAATTCTTTCCGGAAATCTAGAAATATGGAATCTGCCTGTTGCCCATCATACATAGTTCTCAGTATGTCACGTGAGGAGAATGTGTACAGGGAGTCTGCAGCAATCAGAAGTTTGGGATATTGGTCTCTAATTTTACGGGTCCGTTTCTTTACCTCTCTATATACTGGAGTCATCTGCGCTTTTTTTCCAGTCGCTTGAAACTTTACGCTGGGCGAGGGATCTACGACAAATGCAGGTAAGGGACCAATGACGTATAACACTCCTTGTAAAATCCAAAACCTATAACAATATTAATATACAGAAGAAAACGCTGCGATCTTATGCACCATCCTAATAGCTTGCGATCTCAGAATTTGCGGCGTGAGGCACCGTCACACGTCGCGAGGGCCAGGGAGACCACTCTCCCTTGGAAAAAAGCACTTGCATTAACGTGCCTGTATACTAGACTTGCAGTCATTACGACACTCGCTTTCTAAGTGGCGCACACATTCCGCCAGTATCAGGGTTATCGCCTGCTAGTTAGACAGCCAGCTATACACGCCAGCTCCTATCTAGCTCCGCTCCACCTGTCCGTCAAAACAGTGCGCATATAGCCGCGCCAGTCTCTTTCACTCTGCGCGAGAAAATTTAACATTTCTTCTTTTAAAATATGTAAAATTAAATCAATACGTTTTTTCAGTTTACTGCAAATATTACTTTTTGAAGCACTGTAATCATTTTCTTTCTTTATCTACAAATAGTGGGGATAATATGAAAAATGTTCTCAAACATAATTTTGAATGTCGAGTGTTGAGTATATACGAAATTTGGAAGGCTTCCTAACACCAAACGCTGACTGGAAGTATCTTGTATGATGAGGGGCCCTGTAGTCTGCAGGTTGACAGAAACTGTTCCGTCAGTGGAGGCGGGCCTATTTGGTAAAACATCCACACCACGTCTCCGTGCGACTTATCGCCGGCCGCGGGTGGGTCTTGAACCTGTCCTGGAGAGTGGTGGCGTGTTTCAGCCTGAATTAATGGAGTGCTCTGTTAGTTCAGAGACAGGTCTCCGTGCCGGCGCTGACGCACGGCGTGGTAGGAGGTCCGCAAAACCTCAGGCGTGGTGGGGATGTTTTGGACTTTGCGAGGCAAATAAGGAATCAACTTTTGCATTAGTATGGCCAGTGTAGCGGGCTGTGTGTAGCCTTCTTATCTTGAGAATCTGCAACTCTATTGGAATTTTCGTAAGAATCTTTACATACTTCTGCAGAACTGATATTTTTCATGTTCATTAGTGAATGACGGCGCTGCTGTTATTACGCAGTTTAATCTTAGTGATTCAGCTCATATAATGTGAGTTACTTTTTCGTTGTTTAATGAAGCTGTTTAATTAAACAGTAATAAAGTACCCAATATCAATCTGGAAATATCCACCAGGCTGTGGCTAAGCCATGTCTCTACAAAATCCTTTCTTCCAGGAGAGCCAGTTCTGCAACGCTCGCAGAAGAGCTTCGGTGAAGTTAGGAAGGTAGGAGACGGGGTACTGGCACAATTGAAGCTGTGAGGACTGGTAGTGAGTCGTGCTTGGGTAGCTCAGACGGCAGAGAACGCCGTGAGACAAATATCCCGAGTTCGAGTCTCGGTCGAGCACACAGTTTTAATCTGCCAGGAAGCGCCAGTAATAAAGTAAACTTTCATTACATCAGATTGTTGCTGCTTACAAGTGATACTCCATAGTAATGGCCCATACGAAGGAATGAACACCGCAGCTGCAACAAATCCCAGCCACCAGGTTATTCGATGAAAGCTGCCTCGTTGTGGGATTGTGGTTCTGGCTCGGAACCTGGGTCATTTTCTTGCAGGTATCGCCAGTTTTTCTCATCCAGATCGCTGCCCGAGTCAGAATGTGTGGCATGAGACCAGCCATGCGTAGCGGTCCAGATATGAGATGCACACAGACGTATATCTCATTAAGGATATTATGAGTGCAGTTACCATCTTAGTTTGGTCGCGGTACGTGGTAGTGGCTGAGTGAAGTAGGCAAAATCCGCGAAATATGGAGCAATAAATACTCTTCGGTAATACTAAATAATATGCACTGAAGCGCCAAACAGACTGGTATAGGCATGCGTATTCAAATACAGGCTGAATACGGCGCTGCGTTGGCAACGGCAATATAAGAGAACAGGTGTCACGCTCAGTTGTTAGATCGGTTACTACTGCTACAATGACAGGTTATCAAGATTTAAGTGAGTTTGAACGTGATGTTATAGTAGGCGCACGAGCTATGGGACACAGCATCTCCAAAGTAGCGACGAAGTGAGGATGTATGTGTAGTGAACCGTGAATATCAGGAATCCGGTAAAATATCAAGTGTCCCACATCGCTGCGTCCGAATCATTTAACGAAACATCATCGATGTGGGCTTTCGGAGCTGAAAGCCCACTCGTGTATCCTTGATGACTGCACGACACAAAGCTTTACGCCTGCACTAGGCCCTTCAACACCGATATTGGACTACTGGTGACTGGAAATATGTTGCCTGGTCGGACGAGTCTCGTACGAAAGAACAGACACCATTGCTGACCTGAGGCCGTCTAGAACGAAATTACGATTGTATTAATACCTTGAGCTGCTGACGGGCGTTGACGTTTAGCAACGGGGACTGGTGAAAATGTGTGCCCGACCGGGATAGAGCGTCCTTCATGTAAGCAGGAGATCCCGGGTTCGAGTCCCGGTCGGGGCACACATTTTCACCTGTGCTCGTTTATATATATCAAAGCCCATCAGCAGCTGAAGGTGTTAATGTAATTCTAACCTCAGACATTAGTCGAGCCATGCCACGTCGAGTTGCGGTACTTCCGTGTACTCACGGGGGCTTTACACGATGTTAGGGAGGTGTCCCAGTTTCTTTGGCTCTTCAGTATATATGACTTAAGAGCATTGCCATATATGTAAAAGTGTTTTGATTGTATCACTTATGATGCAATTTAGTGGTGATAGAGTCTTCAACGTGTTTCATCAGTACTGTGGTGGCCTGAGGTGAGTGATTGTGGTTGGCAGATACCTCAGTGTACTGTGGGATGTAGAACACTTAGTTCTCTCAGAAAAGGCTATATTCTCTATTACCTTTGAAGTTTACCGCATTACTTAATATACACGCTTATACAATCCTCTCCCTGTTGCATCCATACTGGCATTAACGTTGCGTTACGCGACATATTTAACAGCAGTAATACTCTCTTAAAATAATGCTATTTAAATGAAGCTCGAAATGCGAGGAAGCTGCCTTATGTCATTAGGCATGTACTTTTCATTGCATATATGTAATATATTGTTTTCATAATATTTTCTTACAGACTATATTTGCAGTTACTGACGGAAACGCGCAAAATCGTGAAAAGCATTATACATATGAAGAAAAAGCGAAATGCTTATGCGAGATCACTGTAGAGAATCGTTCGGTTACTCATTTGTTTGTTACGAGTGGTTTTACCTCGTAGTATATCTGGATTTTTTTTTCTTTGTGACTCTGTTGATTGTCGGCAAACTGCAATTAACGAAAACGCACTGGAACATTAAAAACTGATATATTTATTAAAGTTTGAATAATGAAACTGGGCAAGCATCGTATGGCGTCTGTCAAATGAAACAATAAACGCATTTTCATATGTACGGTAAAGTTCGTAAATCACAGAGTATGTAGCTTTTCCTAAGAGTATTTGTTGCTCAGTATTTCGCGAATTTCTGTTCGCCACACTTATCCACTGTCACGCACCAAGACAGAAGTCCCTTACTATCTTACTAACAGCGCGAGACCAAGCGATAGCTACGAACATAACAACGAGTCGGTGGCAGTCCGTCATGCAGGAAAGTATGTAAGTAAAAGAAAGAAAAGAAAAGAAAAGAAAAAAGAAACATTCCTACGGCCTACGCAGACCATTGTTTCCCAATCGCGGTAGATGGCGCTGTAATTGACAAATATCCACTGTGCCTGTTTTTGCATTTAAGACACAAATCATTTGATTCTAAGTTTCATTTACGATGTAAATGTAAACCTTTCTGTTCAAAAGGTACATACTGATCTTCAGAAATTGCTTGAGTGTGTTGTAAATTTGTACGGGGCAAATAAAAGACATTTCTAGCAAATAAGCTACTTGTATGGTAACGTAGTTTTCTGTTTCCTACGGGGTTGGCTGTGATAAGTGCCCAAACCACGTGAATGCTTCGCCGGGCGTTGTGGCCGAGCGGTTCTAGGCGCTTCATTCTGGAACCGCGCGATCGCTACTATCGCAGGTTCCAATCCTGAGTTCTGAGTTCTAGGGCACTGATGACCTCAGATGTTAAGCCTCATAGTGCTCAGAGCCATTTGAACCATTTGAAGCTGAATGCTTCACTTCGGTCGCCTCCCTCGAACCCCGCCAACAGGGTGACCGATTTAGATGTGCGTTCCCGCCCAACCGCTGTAAATCTCACGCTGGCCGCTACGCGGAACATAAGCCACAACCACTCTAATATGTTAAAATGCCCAGAAGGTGATAATGACAGGCTCACCTGCCATGGATACTCAACGAAATCAAGCATTCCAATGGTGAGCGGCATGGGTGCTCAGCGATAGTAAGCATCCCGATGGGAACAAAATAGTATTACCTCAAAATCTTGTTACTGGATCACGTTAAACGTCGATTCTAAGCAGACACTGGAACCGGTAACCACGTTACACTCTACAGTCCAATTTGGAAGAGTCAAGTAGGTATCCCGCTGCTGTCCAGGACGCCTCCAGACGCACTTTCGCTCAGTTCGAAGCGGGACTCAAGAATGAAGACAGCTCTACCCCAGCCAATGAGATTCCAGGCCGAAGGCGTTTGTGGAAACCTCATGGACAGTGGTGGTATACCGCCATACGACCCGACAACCAGGAGTCATGCTCCGGGGTGCCATTACTTTTCACTGTAAGGCCTCTTTGGTTGTCAGCCGCGACACCCTTACAGCACTGCAATGGTACGTCCAAGACATTGCACGTGCTGTTTTTTTTTTGTTCTTCATGAGTAGCCATTCTGGTCTGACACTTCAGAAAGACAATGCCTGTCAGCACACGGCGAGAGTTTCTACTGCTTGTCTTCGTCCTTGCCAAACCATACCTCGGCCGGCAAGGTTGCCTGGTCTCTCTCCAACTGAGAACGTTCGGAGCATTATGGGCAGCACCTCATCTGCATGGATACTCTGCAAATTACATTGAAGTGCCTGGCAGAGGGATCATCGAACCACCTTCACAATCCTCTATTATTCCAAACTCGTAAACCTTGCGAAACAACGAACACCTATATCTTTTCGTACGAGCTCTGATTTACCTTATCGTGGTGATCGTTTCTCCCTATGTAGTCAGTGTCAACAATATATTTTCGCATTCGGAGTAGAAAGTTGGTGAATTTCATGACAAGATTCCGTCGGAACGAAAAACGGCTTTCTTTTAATGATGTCCAGCCCAAATCCTGTATCATTTCTGTGGCACTCTCTCCCATATTTCGCGATAATACAATACGTGCTGCCCTTCTTTGAACTTTTTCGATGTACTCAGTCAGTCGTATCTGGTAAGGAACCCACACCACGCAGCAGTATTCTAAAAGAGGACGGATAAACGTAGTGTAGTCAGTCTCGTTAGTAGATCTGTTACATTTTCTAAGTGTCCTACCAATAAAACGGAGTCTTTGGTTAGCCGTTCACACAACATTTTCTTTGTGTTCCTTCCAATTTTTGGTTGTTCGTAATTGTAATTCCTAGGCATTTAGTTGAATCTACGGCCTTCATATTTGACTGATTTATCGTGTAACCGAAGTTTAACGGATTCCTTTCAGCACTCAAATGGATGATCTCACGCTTTTCGTTATTTAGGGTCAATTGCCAATTTTCGCACTATACAGATATATTTTCTAAATCGTGTTGTAATTTGTTTTGCTCTTCTCACGACTTTACTAGTCGATAAACGACAGGGTCATCTGCAAACAATCTATGACAGCTACTCAGATTGTCTTCCAAATCGTTTATAAATATAAGGAACAGAAAAGGGCCTATAACACTACCTTTGGAACGCCAGAAGTCACTTCTGTTTTACTCGATGGTTTTCCATCGATTGCTACGAACTGTGACTTCTCTGACAGCGAATCACAAATCCAGTCACAAAACTGAGACGATGTTCCAAAGCACGCAATTTCACTAAAAGCCGCTCATGTGGTACAGTGTCAAAAGCCTTCTGGATATCCAGAAATACGGAATCGATTTGAAATCACTTGTCAATAGCAGTCAACACTTCACATGTTACATAAGAACGATCTTCACTAAATCCATGTTCACTGTGTGTCAATAGATCGTTTTCTTCGATGTAATTCATAATGTTATCCTACTACCTTTCTTGAATATTGGTGTGACCTGTGCAACTTTCCAGTCTTTGGGTACGGATCTTTCGTCGGGATTTCGCCGATCTAACGCGTCAGTTCGACAGAATTTTGGCACGATATACCTCAGGAGAACATCCAACAACTGTACTTAATAATGCCGAATCGAATAAATACCTGAATAAGCACCAGATGTGGATCAACGAGTTACTTACTTGCTCGATTTCTGAAGCACTTTCTGTTGGATAAATCATCCACATTGTTCTGTACATGTACTACACATTGACGGATTTTCGTCTCATTCGCGTTATTCTTTCATGGCCTATAGTTTTTATGTGTGTTATAACGTATATCCATACTCCCAGAATGACTAGGAAGATGCGTTATAAATATGGTGAAAATACTGTTTAATTATTTGCAGTATCCTTAATATGGGAAAACCAATAATAATTAGTCTACAACAGATTGCTGTTCAAAAAGGACTCTCATCTCTTTTTTGCAAAGCATTTGCAGAAGAGAACGCTTCTGCTCATATAGTGTGTTTACCTTTAATCAGTTTCAATAGATGGTTCAAATTGCTCTGAGCCCTATGGGACTTAACATCTGAAGTCATCAGTCCCCTAGACCTGGAACTACTTAAGCCTAACTAACCTAAGGACATCACACACATCCATGCCCGAGGCAGGATTCGAACCTGCGACCGTAGCAGCAGCGCATTCCCGGGCTGAAGCGCCTAGAACCGCTCGGCCACAGCGTCCGGCAAATTCCAATAGATCATCGAACATTGAGAACAGCTGAAATCTCTCAAATTGAATGAAGCTCCATGGCTCGGCCGATCCCTTAACACGGTGCATGGTATTTGCGGCTGCGTTAGCAGTTCTGTTAACTATAATCCATCGCCCATCGCACGAACAAAAAGCCCTGCCCAGTAGTTGGAAGAAATCACAGATCGCACCCGTTTACAAGAAGGGCAGTACACGTGATCCTCAAAACTTCCGTCCGGTATCCTTGATATCGATTTGTTATAGAATCTTCGAATATATTCTAAATTAAAAAATAACGAGGTATCTCTGACAGAATGACCTCCCCATGGCAACCTGTATGATTTCCGAAAACAATGATCACGTGAAACCCAACTCGCTATTTTCTCAGATTACTGCTAAAAGTAATGGACGAAAGCAGATAAATGCAGTATTTTTCGATTTTCGAAAAGTATTTGATTCAGTACCACTGCTATACTATTGTCAAAAGTAAGGCACTATGAGGAATCAATGAAAATTTGCGTCAGTTGAGGATATTTGATAAGGAGAATGTAGCTTGTAATCTTGGATGAAGAGTCATCATTAAGTATCAAAGTAACTTAGATTGTGCCCCAGGGAAGTGTCTTGGAAGCCTTGCTGTTGATATTGTGCAGGGAAATGCTAAAGTCCGTATTATTTCAAAAGTCAATATTTCACGGAATAATGCAGGTAGAGATAGCCGCACGCGGTAGCCGAGTTGTCTTGGGCGCCTTGCCACGGTTCGCACGGCTCCCCTCGGAGGTTCGAGCCCTTCCTCGGGCACGGGTGTGTGTTTTGTCCGTAATGTAAGTCAGTTTATGTTAGGGACCGATGGTCTCAGCTGTTTGGTCCCACAGGAACTTACCACAAATTTCCCAAATTTAGGTTTTTACTGAAACTAAAGGAAGTGCAAATGACAAATAATCCTGAGTTAACAACGAGCATCAAAACCGTTATAGGGATTAGTGAACACAGGGTTGTCGTAGCGAGACTGTATATTGTAATCCCGAAATCCTCGAAAAACAAACAAAAAGTATACCTAATCAAAAATGCTGATAAAAATTCACTTGACGCCTTCCTGAGAGACTCATTCCAAATTAATAATATAAGTGTAGACCAGAAGTCGTTTGCATTCAAAAAATAGTATCGGCAGCAATTGAGAGATTTATACGAAATAAACTAACAAACGGCGGAGCTGATCCTCCGTGGTACACAAAACGGGTTAGAACACTGTTGCAGAAACAACTAAACAAACATGCCAAATTTAAACAGACGCAAAATCCCTAAGATTGCGCTAAATTCCGGGCTTCTCTAAAGGATAGCCAGAGTTCAATGCGAGATGCCTATAACAGTTTCCACGACGAAACTTTGTCTCGAAACCTGGCAGACAAATCCAAGATATGCTGGTCGTATATGAAGTATGCTAGTGGCAATTTACAATCAATGTCTCCTCTGCGGTATAACACTGGAGATACTATCGAAGACAGAGCTACCGAAGTAGAGTTACTAAACGCAGCCTTCCGAAATGCCTTCACAAAAGAAGAAGTAGTAAATGTTCCAGAATTCGAATCGAGAACAGCTGCCAACGAGAGCAACGTAGAAGTAAATCCTTGGAGTAGTGAAGCAACTCAAATCACTTAGTAAAAGCAAGTCTTCTGCTCCAGACTGTATAAAAATTAGGTTCCTTTCCGAGTATGCTGATGCATTAGCTCCATGCTTAACAATCATATACAACCGTCCGCTCAACGTGAGATCTGTACCCCAATACTGGAAGGTTGCACAGGTCACACCAATATACAAGAAAGGTAGTAGGAGTAATCCACTAACTTGCAGGACCATATCGTTAACGTCGATATGCAGCAGGACTTTAGAACATATATTGTGTTCGAACATTACGAATTACCTCGAAGGAAACGGTCTATTGACAGGCAGTCAACATGGGTTTAGTAAAGATCGTTCCTGTGAAACACAACTAGCTCTTGTTGAGTGCTATTGACAAGGGATTTGAGATCGATTCCGTATTTCCGGAAGGCCTTTGACACTGTACTGCACAAGCGGCTCGTAGTGAAAATGCGTGATTATGGAATATCGTCTCAGTTTTGTGACTGGATTGGCCATTTCCTGTCACGGAGGTCACAATTCTTAGTAACTGACGGAACGTCATCGAGTAAAGCAGAAGTGATTTCCGGCGTTCCCCAAGGTAGTGCTATAGGCCCTTTTCTGTTCCTTATCCATATAAACGATTTGGGAGACAATCTGAGCAGCTGTCTTCGGTTGTTTGCAGATGACGCTTCCGTTTATCGACTAATAAAGCCATCAAAAGATCAAATTTAAATTACTCTGAGCACTATGGGACTCAACTGCTGCGGTCACTAGTCCCCTAGAACTTAGAACTACTTAAACCTAACTAACCTAAGGACATCACACACAGGATTAGAACCTGCGACAGTAGCAGTCGCACGGTTCCGGACTGCGCGCCTAGATCAAAAGATCAAAATAAACTGCAAAATGATTTAGAAAAGATATCTGATTGTGCGAAAAGTGGCAGCTGACCCTAAATAACGAAAAGTATGAGATCATCCACAAGAGTACTAAAAGGAACTCTTTAAACTTCGGTTACACGATAAATAGGTCTAATCGAAAAGCCGTAAATTCAACTATATATCTAGGTATTAGAATTACGAACAAGTTAAATTGGACAGAACACATAGAAAATGTTGTGGGAAAGGCTCACCAAAGGCTGCGTTTTATTTTCAGGACACTTAGTAGGTCGGTTATATTTTCTAAGGAGACTGCCTACACTACACTTGTCCGTCTTCTTTTAGAATACTGCTGGGCGGTATGGGATACCTACCAGATAGGACTGACGGAGTACATCGAAAAAGTTCAAAGAAAGGCAGCACATTTTGTTTTATCGCGAAATATGGGAGAGAGTGTCACCGAAATGATACCGGATGTGGGTTAGGCATCATTTAAGGCGTTTTTCGTAGTGACGGAATCTTCTCACGAAATTCCAATCACCAACTTTCTCCTCCGGGTGCGAAAATGTTTTGTTGACACCGAACTATATAGGGAGGCACGATCACCACCATAAAATAAGGGAAATCAGAGCTCGTACGGAAAGATACAGGTTTTCATTCTTTCCCCGCGCTATACGAAATTGGAATAATAGAGAATTGTGAAGGTGTTTCTATGAACCCTCTGCCAGGCACTTAAATGTAATTTGCAGAGTATCCATGTAGATGTAGATGTAGATGTACACCAACAGATGGCTCTTTATATGATACAAAAGCAATATTTAGCATAGCAATGGAGTTTTGAAGATGTTACTTATAACAAATGCTCAGTATGTCGGCCGTCATTCACCCACAGTGCCTGTAGTCAGGCGACAACGTTGTGATATGCTCTGTACAACACACCAGTGGGTATGGTGAAAAACTGCCGTCGAGTGTTGTCTTTTAGCATCGTTAATGCGGTCGGACGATCGCGGGTGACTTGAGACCTCAGCTAAGCCCACAGCCAATAATCACACGTACTGAGGTCTGGGGAGCCGGGAGTGGCTGCTCAGCTCGTGATCCTCACTAAATAATGTGCGCGAGACATCTTGCACACGTGTAGCAGTGCGGAGTGGGGCGCCGTCCTGGATAAAAGTCGTACCTTTCGGAGAGTGTTTATTAGCCAGACATGGGACGATGCGATTTAGTAACATCGCCCTACCTCGCACCCGCCACGCTGACAGTTTGCCAAGTTGCCCGTCTGTTGCCCTAGTTTTAATGTCTTTTTACATTTCAATAAAAGCCGATGCCATTTCAGGCATTTGTTTCACTTTTTACCACTCGACCGAAATTGTTGTGTGAATTAGGCTACAGGAAAGTTAAGGAGGTATTCGGGAAACAAAGAGAAGCAGCTGTACGAATATAAAGATCTCAGATGGAAAACCAGTCTTCAGCAAAGATGGGAAAGGTGGGAGGTCGAAGGAGTATGTAGAGGGTCTATACAAAGTGTGGGGCAGCTGGTTAACAGTAGTCATTGTAAATCACTCACGTTTTGTTGTTGTTGTTTTGGTCTTCAGTCCTGAGACTGGTTTGATGCAGCTCTCCATGCTACTCTATCCTGTGCAAGCTGCTTCATCTCCCAGCACCTACCCCAACCTACATCCTTCTGAATCTGCTTAGTGTAGTCATCTCTTGGTCTCCCTCTACGATTTTTACCCTCCACACTGCCCTCCAGTACTAAATTGGTGATTCCTTGATGCCTCAGAACATGTCCTACCAACCGATTCCTACTTCTAGTCAAGTTGTGCCACAAACTCCTCTTCTCCCCAATTCTATTCAATACATTCTCATTAGATATGTGATCCACCCAACTAATCTTCAGCATCTTTGTATAGCACCACATTGCGAAAGCTTCTATTCTCTTCTTGTCCAAACTATTTATCGTCCACGTACTCCATACAAATACTTCTAAATCTATACTCGGTTTTAACAAATTTCTCTTCTTCAGAAACGCTTTCCTTGCCATTCTCGGTCTACATTTTATATCCTCTCTACTTAGAACATCATCAGTTATTTTTTTCCCCAAATAGCAAAACTCCTTTACTACATTAAACGTCTCATTTCCTAATCCAATTCCCTCAGCATCACAGGCCTTAATTCGACTACATTCCATTATCCTCGTTTTGCTTTTGTTGATGTTCATCTTATATCCTCCTTTCAAGACACTGTCCATTCCGTTCAACTGCTCTTCCAAGTCCTTTGCTGTCTCTGAGGTTCGCGAATGACATTGTAACTCTGTCAAAGTTTTTATTTCTTCTCCATGAATTTTAATACCTACTCCGAATTTATATTTGGTTTTCTTTACTACTTGCTCAATATACAGATTCAACAGCATCGGGGAGAGGCTACAATCCCGTCTCAATCCCTTTCCAACCACTGCTTCTCTTTCGTGCCCCTTGACTCTTATAACTGCCATCTGGTTTCTGTTAAAATTGAAAATAGACTTTCGCTCCCTGTATTTTACCCCTGCCACCTTCAGAATTTGAAAGAGAGTATTCCAGTCAACACTGTCAAAAGCTTTCTCTAAGTCTACAAATGCTAGGAATGTAGGTTTGCCTTTCCTTAATCTTTCTTCTAAGATAAGCCGTAGGGTCAGTATTGCCTCACGTGTTACAGCATTTCTACGGAATCCAAACTGATCTTTCTTGAGTTCGGCTTCTACCAGTTTTTCCATTCTTCTGTTAAGAATTCGTGCTAGTATTTTACAGCCGTGACTTATTAAACTGATAGTTCGGTAATTTTCACATCTGTCAACACTTGCTTCCTTTGGAATTGGAATTATTATATTCTTCTTGAAGTATGAGGGTATTTCGCCTGTCTCATATATCTTACTGACCAGATGGTAGAGTTTTGTCAGGACTGGCTCTCCCAAGGCTGTCAGTAGTTCTAATGGAATGTTGTCCACTCTCGGGTCTTTGTTTCGACTCAGGTCTTTCAGTGCTCTTTCAAACTCTTCATGCAGTATCATATCTCCCATTTCACCTTCATCTACATCCTCTTTCATTTCCATAACATTGTCCTCAATTACATTGCCCTTGTATAGACCCTCTATATACTCCTTCCACCTTTCTGCTTTCCCTTCTTTGCTTAGAACTGGGTTTCCATCTGAGCTCTTGATATCCATGTAAGTGGTTCTCCTTTCTCCTTTCTTCCTGTAGGCAGTATCTATCTTACCCCTAGTGAGATGAGCCCTCTACATTCTTACATTTGTCGTCTAGCCATCCCTGGTTAGCCATTTTGCACTTCCTGCCGATCTCATTTTTGAGACGTTTCTATTCCTTTTTGCCCGCTTCATTTACTGCATTTTTATATTTTCTCCTTTCATCAATTAAATTCAATATTTCTTCTGTTACCCAAAGATTTCTAGCATCTCTCGTCTTTTTATCTACCTGATCCTCTGCTGCCTTGACTTCTTCATCCCTCAGAGCTACCCATTCTTCTTCTGCTGTATTTCTTTTCCCCCATTCTTGTCAATTGTGCCCCTATGCTCTCCCTAAAACTCTGTACAATCTCTGGTTTAGTCAGTTTATCCACGGTCCCATCTCCTTAAATTCTCCCCTTTTCGCAGTTTCTTCAGTTTTAATCTGCAATTCATAACCAATAGATTGTGGTCAGAGTCCACATCTACCCCTGAAAATGCCTTACAATTTGTCGGCCTGAGTGGCCGAGCGGTTCTAGGTGCTACAGTCTGGAACCGCGCGACCGCTACTGTCGCAGTTTCGAATCCTGGCTCGGGCATGGATGTGTGTGATGTCCTTAGGTTAGTTAGGTTTATTTATTTCCGATTTCTAGGGGACTGATGACCTCAGATTTTAAGTCCCACTGTGCTCAGAGCCATTTGAACCTTATTTTTTGTCATTAAAATTTAAAACCTGGTTCCTAAATCTCTGTCTTACCATTATATAATCTATCTGATACCTTCTAGTATCTCTAAGCTTCTTCCATGTATACAATCTTCTTTCATGATTCTTGAACCAAGTTATATTCCCTCATAGGGGGAAATATTTGAAATATTAGAATTATTAGAATTATTTAGAATTTTTGTAAATATTTCTCGCCGTCGTTTACGAGAGCCTGGAAAATTTTGATGGTGACAATGTAGTTCGGAATATTTAAACAATTGTGGCGCTTTTTTATCCCAATTGTGCAAGGAATTCCATCAACATAACTCACCAAGCGTTATTACACTGTTGAAAATCCTTTTCATCAACCTCATAGCACTGTGCGACCACACCTCCAACCACTTCGCGAGGCTGGCCATTTCGCCTATTTCTTCATGCGGAGGCTGCACTACTCCCACTCAGGTCCATGACTGGCTACTGGCAGAGCGGAAGTTGCACTAATCCCTAAACAAAAGCTTCAGCTGGTGGCAAAGTTTCGATATTTGATACCTGAGAAATTCCTGTTGAAGCACATGCTCTCTCTCTCTCTCTCTCTCTCTCTCTCTCAAGCAGTCACGTCATGTAGTGTGCCACTGCCAGGACTGTACGCACCGTTGGTCATTGTTGGTTTAAACCACAAACAAAGCAGCATTTACCTGGTAAACCCCAGGTGTGGATGTCTTGGAAATATTCCCGCACTCTATCAGACTGATTGAGTAATTAATTACATCGGTACCCTTTTTGTGGACAGTTTTTCCTTGCTTCCTATTGGTGGATAATAGAACTGGAATATTTGATGGGATGTTATCCTACAACCTCCCAGCCGGCCGGAGTGACCGAGCGTTTCTAGGCGCTTCAGTCTGGAACCGCGCGACTGCTACGGCCGCAGGTTCGAATCCTGCCTCGAGCATGGATGTGTGTGATGTCCTTAGGTTAGTTAGGTTTAAGTAGTTCTAAGTTCTAGGGGACTGATGTCCTGAGCTGTTAAGTCCCATAGTGCTCACAGCCATTTTTACAACCTCCCAGTATGCAAACCCTACTGTTATTTTTTTCACTTGCCTCCTATCGGTCGATACTAGTACAGTTACGTCATTTGGTAGAAAGTCCATTAAGTTGAAGGTAACTGAAAATTTCGAAGTTCAGTTCAGTTGCACGCTATGTCTATAAACAATCTGTGGAGAGTTTGTACTGGTGCTATAATGAGATGGAGATGGAGGAGAACGAGAAGGAAGGGTCTACTGCCTGATATGATAGAGACAACAGCAAATACCACTGAAAGACAGATCACTGTGACGTATTGAGAAGCACTAAACCTGACACACTTAAACCACCTCCTGATCGTCCACACACAGCGCACCTGTCCCCTAGTAAACCGCCATTGCCAACGCTCAGAGGCCAGAGAAAACTGTAGCAGCCATGGATGTGCGTGTATACCAGAATGCACCATCCAAGCCATGCGCGGAGTCCAGGGATAATTGAGTTGTAGGACTTCGTATTTCATCAATGCGTTCAGGACCAACACTTGGCAGTGATCAATACTGAATTGCTCAATTGGCCATGGAGAATACATGCAACACACGCGATCGAAAAGACAGCTCAACTCGTACTTAGTATCAGTTCGCTATTCAGCTATCCAGAGGGCATAATCGCCGGGAGTTGTCCTGCAGCTGTGCGCAAAAAACGACTAGTCCGCTGGCCTGAACTTTTCTTTGTCTCTACCACTCGCAAGAGCTTTTAGCCAGCAAACCCATTTGTTCTGGCCACAGTCTACCTCTGCCACGTGCTCCTCATGACGAACTTTGTCGTCCTAGGAAACCAGCGACGTATTTATCACTGTAATTACAATCACATAGTTCGATTGCAGCCCCAACCTGATAACATTAAACAGAGATCGAAGTAACAGAAACACCTCCTCCTGAGGACTGTGGCTCTGGAAATATCAATAACCCTCTTATGACTGGGCACCTCCTTATGGCTATCGATGCCTTGAAACTGCAGTCCCCCATGTCAAACCCATATCTCCCTTATGACTGGACACAGCCGTTTTCTTTGTACATGTTGAAACAATAACCACAGTCACTTCACACCCCCAAAACTAGCTTTATAAGCCTGCCATTCACACCGCCTACTAAGTACAATACTTCGCCAGTAACTGAATGCTGGTGGCTCCAAGCAATATTCAGTGGAAAACCGCGATGGATCGACATGCCTCATTTGTTTACCTTGCATGTGTGTCTTAGGAAGAGAGGCATAATCGTCTTATGAGCTACCAGATATTAAAAACACGATCGCAAAGACCGTGTTATTGTAACCCCGCATAAAAATCGGTCTTCGTTCTACAGACACCCAAGTATCAACAACGATATCCATGCTGAAAAGTATACCTTCCTTATAAATCGAGGTATGCTAGTGCTTCTGAATAAAGTAGTCTTCCGCACAAATACCAAGATATTGAACGTGGATAGTGATTGCGGTTTCTGTATTAACAGACCGAAAGTGTAGGTGCACATTGCTAGCGATGTAAGCCCGTAATAAAGTCAACACTATCACCGAATTTAGAAAGCGATGCAGCTAAGAAACATGGTACTAGTCCAATATTTGCAACTGCTTCTTGCAGCTGCTACGTATGTGTCACACTGACAAACAGTATTTGTAGCGTCTTCTATATCGATAGTATGTAGACAGTGTAACAGAGGTTCTGCGATATATCCACGTGGCTATAGGGGAGGTTGATGGTTGATTGAGAATGATCACATACAGTGGATGGTATGTTATATGAGCAATCACTTAAAAATGCATCACTAGATGGACGTCATAAAATATGTATAAAATCCCATGACTTCTCAGGTCTTTAGTGTCAAGCTTTCAGCCAGAAATGCTGTCTGGAATTTAGTACCATTCAGCCACATATTTTGGGTGCATCCTATCGCGTTGTCTTAATGATTACAGCGTCCAGTCCCGGTAGCTGAGTGGTCAGCTCCACAGAATGTCAATCCTAAGCGACCGGGTTCGATTCCCAGCTGGACTCGAGATTTTTTCCGCTCAGGGACTGGATGTTGTGTTGTTCTAACCATCATCATTTCATCCCCCATCGACGCGCAACTCGTCGAAGTGGCGTCAAACCGAAAATGTCGTCCTAACCGCCGTCTGCTTCACGTCTGCTGTGCAGCGAGCTACGTTATTTAAGTATTAACTGTATTTTTCTTACTTGTCACTTCTTTTACCGTGTGTTTTTGCTTTTAGGAAGCTTTAATTGTCGACTGCTATTAATAGTGTTCCATAGATTTCGTGTTAGTTTTGAATACAGTCAGAGAGAGTCCCTTTAGTGAGCCATAGTGCCAGTAGTGCTAGTGTTTGTTTTCAATACAGTCCAGAGACGGGTAGTGCTATTTTCATTGTTTTCTACAAGAAGTGGCTAGCAATCACAGTTTAGTCAATAATCAGCCGCCTTTAGTGAATTAGCAGTAGTTAAAAGTTGATTAAGTCTCTTCAGTAAATTAATTCCTTAGGATGGATAGGATATGTGACTGCTGTGTACGGACGCACGAGGAGCTGGCCACTCTTCGCGAACAGCTGAGCGTGTTGATGGCCGCGGTCATCCGTCTTCAGGCTGCTACCTCGGAGTGTAGCGGCAGCGGGGAGTCTGGAGCGTCGCAAGGTACACCCCAGGTGTTACATGCTTCACCCACTGTCCCTGCTGTCAAGATATCTTCTCGGGTACCGGGCGCGGTTGGGCCACCCTCTCCGCAAGGGGAGTGGCGGGTTCAGTGGCGTTCGCGGCGCACGAGGCGGAGGGTCAATGTGGAGGCTGGCCGTGTGGCATCACCCGCTCTGTCTGTGAGTAGACATGTGGCTGCTCCTTCAGCAAGGTCCGAGCAGGCACACGGGGGGAGGGGTTTATTAGTTATTGGGAGCTCCAACGTTAGGGGGATGATGGAGCCCCTTAGGAAAATAGCGGAAAGGTCGGGGAAGAAGGCCAGTGTTCACTCTGTCTGCTTGCCGGGGGGTCTCATCCGAGATGTGAAGGAGGCCCTACCGGCGGCGATAGAGAGCGCTGGGTGCACCTGACTGCAAATTGTTGCTCATGTCGGCACGAATGACTCCTGCCGTCTGGGTTGAGAGGTCATCCTCAGTTCGTACAGGCGGTTGGCGGAATTGGTGAAGGCGGAAAGCCTCGCTCGCGGGGTGGAATATGAGCTAACTATTTGTGGTATCGTTCCCAGAACCGATCGCGGTCCTCTGGTTTGGAGCCGAGAGGAAGGCTTAAACCAGAGGCTCAGACGATTCTGCGGAGAGCTGGGGTGCAAATTTCTTGACCTCCGCTATCGGATGCAGAAATGTAGGGTCCCCCTGAATAGGTCAGGCGTGCACTACAGGCCGGATGCGGCTACAAGGGTAGCGGAGTACGTGTGGAGTGCACATGGGGGTTTTTAGGTTAGAGAATTCCCTCCCTAGGCCCGACAAGACGCCTCCTGAGACGCGGCAAGGTAGGAGTAGGCAAAATGCAACAGGGAATAACAATATTAATGTGCTAATAGTAAACTGCAAGAGCGTCTATAGAAAGGTCCCAGAACTGCTCTCATTAATAAACGGTCACAGCGCCCATATAGTACTAGGGACAGAAAGTTGGCTGAAACCAGACGTAAACAGTAATGAAATCCTAAACTCAGATTGGAATGTATACCGCAGAGACAGGCTGGACAGTGAACGGGGAGGCGTGTTTATAGCGATAAGAAGTGCAATAGTATCGAAGGAAATTGACGGAGATCCGAATTGTCAAATGATTTGGGTGAGGGTCAAGGATAGAGCAGGCTCAGACATCGTAATTGGATGTCTCTATAGGACCCCGGGCTCAGCACATGAAGAATAATTTGGAAAACATTTCGAGTACATTTCCCCACCATGTTAGAGTTCTGGGTGGAGATTTTAATTTGCCGGATACAGACTGGGTGACTCAAACGTTCATAACGGGTGGCAGGGACAAGGAATCCAGTGAAATTTTTTTAAGTGCTTTATCTGAAAACTACCTTGAGCAGTTAAACAGAGAACCGACTCGTGGCGATAACATATTAGACCTTCTGGTGACAAACAGACCCGAACTATTTGAATCAGTTAATGCAGAACAGGGAATCAGCGATCATAAAGCGGTTACTGCATCGATGATTTCAGCCGTAAATAGAAATATTAAAAAAGGTAGGAAGATTTTTCTGTTTAGCAAAAGTGACGAAACGCAGATTACAAAGTACCTGATGGCTCAACATAAAAGTTTTGTCTCAAATACAGATAGTGTTGAGAATCAGTGGACAAAGTTCAAAACCATCGTACACTATGCGTTAGATGAGTATGTGCCAAGCAAGATCGTAAGCGATGGAAAAGAGCCATCGTGGTACAACAACCGAGTTAGAAAACTGCTGCGGAAGCAAAGGGAACTTCACAGCAAACATAAACATAGCCAAAGCCTTCCAGACAAACAAAAATTACGCGAAGCGAAAGGTAGTGTGAGGAGGGCTATGCGAGAGGCGTTCAATGAATTCGAAAGTAAAGTTCTATGTACTGACTTGGCAGAAATCCTAAGAAATGTTGGTCCTATGTCAAAGCGGTAGGTGGATCAAAACAAAATGTCCACACTGTGATCAAAATGGTACTGAAACAGAGGATGACAGACTAAAGGCCGAAATACTAAATGTCTTCTTCCAAAGCTGTTTCACAGAGGAAGACTGCACTGTACTTCCTTCTCTAGATTGTCGCACAGTTGACAAAATGGTAGATATCGAAATAGACGACAGAGGGACAGAGAAACAATTAAAATTGCTCAAAAGGGGAAAGGCCGCTGGACCTGATGGGATACCAGTTTGATTTTACACAGAGTACGCGAAGGAACTTGCCCCCCTTCTTGCAGCAGTGTACCGTAGGTCTCTAGAAGAGCGAAGCGTTCCAAAGGATTGGAAAAGGGCACAGGTCCTCCCCGTTTTCAAGAAGGGACATCGAACAGATGTGCAGAACTATAGACCTATATCTCTAACGTCGATCAGTTGTAGAATATTGGAACACGTATTATGTTCGAGTACAATGTATTTTCTGGAGACTAGAAATCTACTCTGTGGGAATCAGCATAGGTTTCGAAAAAGACGGTCGTTTGA
This sequence comes from Schistocerca gregaria, assembly GCF_023897955.1. Taxonomy (NCBI): domain Eukaryota; kingdom Metazoa; phylum Arthropoda; class Insecta; order Orthoptera; family Acrididae; genus Schistocerca; species Schistocerca gregaria. The sequence goes on along the minus strand of NW_026062042.1, from coordinate 12,202 downwards.
AACCCAGCTCGCGCTATTCGTCCACGAGACTCAGAGGGCAACAGACACTGGTTCACAGGTAGATGCCCTGTTTCTTGACTTCCGCAAGGCGTTTGACACAGTTCCCCACAGTCGTTTAACGAACAAAGTAAGAGCATACGGACTATCAGACCAATTGTGTGATTCGATTGAGGAGTTCCTAGATAACAGAACGCAACATGTCATTCTCAATGGAGAGAAGTCTTCCGAAGTAAGAGTGATTTCAGGTGTGCCGCTGGGGAGTGTCATAGGACCGTTGCTTTTCACAATAAATGACCTGGTGGATGACATCGGAAGTTCACTGAGGCTTTTTGCAGGTGATACTGTGGTGTATCGAGAGGTTGCAACAATGGAAAATTGTACTGAAATGCAGGAGGATCTGCAGCGAATTGACGCATGGTGCAAGGAATGGCAATTGAATCTCAATGTAGACAAGTGTAATGTGCTGCGAAAACATAGAAAGATAGATCCCTTATTTATCTACAAAATAGGTCAGCAACTGGAAGCAGTTAATTGCATAAATTATCTGGGAGTACGCATTAGGAGTGATTTAAAATGGAATGATCATATAAAGTTGATCGTCTGTAAAGCAGATGCCAGACCGAGATACGTTGGAAGAATCCCAAGGAAATGCAATCCGAAAAAAAAGGAAGTGGGCTGCAGTACGCTTGTTCGCCCACTGCTTGAATACTGCTCAGCAGTGTGGGATCCGCACCAGATAGGTTTGATAGAAGAGACAGAGAAGATCCAACGGAGAGCAGCGCGCTTCGTTACAGGATCATTTAGTAATCGCGAAAGCGTTACGGGATGAAAGATAAACTCCAGTGGAAGACTCTGCAGGAGAGACGCTCAGTAGCTCGGTACGGGCTTTTGTTAAAGTTTCGAGAACATACCTTCACCGAAGTGTCAAGCAGTATATTGCTCCCTCCTACGTATATCTCGCGAAGAGACCATGAGGATAAAATCAGAGAGATTAGAACCCCCACAGAAGCATACCGACAATGCATCTTTCTACGAACAATACGAGACTGGAATAGAAGGGAGAACCGATAGAGGTACTCAGGGTACCCACCTCCACACACCGTCAGGTGGCTTGCGGAGTATGAATGTAGATGTAGAAAGACTTGCACCCGGCGAACACTCTACCCGACGGGAGGCCACAGTGACACGAGATTCACATTTTCATGATTACAGCCACTGGTAGATTATATTCACGGCACTCTCCTATCTCAAAACTAGTTACCTCTTTCGATCCTGTCTGCCAAGGACCCTGTACGGCAAAACTCCATCGTGATGTTAATCAGTCCCTCTGCACCTTGTAACTCTCCCTCGGTCTCTGCCACGATCTCACTGCAGCCTTGTCCATGTGGTCATCACAGTTTGAGTCGTAACTGAGCCGAAGTTGGAGAAACAAACACGGAGAACTGAGTTAATGCAACGGGACCATCTTTTTACCGTGTGGTGGAAATGGGAACATTTTGTCGTAGCTCTGCTAACCGGGTGCAATGTGTAAAGCCAGTGCCAAACAAAGCTTTCTCCTGCGACACAAGCTAGTAGGAAAGACAGTACCAGCAGTTACAGTAGTGTTTATGAGGAAAGTTAGGTAGACTCCTCATAATATGTCAACTAGAAGATGGACAATGATTTTGCTACAGCTTTGAGGGATGTTTTCAAACTACAAATGGTTCAAATGTCTCTGAGCACTATGTGACTTAACTTCTGAGCTCATCAGTCGCCTAGAACTTAGGTTAGTTAGGTTTAATTAGTTCTAAGGACATCACACAAACATCCATGCCCGAGACAGGATTCTAACTTGCGACCGTAGCGGTCTCTCGGCTCCAGACTGTAGCGCCTAGAACCGCACGGCCACTCCGGCCGCCAGCGGCGGACTTAGCGCACAGCATCCCTCAGGGTGCATTTCTATCTGTCACGAAAACATTATCTCTATCTTCGTTATTTTGTACCATCCAATAGAAAGAAACTATGAGCTATAAAAACTTCACTCTCACCCAATAGAGAATTTGATAAGGTGTTACTGTGTTCCTCTCTTCCGATATGTCAAAAACAAGTACCGTCTGTGTGCTATGTGGTGATCCTACTGAAAATATACAGGTACTGCTTGACTGGAGCAGGTAACCACTGATCGAAGTCGCTTCAGGACCTGCACTGTAGGACCACCATATCCCACAGACTATCAATTAAAATAGAGTGTCATTGGGCCTTTGTTTGATATGTTGCTTTCCGCTGTAACACATCGAAGTAGTATATGTCTGCAGCTTTGTACACCGCCATACTTGTTTTTTTTGTCCACCATGACTTCAAGGTCTCTGTCAGGTGTTAAACCGACATAAACACATTTCGATCCATTGGCTCTCACAGAATGCTGGACATTGCATGGAGTAAACTATGATGCTGTTCTCACAGCACACAGGATGGTTGAAATAAGAGAGAGGCGGTGTTTCTTACTGACAAAAATGTGGGAAACATCACAACATGTGGAAACTGGAAGAGTTTGCGGCATTGTGGAGCGTTTCCAAACAGCTATACACAGGTGATGACCTGTACATTTAATCTCATCTTCAATAGTGATGGGGGTAGCAGACGTCTTGGTGTTCCATTATGATTGAAACAGATATCACGTACATAGCTGCAATATAAGGAATCAGTGCTGGTCATCCCTGGAACGTGTTGCTCTCATAAAGACTCTCTCCCTCTCAAACAGGTGGAGTCGGTCAATCATTATGTGGTAATCAACCATGTACCAGTAGATGGAAAAGATGCCACCGATGCACTGTAATAAGCACCACAGTTGATGGTGCTATCAATTTCAGCAATATTATCAGTTTTCCATAATATCAACGCGGACCAGTGACATGGTGGCATGTTTCCCAGGTTCTACATCATCACTAAACTGCCCCCCTCTACTTTGCGAGTACCATTGCGAATGTAGATAGATGACTGGTGCATATGTACAAAAATTATCGATGAATGGATGTACTGCACAAAGTAGACCAGACAGCATCTCTACTTATGAAGTTAGGTTATCTACATATTTCTAGCAGTTTGATCATACTGCGTAATTAGTATTACGATTGCCCATCTTTCCCTGCGTGGATGTGGGTCACAGACTATTCTTGCATTGATTAGATAAAGTTGGATATTGAAAGGTCTCCTTGCACTGTCTTTGACCAACCCTCCCTAAAAACTGTCTCCTATTTCATTTTCAACTGACTAGAAGTAGGAGGTTATTATACCCATTAAACCCCAGGTCTCGTGAAGGAACAGAGAGAGCTGAATCCGTAACAGGTGTTCAGGGAGACTATTCCACACCAATCGTACTCACAGCGCATCTCCAGATGCAGACATGTGGAAGAGGTTAGCACCACTTATCGGTGTATGGTAGATATGAAAGTGTTGTGATGATATAACAGATGATCGTAAAGAAGAAATTTGTGCATGATTGAGCTCCAGACGAATGTAGTTTAGAACTGGTAGCACAGTAGATTCATATAAAATATTCCAAATTATTGGTCCTGTGTTTTGCGCCCATACAAGTAAGGTATCAGAAAGAGAGAAATGATCGTGGAACATAAACACATTCCAAGGGCTACATGGTCCTGCATTAAACACGCTATAATGCTAGAGCTGTGCTGCTTGTGACTTCTGAGTCGTGTGGAATACAACGCTGTTAATATTCCAGTGTAATAAAGCGCATGATATACACTCCTGGAAATGGAAAAAAGAACAAATAGACACCGGTATGTCAGACCCACCATACTTGCTCCGGACACTGCGAGAGGGCTGTACAAGCAATGATCACACGCACGGCACAGCGGACACACCAGGAACCGCGGTGTTGGCCGTCGAATGGCGCTAGCTGCGCAGCATTTGTGCACCGCCGCCGTCAGTGTCAGCCAGTTTGTCGTGGCATACGGAGCTCCATCGCAGTCTTTAACACTGGTAGCATGCCGCGACAGCGTGGACGTGTCCTGTATGTGCAGTTGACGGACTTTGAGCGAGGGCGTATAGTGGGCATGCGGGAGGCCGCGTGGACGTACTGCAGAATTGCTCAACACGTGGGGCGTGAGGTCTCCACAGTACATCGATGTTGTCGCCAGTGGTCGGCGGAAGGTGCACGTGTCCGTCGACCTGGGACCGGACCGCAGCGACGCACGGATGCACGCCAAGACCGTAGGATCCTACGCAGTGCCGTAGGGGACCGCACCGCCACTTCCCAGCAAATTAGGGACACTGTTGCTCCTGGGGTATCGGCGAGGACCATTCGCAACCGTCTCCATGAAGCTGGGCTACGGTCCTGCACACCGTTAGGCCGTCTTCAACTCACGCCCCAACATCGTGCAGCCCGCCTCCAGTGGTGTCGCGACAGGCGTGAATGGAGGGACGAATGGAGACGTGTCGTCTTCAGCGATGAGAGTCGCTTCTGCCTTGGTGCCAATGATGGTCGTATGCGTGTTTGGCGCCGAGCAGGTGAGCGCCACAATCAGGAATGCATACGACCGAGGCACACAGGGCCAACACCCGGCATCATGGTGTGGGGAGCGATTTCCTACACTGGCCGTACACCTCTGGTGATCGTCGAGGGGACACTGAATAGTGCACGGTACATCCAAACCGTCATTGAACCCATCGTTCTACCATTCCTAGACCGGCAAGGGAACTTGCTCTTTCAACAGGACAATGCACGTCCGCATGTATTCCGTGTCACCCAACGTGCTCTAGAAGGTGTAAGTCAACTACCCTGGCCAGCAAGATCTCCGGATCTGTCCCCCATTGAGCATGTTTGGGACTGGATGAAGCGTCGTCTCACGCAGTGTGCACGTCCAGCACGAACGCTGATCCAACTGAGGCGCCAGGTGGAAATGGCATGGCAAGCCGTTCCACAGGACTACATCCAGCATCTGTACGATCGTCTCCATGGGAGAATAGCAGCCTGCATTGCTGCGAAAGGTGGATATACACTGTACTAGTGCCGACATTGTGCATGCTCTGTTGCCTGTGTCTATGTGCCTGTGGTTCTGTCAGTGTGATCATGTGATGTATCTGACCCCAGGAATGTGTCAATAAAGTTTCCGCTTCCTGGGACAATGAATTCACGGTGTTCTTATTTCAATTTCCAGGAGTGTACATTCTTCCTGTGACTTTCTTTATGGTGAACTAGGGTGACGCACTGTAAGGTGATAAAACTACTACCTATCACGCCAAAGAAGGCATTAATTCTTAGTAAGACAAACACTCCAACTTTGTAAACACCTGGTGTCATACACCTCTGTAAAAGTATGAAGGCCAATTACAGTTCAGAAATTGTGATCTTTTCACAACAGTCCCATAAAATGGTCGTCAGCAGGCAAAAATGCATACGAAGGAACAGCGACAGCTTACAAGGAAATAAGCACTACAGGCAGTGCCAGAGAATGTGTAACAGTCCTACAGTTTACCATAGCCCCTTGTAACCTTCCTCTTGCACACAGATGTCATGGTTCGATTATAGGTTGTATTGCTCATGTGCACGATAATATTGCCATCTTCGCTATTAAGGTGTCTTTATGTAGCGCCATTCTACCACCCTCCTCCAGAATATGCAGTCCTATTGATTTCGCTAGCTTCATATCTCATGGCATTCTTCTCTAATTTTGTATATTTAACTAGTTTTTCGTGATTTTACATATTTTATCGCATTTCCCTCAATTTCAACGTATTTCACATCAGTATCTCGTGATGAAATCGGTAAAATTCGAGAAAAACCTCGTATAATGCGTTATTCAATTTTTCGTCAAAGTTTCCCATAGGTGTGGTCGTAGTGCTGACATCCCATGTACTGTCTGATATACTACAAGAATATTGCGTTTATTGTACACCAAACTAATAAAAATCCCAAGACTTGCCCTTTCCCTTATGGTCCACATGCATGAATTTTGGATAGGCCGATCATTAAAAATATAGTAGCAGTCGATTAGTACCTGTATGAGACTCCACTACATCCATCATCTGCGCCAGCCGTTGAAAAACAATTCCGTGTGCTGATATGATCCATGAGAGAGGCTGTCTGCAGACTCATGTAGTGCAGCTCCCGTGGCTTTAGATATTGACTTGTGTTGTGCAACAAATCGCCTCCTTTGCTTTTTCTAATGTTTAGAATTAGCATTCAGTGTAATAGATAGTCTGAACACAAATCAAATGTGCTAATCAGACCCCTGCTGCAAGTATCGAGTCTCAACATCTGCATCTCTTGTAGATGCCCTGTGACACCGTTTGACGCTGATCCAAATCATCAACCTCCCTTCACTGGATATTTGTCTGCCGGCATTTACTTCTCACCATTCAGAACTTGTAGACTGACCTTAAACCCCTGTCTTCCCTCCATCCTCTGTTAGGACACCACAATATTTAAATTCGTGCTGCTAAAGATCATACCTATTTCGATATAACTTATATTACCAATATTTGTGCAAGACATTTCCAGGGGCAGATTTGGACTCTGGCCACAATCTATTGGTTATGAAATGAAGATCAAAGCTGAAGAAATTGCAAAAAGGAGGGAATTGAAGGACATGAGACCTGGATAAACTGAAAGAACCAGAGGTTGTACAGAGTTTCAGGGAGAGCATAACAGAACAATTGACAGGAATGGGGGAATGTAATACAGTAGAAGAAGAATGGGTAGCTTTGAGGGATGAAATAGTCAAGGCACCAGAGGATCAAGTAGGTAAAAACACGAGGGCTAGTAGAAATCCTTGGGTAACAGAAGAAATACTCAATTTAACTGATGAAAGGAGAAAAATATAAAAATGCAATAAATGAAGCAGGCAAAAAGGAATACAAACGTCTCAAAAATGAGATCGACAGCAAGTGGAAAATGACTAAGCAGGGATGGCTAGACTATAAATGTAAGGATATAGAGGCTTATCTCACTAGGGGTATGATAGATACTGCCTACAGGAAGATTAAAGAGACCTTTGGAGAAAGGAGAACCAATTGCATGGATATCAAGAGCTCAGATGGAAACCCAGTTCTAAGCATAGAAGGGAAAGCAGAAAGGTGGAAGGAGTATATAGAGGGTCTATACAAGGACAATGTACTTGAGGATAATATTATCGAAATGGAAGAAGATGTAGGAGAAGGTGAAATAGGAGATATGATACTGCATGTAGAGCTTGACAGAGCACTGAAAGACCTGAGTCGAAACAAGGCCCCGGGAGTAGACAAGATTCCATTAGAACTACTGACAGCCTTGGGAGAGTCAGTTCTGACAAAATTCTACCATTTGGTATGAGACAGGCGAAATACCCTCATACTTCAAGAAGAATATAATAATTCCAATCACAAAGAAAGCAGGTGTGGACAAATGTGAAAATTACCTATCAGTTTAATAAGTCACAGCGGTAAAATACTAACGCGCATTCTTTACAGACGAATGGATAAAACTTATAGAAGCCGACCTCGGGGAAGATCACCTTGGATTCCATAGTAATGTTGGAACACGTGAGGCAATACCTACCCTACGACGTATCTTAGAAGAAAGATTAAGGAAAGGCAAATCTACGATTCTAGCATTTGTAGACTTAGAGAAAGCTTTTGACAATGTTGGTTGTAATACTCTCTTTCAAAATCTGAAGGTGGCAGGGGTAAAATACAGGGAGCGAAAGGCTATTTATAATCTGTACAGAAATCAGATGGCAGTTATAAGAGTCGGGGGGTATGAAAGGGATGCAGTGGTTGGGAAGGGAGTGAGACAAGGTTGTAGCCTGTCCCCGTTGTTATTCAATCTATATATTGAGCAAGCAATGAAGGAAACAAAAGAAAAGTTCGGAGTAGGTATTAAAATCCATGGAGAAGAAATAAAAACTCTGACAGAATTACAATGTCATCGGCGAACGTCAGAGACAGCAAAGGACTTGGAAGAGCAGTTGAACGGAATGGACAGTGTCTTGAAAGGAGGATATAAGATGAACATCAACAAAAGCAAAACGAGGGTGATGCTGAGGGATTTCGATTAGGAAATGAGACACTTAAAGTTGTAAAGGAGTTTTGCTATTTGAAGAGCAAAATAACTGATGATGGCCGAAGTACAGAGGATATAAAATATAGAATGGGAATGGCAAGGAAAGCGTTGGTGAAGAAGAAAATTTTGTAAACATCGAGTATAGATTTAAATGTCAGGAAGTGGTTTCTGAAAATATTTGTATTGGAGTGTAGCCATGTATGGAAGTGAAACATGGACGATAAATAGCTTAGACAAGAAGAGAATAGACACTTCCGAAATGTGGTTCTACAGAAGAGTGCTGAAGATTAGATGGGTAGATCACATACTTAATGAGGAGGTATTGAATAGAATTGGTGAGAAGAGGAGCTTGTGGCACAACTTGACTAGAAGAAGGGATCGGTTGGTAGGACATGTTCTGAGACACCGAGGGATCACCAATTTAGTATCGGAGGGCAGCTTTGAGGGTAAAAAACGGCGAGGGAGACCAAGAGATGAATACACTAAGCAGATTCAGAAGGATGTAGGTTGCAGTAGGTACTGGCAGATGATGAAGCTTGCACAGGATAGAGTAGCATGGAGAGCTGCATCAGACCACTCTCAGGACTGAAGGCCAAAACAACAACCAATATTGTCTAGATTCTCCAGTAATAATAAACATGCAAGGTGTACGATTGCTCCTATCACACCTCCTTTTATACTCTAAAAATCCACAGTGATGGCACATGATCACCCCAATCAAACTATTTTGTGAGCTGGATGTCCATTGTACTAATTCACCAATAGCCCCAAGGAGGATGAAGCATTTTATGTGTTAAACTGTACCCAGTTATAAGGGGGATATTTCCAGAGTCGGTGTCCAATGTTATGAGATTAGGGCTGCAAGTGTAATATTTAATTCTAATTACAGCGATAAATAAATTTTGCTGGTTTCCTAGGACGACGCGGTTTCGAATGTGAGGCGTGTGCCAGAGGAGGCATGTGGCCAGAACAAATGGGCTTTTCTGGCAATCGGTGGTTACAACGAAAAGTTCCAGTAGGCCAGCTAGTCGGTTATTGCACACAGCTACAGGAGTAAGTCCCAGCCACAGTGCCCTTTCGATAGCTAAACAGCAAACTAATACACAGTGTGCATTGGGCTGTCTCTGTGATCGCATGTGTTGCATGTATTCCCCTTGGAAAATTGAGTCATTCAATATCGATAACTGCCAAGTGTTGGCAATGAACGTGTTGATAACATCCTAATTCCTACCACTCCAATCACTTCCAGACGCCCTCCACGTCAGGGTGGTGCACTCTGGCGGACACACGCGTCCACCAAACTGGCTACGGCCGTCCGACCTCTGAGCGTTGGCGCTGGTTGCTCATGAGGAGATTGGCGAGTGACGTGTGGACACTGGGCATGTGCATTCAGGATGTATTTCAGCGATATCCAACATCTGGCCATGACAACTACTGCTACGGCCTGGATTGTGGTATTTTCTGTGTCTTTGTCCTATCCCCTAACACACCCTTTCTCCTCCTCCTCCTCCTCCTCCTTCCGAATGTAGTGGAGAGAACCAATTTAGGAATTCTACAAAGGTTTAAAAATCCAATCGCAATATCCAATCCCCGTTTAATCAATTTATTGTTGTTGCTTTATTGCGAGCACACATACCAGTCCGAAATCTCCTCAGATTTTCTATGGACACAGCATGCAGCTGAGCTGAAATTTGAAATTTTCAGCTACCTCCAGCTTAATGGACTTTCTATAAATGACTTAACTGTATCAGTATACACCAATAGGAGGCAACGGGAAAAAATAACAGTAGGGTTCGGAAATTGGGAAGCTGTAGGATCGAATCCCATCAAATATTCTAATCCTAGTAATCCACCAATAGAAAGCAACGGAAAACTGTCCCACACGAAGGGCATCGATTTAATTAATTAGACAATCAATCTGATGGAGATATTACCTCACTCTAAGAAATGCACAGGTGGGGTTTACTAGGTAAATGCTGCTTTGTGTGTGATTCGATCCGACCACGGCCAATGGTGCATGCAGTCCTAGCAGGGTTACACTACAGGACATGACCGGTTGTGAGGAGGGGGGTGGAGGGAGAGAGAGGGGGATAGGGGAAAGAGAGAGAGCGCATGTGCTTGAACAGGAATTTCTCAGCAATCAAATAATAAAGGACAGCCACCATCAGAAGCTCTTTTGTTTGGGGATTACTGCAACGTCTGCTCTCATAGTGGCCAGTCACAGACCTGAGCAGGGGTAGCGTGGCCTCCACATATAGTAATACGTGGAATGACAAGCCCAGTGAAGTGTTTGGGCGTGTGGGCTAAAAAAAAATTTCGAAGTTGTTTAATATTCCAAGTATCTTCTCACCCTCAAAGAATTTGTAGGGAATGGAATTTTGTCTATTTAAATATTTAAAGTAAATAAATGAACTATATGATATACACTGCCTTGTATCCCTTAAATTGTTTAAATAAAGAATCTTTCACACATTGTCTTGTGTATGAGAAACTTTTTAACTCTTTATTTGGCAAATGGTGAAAATTAAAAAAAATTAAGTGCTTATATCTATTTATTATACTTAAAGAAATACAATTCAGTCAGTTTTAGAAATTTTTGACAAAAATTATGAAAATTATGAAACGTTGCTTACAAGCAACATTGCCAGCAGTAGATCACACTTATACATATCATAGGAAAAAGGAGTTTGCCGATAACCTCAAGCAAAATGTTTGCCGTACGTGAATAATTTAATTTATAAACACATTTATGCATTCCTGCTGCGTAATAGAACTGTTTTATTTTCCTTCTTGTTCTTCTTGCAATGGAATTTTTGGAAACAGTTCCTCTTTGGATCGAAGTACAATACTAGATTGCAACTGGAACACATGACTGTAGAATATTCAGACGGACAATAACGACAACGACCTTTGGGACCGTATACAGGCCAATGCTCCATATTATCAAATCGGACATCTTGTGTAACAGTCGGAGCTGTTGCCTTCCTACTCTTCTTTTATGGTGGTGGTTTGTCTGTTGAAGGTCTTCCTACTTTACTTTTACCTGAAAATATCAAACCATTGGCAGTATCTGCCCTAAATGACTTTGATGAGGTCTTCTTGTCCAGAGATTCTCTTCGAAAAATGCAGGCAAGCATTTAAAACACTCAGATCTAGAATAAATCCAAACCATCTCATGTACCATCGCCTAGTTTTCATTGGTACTCTGTAGAGCTCTATCAGCATACCAGCAAGATCAACTCCTCCCATGTGCTTGTTGTACTGACGTACAATACTGGGACAGGGCACATCAATTCCTTTTTGATTGCTGTCCCATCGTTTTCCTGTTGAGAGTGGTTGGACACCAAAAAACGAGCTTGCAAGTGTCACGATTTTATAGCCTGCCCACCTTACTAAAATGAGGTCTGAGTGACTGTCCTTCCTGTAGTCATAGCTGACTCGTCATTCAGTAACCGCTTCTCGTCATGTAGAGGACAGTTCTTTATTCAGTTCTTCCTTATGGTGCCCATGGACTCAATGTTTTGATGTTTTTTAAGTATGTTTTAAGTTCAAGGCTGTAAAATAAATTGTCAAAATAAAAGTGTTCCAATTCCATTATTTTCACGTCATCAGCAAGATCAGTTATCATCCCCTTGCCAGTATAGGGAAGAAAATCATAGACAACTCTAGACACACCAGCACGAACAAAAATCTTAAAACGCCACTTGTGTGGCTTATTTGAATATATTGGCGCAAATTACCTGCTCTTGTACCTTTATATGCAACCATCTTCTCATCTGTAGAAAATGCCGACTCTTGTTTCTGCTCACGGCAGTTCTATACAATTGACTCAAGAACAGGTCTTATTTTCAAAAGTCTGTCAGAACAGTTCACAGCATTCTCATTGCTCGTAAAATGCAGGTATCGGCGGAGTTTCTGAAAGCGCTTCAAACTGAAAATGCTGGTGAATTTTTCACAGTTCATTGACTGAGACCAATAGTCAGTCTACTAAGACATAGAAACAAGACCCATGTATATCAGAACACCGAAAAATTGTTCTATTTAATTTATATTGCTGTTTACTGACGTGTAGTTCGTTGGTCAGAGTTTAAGTTCGTTTCCTGCACAATTTTGTCAATTAGTTCTGAATCAAAGAATCTTCTGAAATATCTGTCTCGCGTGTGT